>NC_041387.1:211804354-211839266 GCF_002162155.2 Triticum dicoccoides | reverse complement strand
TGCCACCTGGCCACGAGGACGGAGGGCGCACCCTACCCCCCTGGGCGCTTCCCCCTGCCTAGTGGGCCCACGGTGGCCCTCCTCCACTTATCCCTGGACCCATCTTCTTCCTCTGCCTCACACAAACACGAAAAACCAACTCAAGCACGAGTTCCAGCCCCCGTTGCTGTGATTTTCGATCTCCTTGCTCAAAGCACCTCTCGCAAAACTGCTTGGGGAGATTGTTCCTTGGTATGTGACTCCTCTATTGGTCCAATTAGTTTTTGTTCTAGTGCTTTATTCATTGCAATTTTGTGCTGCATAGGTGACCATGTTCTTGATCTTGCATGTCAAATTTATATGGTTCCAAGTAGTTCTAATGCTTGATATAGGCTCTAGACACTTGTGGGAGTTGTTGCTATCAATTTTATTGAAGTTGGTTCACTTTTATTTGAAATTACTAAAAAATTCAGAAATTTTTCAGAGGAAACAATATGTTTAGGAAGATGTTCCAAGGTGGTTCTTCAAGGAAGCAAGGTCCCGGGCTTGCAATGCGTGATGCTGACGAGGTACCACCAAGAGACGCTCCTGTGAGGCCCTGTGAATGGCCTTCGGAAAATTTTATGAATCAAGCGGGAATCAAAGAAGAATTTAGCGCATATTTGCGTAACGCCGGTCTTGAGGACTTTGAAGATGACAAATGCCCCCAGTATCATGATCTGACAAGTTCATTTGTGAGGAGGTTTGAGTTTTCATCTTCGCGTAATTCTCCTTCAGTCATGTTTGACCTTTATGACAAATCTTATACCATGGACTTAGACGATTTCACTTTTGCTTGCAAACTTCCATCTTGGGGTAGTGTCAGGGATCCCCCTAAATCTGAAAATAGAGACTTTCTTGCTAGAATAACTGTGGGGGAATCAAGAGATATAACACAAGCCACTATAGGGAACGTTCACTTTCCTGCTATACATTATTTTGCTCTCTTCATAGGTAGATGCATAAATGCTAAGGATGAAGCATGTCACATGTGTGTACCTGTTCTCAGCATTCTCAGAAGTGCTGTGTTAGGAGACCAATCTTATCATATAGGAGCCATTGTAGCTCCTAGGTTGCATCATAATAGACATAACAGAGATTTCTTTGGAGGAATTTATGCAACCCGCTTAGCTAATTTTCTTGAGATAGACATTCGCGAGGGTGATATGGAGTTACCCCCTACTTATTTAGATTTTGATTCTATGGTTTCCCACCAGTTTGTTGAGACGACCGAACTACCTCTCCAGTATTGATTAATCTTTTACAAACGGCATGTTGTCCGTATTACTCTTCCTGCTCCTGCCTTCTTTGATTCTCAGACGAAAGGAAGATACATTATTACCAGAGAGGAGGCAGATGAATACGAGAGGAGAGCGGAGGCTGCTCGACGCCACACTACAGCTCAGGCGGCGATAGCCGCTGCATCACAATACGACCCTAGCTTAACCTACGGGTATCCGCCAGGCTATCCCTGGCAATAGACCAACTTAGGCCAAAAGCCTAAGCTTGGGGGAGTATGTATTTCCCACCGACATTATATTCATGTTCACACACGCTCATTGCTAGATGTCGGTGCTCATACTCTTTCACTGTAATATCCATGCTAGTTTATTTTCTTTTTCCTGCTTTCTTCTTGTGTGTTTGATAAACTTTAAGAAAGAAACCAAAAAAAATTAGTAGTAGTTTATTTCTTTGCTGTAGTAATTAAAAAGAAAAACCCAAAAAGATTTCCCGTTCTTCTTTTGCTTGTTGGGAGCTTTCCCGTGTAAATAGTTTTATTTTCTTTTCTTTCTCTTGGGGGTCGAGAAGACTATATTGGAAATGCTTAGTGGCTCTTATATGCATGATTGTTTATTTAACTTAGAGCCCATATTACTCGTCTTCTCTCTTGAGTTGAATGCTTGCAGATTCCAGCTTAGTCCAATGCACGTGCACTCTTATTATTATACACATCGTTCGGTCGTGCAAGTGAAAGGCAATAATGATGATATATGATGGACTTATTGGAATGAGAAAAGCTGTCTGTCAACTGAATTGCTTGAGGACAAGCAAGGGTTTAAGCTTGGGGGAGTTGATACATCTTCGTCGTATCTACTTTTCCAAACACTTTTGCCCTTGTTTTGTACTCTAACTTGTATGATTTGAATGGAACTAACCCGGACTGACGCTATTTTCAGCAGAATTGCCATGATGTTGTTTTTTGTGCAGAAAACAAAAGTTCTCGGAATGACCTGAAACTCCATGGAATATCTTAGAATAAATAATAAAAAATCCTCGCCAAAGATGAAGACCAGGGGGCCACACCCTGTTCACGAGGGTGGGGGGCGCCCCCCCTCCCTGGGCGCGCCCCCTACCTCGTGGGCCCCCTGGTGGCCCTCCGACGCCAACTCCAACTCCATATATTTGCTTTCGGGGAGAAAAAAATCGGAGAGAAGAAATCATTGCGTTTTACGATACGGAGCCGCCACCAAGCCCTAATCTCTCTCGGGAGGGCTGATCTGGAGTCCGTTTGGGGCTCTGGAGAGGGGGATTCGTCGCCGTCGTCATCATCAACCATCCTCCATCACCAATTTTATGATGCTCACCGCCGTGTGTGAGTAATTTCATCGTAGGCTTGCTGGACGGTGATGGGTTGGATGGGATTTATCATGTAATTGAGTTAGTTTTGTTAGGGTTTGATCCCTAGTATCCACTATGTTCTGAGATTGATGTTGTTATGACTTTGCTATGCTTAATGCTTGTCACTAGGGCCCGAGTGCCATGATTTCAGATCTGAACCTATTATGTTTCCATGAATATATGTGTGTTCTTGATCCTATCTTGCAAGTCTATAGTCACCTACTATGTGTTATGATCCGGCAACCCCGAAGTGACAATAATCGGGAGCACTCCCGGCGATGACCATAGTTTGAGGAGTTCGTGTATTCACTATGTGCTAATGATTTGTTCCGGTTCTCTATTAAAAGGAGGCCTTAATATCCCTTAGTTTCCAATAGGACCCCGCTGCCACGGGAGGGTAGGACAAAAGATGGCATGCAAGTTCTTTTCCATAAGCACGTATGACTATATACGGAATACGTGCCTACATTACATTGATGAATTGGAGCTAGTTCTGTGTCACCCTATGTTATGACTGTTACATGACGAACCGCATCCGGCATAATTATCCATCACTAATCCGGTGCCTATGAGTTTTCCATATACTGGTTCTCGCTTATTTACTTTTCCGTTGCTACTGTTACAATCACTACAAAATACCAAAAACATTACTTCTGCTGTCTTTACTTTTGTTACCGTTACCACCACTATCATATTACTTTGCTACTAAACACTTTGCTGCAGATACTAAGTTTCCAGGTGTGGTTGAATTGACAACTCAGCTGCTAATATTTGAGAATATTCTTTGGCTCCCCTTGTGTCGAATCAATAAATTTGGGTTGAACACTCTACCCTCGAAAACTGTTGCGATCCCCTATACTTGTGGGTTATCATACATGAGTTCGTATCCCTCTCTCGCATTAGCATGAAGCTAAACTAACTACTGGCTAACGCTCGGAAACCGGAAACCAGTACACCTAAGCCTGACACTCTGTCCACTCGTCGTATACTCCTGGCATAGCACTTCTTCTCCATTGATGATCTATGCACCTGCATCATCACATGAGTCGATGATATGCAACATATATAGTTGAGCAAAAGAAAGAGATGGACTTGGCAAAAATAGAAGCAACATATCATAAGCATAAACACTACAAGAAATATGTCAACTAGTGACCTTCTGTCAGTGACCCTGGAAGAATTGTTCATAAATCTATCACCATTTGAGACCAATTGGTCAAAAGCTGTTCGGGGTGCTCCAAACGCTAAACCACTGCGACCATTTTGGTCAGAAAGGTCATAATTTCCTTACACGAAATGGTCTTAAAGCAAACAGTGCTGGTCCGCTGCCTTATTTCTAGTTGTTAACGACCAATATAGATGGTCATAGCCTTGTAGATTGTGGTGGGTTGTGATGACTAGGCGCCATGTCATCAGTTTTGCCTATGTGTCATGTCCATCTGTCAATTTTTGCCCTAGGTTGTGAAGCAACCTATATTTCTGTAATTCCAAAAATTCCCAAACAATTTTCATAAATTTTTTGGATCATATCTTCATCAAATATATCAAAAACATTCCTTGCCTAGTTCAAAAATAACTCAACAATATTCATTTTCCTATTCTGTTCAGAGCAGCACTTTGTGAAGGAAGTACCACTTTTGCATGTCCAAATGGTATCCATTTTCTACAGTGCTTTCCTATGCCCAAATAACCATCCTCTACCAAATGCCAGCTCAATCCATTCATTATTTTGAGCCCAGCTTCATCATTCGTATTTATGTCCAGTGTGGTACTTTGCAAAGCAAGTACCAACTAGGCTCCTCCTTTTGAGGGGAAAATTTGTGAAGACGGTCTTCTTAGTAACTGATCATCCTCAGCCAAAACTCACGCCCATTATCCATGTGCATTTCCCGTACCGCAAATCAAACACTTGGCTGCTTATTCATGTTTGAGCATCGATCGGTCTCCTCGTGAGAATCTTATATTGTGATTTTCTTCCTAGCACCTACCTGGGGAGTGCCCAACTCACTAGCCATGCCTAGGCCGCCCAGAACACATGGCAACGCCACGGTCACGCGGTGACCACGCGACGAGCATGCGAGCTTACGCGCTCTAGAGTTGGGGCCCTCGGCCACCGTCCAAACCTCGATGTCTCGCCATCAAACCATGTATTTCTGATTAAATAGATACTTATTTACCTAGAAATGATTTTTTGAAAAAAGAAAGAGCAAACTATGAGGCAGCTGCAGTTCAAATTTGACCCGCTTCCAGCTGAATCGACGGGAATTTGTCTTTTTCACCAGAGGTGGATCAAAACTTTTGACACCCAACCATTTTGTCAATTGTGCATTAAATATGGCCTAGTATTTTATCAAATTTATTAGGTCCAATTTTGCAACAAATATATAGTAGGTCTTTCACAAAAAAAACTCATTTCGGGCACTCGGAAAATGGAAAATGAATTTTCCGTGCAAAGAAAATAAAAACTCCATTAGGCAACATTGTTTGGAATTCCAAGATGCACCCTTGTGCACAATATGATATCATTTGAACAAACTATGCCATGAATGTGGCCATAAGATTGATCATTTGGCTTGAAAGCCATGAATCTTCACACTTGATAGCTAATTTCTGAGAACACTTTTTTAAAATAATTATCGTATTACAAGTTTATTATTTTTCCTGGAAACATGGTCACATATAATGACACAATGCGAAGGTTTTCCATTTTTTGATTTTTTTTGAATT
Source organism: Triticum dicoccoides (assembly GCF_002162155.2). Taxonomy (NCBI): domain Eukaryota; kingdom Viridiplantae; phylum Streptophyta; class Magnoliopsida; order Poales; family Poaceae; genus Triticum; species Triticum dicoccoides. Next base: position 211,833,902 of record NC_041387.1, on the reverse strand, counting down.
TTTTATGCCCGTTTCAAAATGCGGTCAAAACGGCGGGCTTGACCGTTCCTATCTAGTGGTTGAATATTGGAATTTTTTTGGTGTTTCTCTGATTAAATAGATACTTATGTACCTATAAATTATTTTTGGAAAAAATAAAGAGAAAACTACGAGGCTGCTGCAGTTCAAATTTGACCCGCTTCCAACTGAATCGACGGGAATTTGTCTTTTTCACCAGAGGTGGATCAAAACTATTGACACCCAACCATTTTTCAATTGTGCATTAAATATGGCCTAGTATTTTATAAAATTGATTAGGTCCAATTTTGCAACAAATATATGGTAGGTCCTTAAAAAAAACTCATTTCGCGCACTTGGAAAATTGAAAATGAATTTTCCGTGCAAAGAAAATGAAAACTCCCTTAGGCCACATTGTTTGGAATTCCAAGATGCACCCTTGTGCACAATATGAGATCATTTGAACAAACTATGACATGAATGTGGCCATAAGATTGATCATTTGGCTTGAAAGCCATGAATCTTCACGCTTGATAGCTCATTTCTGAGAACACTTTTTTAAAATAATTACCGTATTACAAGTTTATTGTTTTTCCTGGAAACTGGTCACATATAATGACACAATGCGAAGGTTTTCCAATTTTTTGATTTTTTATGAATTTTTTATGCCCGTTTCAAAATGCGGTCAAAACGGCGGGCTTGACCGTTCCTATCTAGTGGTTGAATCTTGGAATTTTTTTGGTGTTTCTATGATTAAATAGATACTTATGTACCTAAAAATGATTTTTGGAAAAAAATAAAGAGCAAACTACGAGGCAGCTGCAGTTCAAATTTGACCCGCTTCCAACTGAATCGACGGGACTTTGTCTTTTTCACCAGAGGTGGATCAAAACTTTTGACACCCAACCATTTTTTCAATTGTGCATTAAATATGGCCTAGTATTTTATGAAATTGGTTAGGTCCAATTTTGCAACAAATATATGGTAGGTCCTTCACAAAAAAAACTCATTTCGGGCACTCGTAAAATCGAAAATGAATTTTCCATGCAAAGAAAATGAAAAATCCCTTAGGCAACATTGTTTGGAATTCCAAGATGCACCCTTGTGCACAATATGAGATCATTTGAACAAACTATGACATGAATGTGGCCATAAGATTGATCATTTGGCTTGAAAGCCATGAATCTTCACACTTGATAGCTCATTTCTGAGAACACTTTTTTAAAATAATTACCGTATTACAAGTTTATTATTTTTCCTGGAAACTTGGTCACATATAATGACACAATGCGAAGGTTTTCCAATTTTTGATTTTTTTTGAATTTTTTATGCCCGTTTCAAAATTTCGTCAAAATGGCGGGCTTGACCGTTCCTATCTAGTGGTTGAATCTTGGAAATTTTTTGGTGTTTCTATGATTAAATAGATACTTATGTACCTAGAAATGATTTTTGGAAAAGAAATAAAGAGCAAACTACGAGGTAGCTGTAGTTCAAATTTGACCCGCTTCCAGCTGAATCGACGGGGATTTGTCTTTTTCACCAGAGGTGGATCAAAACTTTTGAAACCCAACCATTTTTTCAATTGTGCATTAAATATGGCCTAGTATTTTATGAAATTGGTTAGGTCCAATTTTGCAACAAATATATGGTAGGTCCTTCACAAAAAAAAACTCATTTCGGGCACTCGGAAAATGGAAAATGAATTTTCCGTGCAAAGAAAATGAAACCTCCCTTAGGCAACATTGTTTGGAATTCCAAGATGAACCCTTGTGCACAATATGAGATCATTTGAACAAACTATGCCATGAATGTGGCCATAAGATTGATCATTTGGCTTGAAAGCCATGAATCTTCACACTTGATAGCTCATTTCTGAGAACATTTTTTTAAAATAATTACCATATTACAAGTTTAATATTTTTCCTGGAAACTTGGTCACACATAATGACACAATGCGAAGGTTTTCCAATTTTTTGATTTTATTGAATTTTTTATGCATGTTTCAAAATGCGGTCAAAACGGCGGGCTTGACCGTTCCTATCTAGTGGTTGAATCTTGGAATTTTTTTGGTGTTTCTCTGATTAAACAGATACTTATGTACCTAGAAATGATTTTTGGAAAAAATAAAGAGCAAACTATGAGGCAGCTGCAGTTCAAATTTGACCCGCTTTCAGTTGAACTGGCAGAAATTTGTATTTTTCACGAGAGGTGGATCAAAGCTTTTGACACCCAACCATTTGGTCAATTGTATATGAAATATGGACTATTATTTTATAAAATTGATTTGGTCCAATGTTGCAACAAATATTTGGTAGGTTCTTCACAAAAAAATCATTTTTGCCACTCAAAAAATGATTAAAAATAGCTAGAAAGATCAGAAATGCATACAAATTGGTTCTTATCCATAAAATGTGGTCTAACTATAGTGAAAATTTGTGTGGTGCTCTTTTACAATTTTTTTGATAGCTACTTCACAAAATCCCTCTGTTTTTAGTACTTGAAAACTATTTTAAGTCACCGATTTTCCGAAACAATCAGAACTCTTCTCACGGATTGATGACATGGCGTCCATCCATCCATCCCACATCCATCCATCCATCTTTCTACAGAGAAAAAGAAAAAAAATGAAAAGATACCCCCAAACCCTAGCTTAGATCGATCCCCTCCCCTTCTCCCCCCATCTCCTCGTCGCCACCGTCCCCCTCCCGATCCACTCCTCTCCCGATCCACTCCTCCACTCTCGACCCCCAAAGCCAAAGGCAGAGCTAGCCGCCGTCGGCCTCCGCTGTCTTCCCCAACCACGGCCTCCACTCCATTGCTGGCGCCCTCTCCCCTCCTTCGCCTATCCGTAGATCCTCTCGAGCGGCCAGATCTGCTCCCACGGCCAGATCCGCTCCCTCCTCGCGCCGGAAACCCTAGCTGCACCGGTGCGGCCATGGCGACTGACCGACCGCAGGCAGAGGACTCTGGCTCAGACAACGGTCCTCCTACTGCTCGCGCTCACACTGTTTGCTGGTGGTGCCAGCGGGCAGCAGTTGGCGGCAGGATCTCGCTCTTCTGGTGCCTCTTCAACCTCGACGGCATCCTGGGCGGCCTCCTTCCCTTCTCCTTCAACTACACCCACACCGATGCTGGCAGCGTGAACGACGCCACCTACGTGGCCTTCATCGCCTTCATGCTGCTCGGCGCCGTGCTCACCTTCTTGGTCCTACCGCCCGCCAGGATCGTCCGCGACGACGGCACGCGCGCCACCAGGGTCACCTACTCCTTGGTGTCCATGGAGGGGTGGGAGATCCTCAAGCTCTTCACCAACTGGAGGATGTTGCTCATCCTCCCGGCCGCCTGGGCAAGCAACTTCTTCTACACCTACCAGTTCAAAAACGTCAATGGCCTCCTCTTTACCTTGAGGACCAAGGGCCTCAACCATGTTTGGTAACAGACTCTGCTGGTTCTAGAAGCCACTATTTGATAGAAGAACATCTCTGTTCTTCTGATGGTTCTCACTCTGTTTGGTAATAGACTCTGCTTTAGGAAAGTCTCACAGTACAGTACTACTAGTAGATAAGATACTCCTTAAACTTTGGAAGGAGAGTCCACTAACTTTACACGGCTAGGTTAGGTTCAATATTAAAATGCTTGAAACATGCCATCTGAATCTTCATCATCAGTGTGGAAAGGGGATGGTCTTTTCTTGTAAAATACTGAACTTAACTGAAGTGAGTGTGATGACCTGGGGGAGTGAAGTGCCATGACCACCACGGCAGATAGTAGTACTAGTTAAGACAAAAGGATGAGATATGCTGCACATGCCTTGACTTGTGAATGTTGCCCCCTTCCAAAATCTAACCACAAGGGAAACATCATTTCAGTCTCACATTTCGCCGGATCTGGCCGTCTCTCTCTCTCTCTCTCTCTCTCTCTCTCTCTCTCTCTCTCTCTCTGTCTGTCTGTCAGGATTTCTCTATCTGAACCTCTCTCTCTTTGCAGGCACCCATGGAGGCGATGACGCGTGGACTACTTGGGTGGTGGTGGCCGCCAAGGCCAAGGCCAGGGAGGACGGCGACGAGGCGAGGAACTCATCCTCTTCTCATCAGGAGTTCGTCAGGGACCTCATCCTCTTTGACGAGGTGCCCCAGCTACTAGCACGTCCCGGCGGCCGCCAGTAGGTAACTGCTTACTGCTGCTCTGAATGATTGACACAACCATGTGATCATGTGATCCATTACTGAACCAATTATTCAGTGACAGGATTATCCAGGGGCGAGTAGTCTATGCATCTATGTTTATGTCCTGCTACGGCCGACGGTTCATAGGCTATTCAAATTTGTCATGTATTCAGTTCTTATGTATAGCATGCTACTTTTTCTTCTTGTGCTGGCTTCCAGGCAACAATAATTAACCTTGTAATAGATATCACTTTGGTTCATGTCATAGCTTCTCATGTATCAGGAAGTTCCGTTGGGTTATTGTTTCTCCTCCGTTTTCCCGGAGGATGTTTCCATTTCTTTTGTAGCCTCTACTCTTAACTAAGTTGTATGTATGTGCATGTCTGCACTCTAGCAAGTTTGATGTATTTTCCTTTTGAAGTTTATAGTACATTCATGTTAATTACTTATGACGTGAATCCGATGTTAAATGTTGGTGTTGTCTGGAAGAGTAAAAGTAATAACCTTGCTAGTGGACATGTAAACTGCAAAGCTGGTACTGTGAGTCTAAAACCTTTGGATTTATATATCGGTTACTGTAGTTTTAGATGCAATTTTTTTGATTGGTGGATTAGAATGATTCACACAACCATGTGATCCGTTATCAGGTTGCGGATTGGTGCTGCTAGCCTCAACAGGGCACCTTGCACTACCCGTGTAAGTGCGTTTGAGAAGGCAGTGAGGTTGTTCGTGGAAAAGCCGACGGATAATGTAATCACTCCAGTGCTGGGTACTACCTTCAACTCGCTAGGATAAGCATATGATTTGTCTCTTCAATGTGTAGATAATGTGTTGAATGTTGTTCATGCGACTGTGTCTTTGCAGAAATGGTGAGGATCACAAGATGAAGATGAGGTGCTGGTATGGTCATGGTAAGAGATCCTCCTCCATGCCTCATGGGATGCAATATCATGCTTGCTCTTGTGAAATTAATGATGATGCTCTGAATGTTATTTCTATTGCCATTGTGGATTAGCTTCTGCCCCGCAAATGCTATTGGCATGTTGCATTCCTTGACTCCGTAGATGAGTAGAATTATCATGAGTAGTATACAACCTGAGATGTCTGATTGTATACAACCTGCACCTCGAAATTGATATGTTCCAGGCTGTGTCTTTGATTGAAAAGGATTCTTCACTATAAACTCTTCTATCTGTGATAAGTGCAACTAGAAGAATTAGTCACATCTAAAATTCTGTAATCCCTAATAGCTGAAAATTGAGCATTACAAAGTTTCATATCTGTGTGGCACTACTTTCTAGAGCTTTGCTCCACTCTCAATTTCTTTAGAATTACAGAGATCCGTGGCAATGCTTTAGAGAACTATCTGATCTGTTTTAGAATGTGAGATCAATTGATATACAGTGGCAATGCTTTTGAGATCTAGCTATGTGTAACTATTTTATTCTAGGAACCTCCCTTCTGAATCATGCACAGTGCCTGTTACTATGGCAATGAATTTTATCTATGCACAGTGCCTGTTTATAAGAAGTATTGATGCATGTGTTTGAATGGCTGAGTAGTGAACTATATCATGAAAGTATGGAATGGCTGAGTAGTGCATATTCAGGCTCTCACCGTCTAGTATGTGAAGAGTAATGTAACCAATGAAATGTGATAAATGCATCTAAATTAGATTGGTTTAATTTTTGTACCTGAAATGCCCACAACCAAATGTGCATGAATATTAGAATGAGACACCAATTGAAGATGAACATGTTCATTGTTACATTGTTGCTTCTTTCTCTTCATGTATTATTATGTGCTCTGTAATGGTTTGGTTTTGCTTCCATATGATCTTCTTATACATTCAGTTCCTATGTAATCTGATCTGAAATGATTCAGTTTTTGGTTCCATATAGTTAATCCGCCTCCATGCTCTATTCCTGTATAATTTTCCTGCTGTTCTTGCTGTTGTATGTGTTCGCCTTCCAGGGACAACATATATCGACAACATATATATGCTCAATACACTCTACTTGTTTTCTTGTATAGTTTTCTTACTTTTTTCCCTTTATGTTCACACTTTTTCAGGAGCTCAGGGCCTAATTTTTTCCTTTATGTTCACTCTTTTACTGGAGCTAGAGTCCTAATTTTTTTGAGTGTGAAGCCGTGAAGCCAAGTGCGAAGCACTGAAGCTGTACTTTGCAAAGAGTTCTTTTGGCCCTGTAGTAGATTGTAAAAGGCTAATGTAGTGTAAAAGGCTAATGTAGTGTTATTTGACGAACTATATTTGTTCTGTCTTGTTTGAAATAGTGGCTGTTTGAAATAGTGGTTATGTGTCGACGTACGACAATTGCCGCCGCACGTTAGCCACGTAGAGTAGGTATCCTGGATTTTTCGAGGCGATGAGGCCTTTCTCTCTCCGCGTCACATCATCATGAAGTCTCCTTACATCGCCGAATCTAGCCCCTATCGCTGCTTCAGGTAGGATTGGTTTACCGGTGATATGCCATTTTGCCACACCGGGGATATCTATACGGTCTTGAACCCGAGGCTGCTGGGGCGGCTGGATCATAGAATCAGGTTTTTTGCCTTTCCTCGGTCTCTTCCTAGACTTCTTTGGTACCGGAAGGTTGTCCATAATACGTTCAGACCCCGGAGGCAGAAATTCAGGCACCGACTCATGTTGCTCAAACCCTAAGTAGGCGCCAGTATTGACATACTGTTGAGTGTCATCGTCATCCTCATCCTCATCTATGGCGACGTCACCAACGACTAATGGAGCCTCTTCCTCACCCCCTCCGCTATCACCCAGCACGACAGCCAGTGCTAATTAAGTAGGTGAGGTGTTGATGTTCCTACCTAACTGCGTGCTCGTGGGTGTGCTCCCGGCCGCCTCCAGACGAAGCAGACTCTTTGGCCACAACAGGACCCACCCATTGCAACAATCACCAAGCCGCCGCGGGGTCTCGTCGTCATCCCCCACTACTACCAAAGGAGCCAAATTCTCGTGGCCCGGTTTGACACTGGCCACGGAAACCTTGAAGACGTCTGGGGGATCGGCCGGCTGTGAAACAATGGTTCCTTCGGCTCCATTATCGTCGCCTTCCCCACATATATCTTCTGGTCGCCGATGGTGTACAATATGGTGCACGGGGTTTCGTCGTCCTGCAAAGAAAAGTCTGCGACATGAGACATCCGAAAGGCAATGAAAACGAGAGATTATACATTTATTGAAGAGGGTTGGTGTGACAAATACCGTGAGGGTGTTGAGCTCAGTCAAAGATGAACCACCGCCGAGCACGTCCGGTGCCGGAGTCGGTGCCGGAGCAGGTGCGGGAGCCAGTGCGGGAGAAGGTGCAGGAGCCGGTGTGGGAGCCGGTGCGGGAGAAGGTGCAGCTGCAGGTGCTGGTGCAACGCTAATCGAGCTGCTCCCCAAGAAGTCAGCAAGGGGAAAGTCTACTGCATTTTTTTCTGGATTTTGTGTGCTCCAATTGAAAACGGCTGGAACCAAGGTAGTAGACATATCTACAAGTACCTGTTTTGCGGCAGCTACCGCAGTTGCAACTGTCTTAGATGATTTCTTCTCAACCGCAATCTCAACCTTCTTGTCGATGTTTTCTTCAGTAACCTCCGTCTTTCCTTTCTCTCCTCCGTGGTCTCACAGTAGTACTTCTTCCACATGGTGCCATCTCTGACACCGTGCACGCGTCCATATGACGGTCGGGTCTCCACCGATAGTCCTTTCAATATGTTCAACGCCCGGTTGAATGGAGTGTCCCACTTGGGCCTCGCCAACGCCTGAGACGGTGAGTCGCTTTCGGCTGCAATCCTGTGCTACTCTCTCTACAAAAGGCAGAAGGATCATTTACAAATATGACTAACGTGCAATTGAATTGATCAGAAACTAAAACTACAAGTAGTCTCTTGAACTCCGTTGTGACCGGGTTCATCTCGAAAACCTTCTTCACTGGGTCCCAACGGTGCCGGGCCCTGAGGACGTCACGCTCCTGCAGGACGGTGAACTCCGCCAAGGGGTCTGGGATGCCCAGACTCGTGGCTTCCGCTTCCTCCTTGGCCCATATGGACCTCTTCCCGCCGTAACCACGGCTTCCGAGGTGGTGGCTCCCAATGTTCCTCTGTTGAAGCCCCTTCATGTACTTCGAATTTTTTTGGCAACTTCGGCCTCGCAAGCCGCCTTGAATATTTGAAAGTGCTCTGCCATGATTGTCAGATTATCCTTTACAATCTCGGAGTAGGGTTCCTTTTTTATGACGATCCAATATTTCACCCTTGATTTCCAGGCGGCCAACGCATCGCTAAACTTGGTCATGGTGTGTTTGTTTATCTTCTTCATTGCCGGGTCGTTAGCTGGATCTTTATAATCCTTTTCATTCCGGCCCAGGAACAAGAATATCTAGTGCAGCTTGTTTACGAGGGAGGGTCTCATATTATCTATCTTCTTTAGTTTCACATCGTTTATTGTGGCGGTTGTCTGTATGATGCAACTTATTTGATTGACGTAGCACGCGTGTGCTTTCTCGGGGGCGGTTGGCTCAAAATTGCCGTCGTCCACCTTCGTGACCACCAGTCTACTAGTCCTGAGCTTGTTAGGAAGTCGTTGTCTCTTTGCTTTCGGTACTATATTGGCTCCGCTAGTCTTGGCACCGGTCTCAGTCTCAGCGTCGGTCTCGATGCCGGTTTCAGTCTCAACGCTGGTCTCAGTCTCAATCTCCGATGTGAAAAGTGGACCCACCAACATCAACTCTTGATCGTCGACTTCCCTAAAAAAATCTTCTGCCGCCAGGTAGACGTTGTCGCAGTCACCAGAACCCAGTCCTTCATCGTTTCTAGCCATGTTTCCTACGATTAAATCTAGTCAATTAATTCTATACCTAATAAAATGAATAATGACATGCAGGAACGTTGACTCCTTCCCGGTGCGGCAAATCCCGGGCACTCAATACGTCCTAGTTTGTAGCACAAGTCATGCCAAAATTCACGGAAAATTTCGGCTTGACTTTTGCTAAAAAGTGGACAAATCGAGAACCTGAAATTTGCCGGAACGGAAATGAATCAACATTCCGGCAAAACATAGGCCACTCGGATTCATTCCCTAGAAACAACAAAGCCACTTGGGCACAATCGAACCACTTCAATGAAAAGATATAACATGACCACTTCAATGAAAAGATACAATCAACAATAAAAGTCTAGGAAGGGATCATATTTAAAATAAAACTTGCCTAAATTCTTTTCCTTGAAAAAGAGTGGTCTTTACAAAAATCAAAAACCGTTGCAAAATGACCTCACTAAACACTTTTTTGCTTAGGACAGAACCCAAATTTTGTTGATCTAGCTATTCCTATCTCTCTCTCTCTCACACACATTATTTTCTCCAACCCTTCTCTGCCTAGGAAAGAACCCAATTAAATTGCAAAGGAACTCCATTTCTCTAACCCTTCTGACCTAATGCTCTAAAATAAAATTTTGCTCTAACCTAGCCAACCTACTTAACCTAGCTTGTTAATCTAAAGAACCTAACTAACCTACCTATTTAACCTAGTTAGTTTACCTAGTTTACCTAGATAATTAACCTAACTAAACTAGTTAATGTAACTAGTTCTCTGTCAAAGCCCTAAATAAAATTTTGCACTAACCTAGAAAATTAACCTAATTAAACTAGTTAGGTCTCTGTCAAAGCCCTAACTAAATTTTTTCACTAACCTAGATAATTAACCTAATTAAGCTAGTTAACCTAACTAGTTCTTTGGCAAAGCCCTAACTAGCCACCGGAGCCGCGTGGCCTCATCAACGCCACCGGAGCCGCCGTCGACACCACCGAATCCTCCCTCGTCATCATCGGAGACGCCCCTGCCTCCCTCGCCACCACTGCCTCCCTTGCCACCACCGGAGACATCCTATGTAAGCCCCCACCCTTCCTCTCTCTCTCTCTCTTGCATAGATAGCACAAACACTGGACAGAGAATCTAGGTTAACTAGTTTAATTAGGTTAATTATCTAGGTTAGTGCAAAATTTGGGGCGACTCCGGTGGCGTCGACGGAGCTCGACTCTAGTGGCTCCGGGGGCATCGACGTCGGCAGGAGACGGCGGCGAAGTGGAGCGACAGCGAATCGGGGAGACGGCGGCGGGGTTGGTCGAGGGATTTGGGGGATAAGTGGTGGCCCGGGGGAAACGGTTTTTTGGTTAAGTCAAACTTAGCGGTAGAGCGTTTCGCAAAACGCACTATAGCTAAGGTAGCTATAGCGGTTTTCACAAAACGCGCTTCTGCTATAGCTATGTAATTTCCTTCCATTTTCTTATTTCCTTTTCTGTTTCTATAGCGGAGGTCTAGGAAACGTGCTGCAGCTACATTAGCTATAACGCCTCTTACGAACAGACGCTATTTTTTTGAGCAACAAACAGTGGGGAAGACCCCCACTGTAATTCTCATTTTCATTATTTTGGTGGGACATATACAAGTGGATTTACAGGATGGATCATATAGAAAACATAGGAAGAAAAATCTATAAATGGTCAAGCTAGCTCTGCATGCCCTCCTTCAAACCAGGTTTGGCCTTCTTTATGATCATGTTGAAGTGCTTCTTGAACATGGCTATACAATATGCCATATTCTTAACTTTGTGGTCAAATATTATGCTATTTCTGTGCTTCCACAGACTCCAACAGTCAGCAATTAAGCACTCTTTGAAACATCCATAAGTATCTTGTTTTCTTCCCTCCATGAGCATTTCCATCAGATTATGATCAGTATCCCATTGGTAACAAATGTTCATCCAGAAGTTTTGGCTGAAATCACAACTAAAAAATAGGTGCATTAGATGCTCATTAGGCTCATCATCACATAACTCACACTTACTTGTCTCAATGTAGAAATTCTTCCTGTTTAATAGATCTCTAGTATTCAATATATCTTGCAATAGAAGCCAAAAAAGAATTTCTACCTGGGTAGGGTACAAGACTTCCAAATCCACTTGAATGGTTTAGGAGCATCAGCAGGATTTCCCATGTATTCAAGATATACTCTCTTATTAGAGTACTTTGATCCTCCCCAATGAAACTTCCATGAATCAGGTATTTGCTGGTTTTCTCTACAATTTATCAACTCTCTTAGGTTGTTGCTCTATTCTACTGCAATTGTAGACATTGGCAGGTGGAATAGGTCATATAATTCAACCTCTCCAAATTGCTGGCAGAAGCAAGTGTGATCTCAGAGTTTTTTACATAAGAATATAGCTGAGGCATAGCCTGTGAGAGTATTTGTGAACACCATTTACCTGACCATAGCTTGATGGTATTACCATATCCAGCATAGCTTATGGTCATATCCTTAAATTCTCTCAAGATAGAGCAGCAGTCTCTCCACCAGAAAGATCCCACCCTGGTAGGGTAACTAGGCACCTCACCATTGTCATAGTAATTGTTGCAGATAAGGTTTACCCAGGGAATATCCTGCTTGTTAAAGAATTTGAATAGGAATTTAGTAAGAAGAGTTTTGTTTTGGATTCTTAGATCTAGCACTCCCAGACCACCTGCTTTTTTTGGCAAGCATACATTATCCCATTTGACAAGACAGTTCCCTTTTTTATTGATATATTTGCCATACCATAGAAAGTTTCTACCAGATTTTTCAAAATGGTCCAGAATGGTGAATGGAACTCTGATGCAGCACATAGCAAAGATAGGCAGAGCTGCAACAATGGATTTCAGGTGTACAAGCCTCCCTGAGTATGACATCATGGTGGCAATGCCAGCAAGCCTGTGATCAAGCCTAGATTCCATGGGCATCAAATCACATACTTTAGGCCTTGTAGATCCCATTGGAAGGCCAAGGTATGTAAATGGCATAGCTTCTTTTTTGGAGTTAAAGGTGTTAGCCAGATCCATAGCTTTGTCATCAGAGATATTGATAGGTACCATAGAGGATTTATTGTAGTTTACTACAAGCCCAGTGAAATTAGAAAACTTATCAAGGATCTCAATAAAATTCCTGATTTGTACCTCATCAGCTGGTAGAATACCAAGTGTATCATCAGCACACTGTATGATAGGGTAGCATTCTGTATAGCTTGTTTCAATGGGCAAAGAAAGTAGGTCATTCCTCCATGCTCCATTTACCAAAATTTGTAATAATTCTCCAACCATAACATATAGTAAAGGGGAGAAATGATCTCCTTGCCTGACTCCACATTTGCATTGGATGCACTTACTAGGCACACCATTTAGAATGATAGAAGTAGTGGCAGTGGAAAGTATAGCAGTTACCCATCTAATCCATTTGTTGCTGAATCCCAGATGCTTCATCATGAATAGAATGGCCATATAATTTACTTTATCAAATGCCTTTACAAAATCAATCTTAAAAATGATGATTTCTTTCTTTGATTTGTGACACATATGTATGTATTCAAAACTCCAAGCAAGGCAGTCCTGAATATTCCTTGTCTTGATGAATCCATATTGATTCTTGCTAAGTCTGGATATAATAATTTGTTGTGCTCTATTAGCAAGAAGTTTGGTAAGTATTTTGATGGGCATACTTACAAGAGAAATGGGCCTATAATCATCAGGAGATTCAGGATTATTATTCTTGGGTATCAGAGTTATATAGGCATTGTTAATAGGAGCAAGTGATACAACTTCATTATAAAAATCATTAATGAATTTGTAGAAATATTGCTTGATGATGTGCCAACATTTCTTCATGAATAATCCATTGAAACCATCAGGACCAGGGGATTTATAATTGGGCATTTTATTAATGATATCATCTATTTCTTCATTGGAGAAGGGTCTGTCAAGATCATGTAAATCCTCTTCCATAGCAAGATGTGATATATCAAAGTTTTGTGAATATGTGGAATCAGTGCCTATTCTATTTTTGAAAGATTCCCATATAATAGCAGCTTTATGATCATGATCAAATACTTGTTGTCCATCCATAGTCATAAGATAAGTGATGTAGTTGTGCCTGAACACATAAGTAGCAATGGCATGAAATTTTTTGGTATTTTCATCACCTAGATTTTCCCATCTTATATTTGCCCTAATTCTCCAATATACTCTCTTAGCCCCCAATAACTTGTTTGTATGTTTAACAAGTAAGGTTCTAGAATTCCTTTCAATCCTAGATAGCAGTCTTTGTTACTCAATGCCATCCATTATCTTCATATAGAAACAACAATTATCAATTATTTTATTCAATTGGGAGTATTGTTTACTCCATGATTTCAGTCCTCTTCTGATAGCTTTAAATTTGGAGTTTAGATTTTTAGCAGAATCAGAGTAATGAGTGGAATTCAACCAATGTTTCTCCACAGTTTCAAGAAATCCACTAAATTCAGTCCAGTATTCTTCAAATCTGAATATCTGGCTTTTGGGGATGTTGCTGTCAATTTGAATTTTGATGGGCACATGATCAGATGTGATTTTAGCCAGGGGGGTGGCCATAGTAGATGGATGAGCAGTAGTCCAGTGGGGGCTAGTAAATATCCAGTCTAGCTTTTCCAAAAGAGGCTGATCTTGTTTATTGCTCCATGTGAAAGATCTTCCTTTGAGGGGGATTTCAACCAGATCCAAATTGACAATAATATTATTGAAGGTCATCATACTGGCAGGATCACCACCTGGTTTATTCCTATTATAATGGCTTCTTATAAAGTTAAAGTCACCAACTATCATCCATAACTTAGATTGCTGCATGTTCAGGTTCATAAGCCAGTCAATGAATGCCAATTTACCTTCATTGCAATTGGGCCCATAAACATTACTGAGGTACCAACAGGTATTATCTAGGTTAGATGTAAACTCAATGGTGATCTGAAAGTAGCTTGGGGAAATTATCTTGCCCTTCATAATATTACCATTCCAAATAGTAATCAAACCTCCAGAGCTACCATTTGAAGGAGAGTAATAGAATTGGTTGAATCTTTTGGGGAAAAAAATTCTTGATGTATGTACTGTCAAATGTATCTCTCTTGGTTTCTTGAAAAGTCATGATGCAACAAGAACTTTCCTCAATTTTCTTTCTAATATCATTCCATCTAGTTGTGGAGTTAATTACTCTCACATTCCAGTTTAAGATATTCCAGCTCCTATTCATGAAAAAGAACATAGGTGGTAGCATTGGATCATATTATGAAAAGCATAATATGAACAACCAAATTGTTTGGTGATATTACTGCAGCAGATTGTGTCATAGATATAATAGGTACCACTGAATAAGTAGAAGTGCATGGGTGGGTAATAGATCACCATACAGAGCTGGCACATATAACAACAAGTTCTTCTGACAGATAGCTCACAATGACAGAGGTAGCACATAGCATATTTATTACATACCATACCGATAGCTGATGCACGCAGGCATCCAAATAACATAGAAAAGCAAGCATAATGCGAGGAAATCATAACTAGTTGGCAGTTATGGGAGCCAACTAAACCCTCATGAAAATAGCAGCTCCTATTCATCAGAACTGTCATAGTACGGGGATCTAGAAGATAGCTCATGAGGAGCCATCTTACATGGTCCTGTACCAATGGCCTGCAGGGTCTTCATAGGGATTTTTGGAGGAGGTGGTACCTGCTTATTAATGATTACAACATCAAACTGGGGTCCCAAATTGACAGTAACAGCCTTCTTCATTTTCTTGGGACACTGCTGAGTGTTGTGATCCATCATAACTTCATTATTACTGGCCTCTGCAGGTGCCTGATCTTTGAATCCCTTGGTGAGCTTAGCAATCTTGTTGCTCCTCCTGCAGAATGAGTCATCAATAATTTTCTATTTTTCTGCCTGTGTGTTGGCTTCAGAACTTCAGCAAAATCCTGGCCAGTGATCTCCTCAATACTGACAAAGCTGGAATTTTTTGGAGGCTCATCCTGGATGGTCTGAATCTGCAAGAAACATCTTTTGTTGTTGCCATTAGTGCCCACAACATCCACCACATTGCAAGATGCATTCACAATCTTGCTGCCTCCAAGTTTGGGGAGAATGTCCTGTGCATTAGTAACAATATTACCAATGAGCTCCTGGAGAACCTTAATGTGCTCAGATTCACCTTCAACAGAGATTTTGCTTGTTTGCACAGGCCGGGCACTTCTGGAGGATGGCATGTCATTATAATTCATGTTGCAGTTCATGGGAATAAACACTAGGTTGGGAGCATTCTGAGTGCTAGCCTGGGGAGTAGGATTAATTAGGATATAATCAGGCCCAAGTGTCTCATGTGGAGCAACATAGTGGGTGTTAGTGTGAATCAGTATGTACTCCTGAGAAGCTTCCCTAACTGGTGACTCAACAAGTTCAGCAGTATCGTGATCAACAGCAGCAGCTTGGTTTTCAACAGAGAGATTCATATTATTATTATGAGCAGCATGAACATCTTCATAAGGTGCATCTAGGTTCTCATTGTGGGGGTTAATCACTACATGATCCATGGGGATATTCCCTAAAACCTCATCATGCCACAACCCTCCATGAATATGAGGAAGAGGGTGAGGGTTGCCACCATCAGGTGGCAGAGGGTCCTCATCCCCTCCATGCTGCCCAATCAGCTCCCGAGATAGTATGTATGTTGGACAGGTGCAAGAATCGCCATAGCCCACATCATCAAGGTTTCTCAGAACAACAAGGCTAATGGGTATGGTGTCCACATTCATAACTCTGATCTTAACGACGGCCCTTGATTTGTCCCTAGGATCTTTATTCCAAATCAAGAAACGGCCATAAGGAGAAACAGTGCGACCAATGACACCCCACATCCCAGCATTCAAGAGGGTAGTTCATAAGCAAGATCCAAACATCATGCGTGAAAGTAATGCTGCGATAATTTAAACTTCTATCTTGTCTGCTTACTCTAAGAACAGAATCCCCAATCTGAAACGGACTAAGACTGACAGCGGTGTCTCGCGAACAGGCAGTAGTAAACTGAATAAGCGTAGTACCCATACCACAACGAGACGTGTAGTTTATGTGCCAGCCGCGCCCCTCCAAGTAGGTGGTGATCAGAGCAATGGTGCCATGGAACTCCTCCGCAGAAACTTTAGGAACGAGCGTGGCGATGGCCCACTCGTCGCAGACCATCGGAAGCTCACCACCAAGTACCACATATCCACGGCGAGCGCGAAGGGGGCCAGGCGGGACGATTGCAGTGCCACGGGGAAGGTGGGGGAGAGGGTTGCAAGGGAAGTAGGCCATCTCGTTGGTTACAACTGCGGTAGGCTGAGCAGGGGATGAAAGACAGAGGGGAGAAGCCGAGGAGACTATGCGGGCTTCAGTTATATCAGGTAGTAGATCCTGGTTCTGTTTGACCCGATAAGTATAAACTGTGATATTCTTGTTGAAATAGAATCTAGCGATATGATTATATCGGTAACAAACACGGCATCTGATTTGGTTGGTGCATTGATTACGCTCGTGCCCAGTACCCAGACATTTTTTGCAGGTAATATATTTAGTAAAACCAGGGGAAATCGACCTAGACGATACATCTTCTGCGTGGGTGGGCTGGCCCAAGATAGACGGTCTGTTGGGCTCCGAGGGAGCTATCTGGGGCGACTGATTCAAATCAGTCCTAGTCATAGCAACGGCCGATCCGCTATGCATGCATGCAGTTGCATCCACCGGCGGCGAGCGAAGATCACGATCAACATGAGAATGCTGGCCATGCAACGTAGGACCCAGGGGAGTTCATTCGCCCCCGATAGCAGATGATTTCCATGTGATGTATTCCTCGTACGTGATGGAGTAAGATGTCCAAGAATTCTGCGGTAAACTTGAGTAGTAGGTACAAGATGACCATGTTTACCTTTGTGACGACGTGTGACGATAGTCCATTCAGCATCTTGCTCTTTATACCACTTCTTTTCTTCATATATCCAATTTGGGCCACCACCGCTCCAAAGATGGAAATAACATTTGAATACATCACAGCTGAAGAAAGATTTACGAACCAGGAAGAAGCCCACAGCCTTGGAACATACTTTGAACTTGAAAACATTGTCCTTGATATGAGATACCTCAAATGAATCATAAGATCCACCCGTGCATGATGAGAGTGCCAAGCTCACATTGTGGGGGTTCAAATGGAAAGAAAATCTTGCAAAGGAGACCACAAGGTAGAAACCACAGGAGGAGGAGATAGGGTTGACTGACGATTGGAAATACTTACGGATCTCACCTCTAAAATGATGACCAAATGAAAAATCCAATTGGTGAGCGATGGAGGATGGATCATTGAATGGATCCATCAGCGTAGAAAAGGTTTATGGTGGAGAAATCAGGGTAGATCACGGTCGGCGCCATGGTCGCCAATGGTGGGGTGGGAGGAGAGGTGGGAAGAGAGGTGGAGAGCCATTTCCCTGAGATCACGAACAAACGCTATTGCTACGCCTTTCTCCTTTTTTCACCTTTTCATTTATTTTGCTTTACATTTTATTTTTTTCCTTTTTCCTTTTTCTATTTCTTTAATTTTCATTTACTTTTTTATTTGTTTTTCACTTTATTTTATTTCCATTAGCAGTACTGATTTTCATAGGAAACGCGCTACTACTTATGTCATAGCGGTAGCGCGCTTCTTTCAAGCCCGCTACTACTATGCATAGCCTATCGGCTTATCAATGGGAATATTAGTAGTAGCACTTTTACGCGTGCACGGGCTACTGCTACAATTTTATCCGTAGCGCCCTTTTCGTTCATGCGCTACTGCTATCTAGCACTACCGCCATTTTTTGACCCGCGCTACTGCTAAATTTTTGTGTATAAGGTTTTTCCTAGTAGTGTAGGTTTGCCGTCGTGACACCAATATAGATGGATAAAGTATGATATGTGACTCGATCAAGGACAGGAATACTGTAACATCAGTCTAGACGTCACCCTTGTGCCTTTACACGAGAACCTCCAAAAATACAGTGATTCCATCAACAAATGGATTATGGGGACAACACATCCCTCTCTCAAGGATCAACAGAGGATCAATAAAGATCAAGGTGCGACAATAAAATCAGATAATCAAGGAAGACAACAATAAAGAATAATCAGGGAGTTTAGCAAAGCTGCTACTTGCCTTAGATAACAAGATTTCTCCTCTAGAATAAAATTCGTCGAGCAGGTAAAACCCCATCATCATTGTATAAAATCTAGTAACTATCCGTATATTAATATTCTTCAGGCATACGGCTAGGTTCTTCCCTCATCAGCACCTACACGCTCTAATGCTCCCTCCAAATATATACATGCATGCATGGATTCTTCACCTCTCTCCCATCTCTCTCACACATGCAGAAGTGTCCTATTTATAGTAGGCGTTCGTCGGTTGAAGTCTAAAATATCTGGGATGTGGTGACCCATGGAGTTGACCTTCTGGGCTAGTAAAAAAGTCACAAGCCGACGCCCCTTCTAGCGAAGAAAAACACCTGGCCCTTGAACCTGACCATGTAGAACCTCCACGTAGATGACTTTAGCTTCCTAGCCATTCCTATGCTGCCAGCGCATGTATGCATGTGTCCATGCAAATAAATATCTTCCGATTATCACATCTCCCTCGGCCAAAAATAACACAACTCCATTTGATGTGAAGCCACGCTGCCTCTCTCTTGCATGTACCTATTTGACGTGGAGCTCTAGTACTTGCAATTATCTGCCGACTATCATCTGTACATGGTCCAATTCCATCTAGTCTAATGCCATGCCAACCTTCACGTGCATATGATTTTACTTAGCTTGTAAGGATAGTACACACATGTGCATTCTCATCATTACATGCATGCACATCTCAGCCACGTAGCATCTTCTTACCACTATCTAGTTTGTGCTACCTACTAACTAGTAATAATATTGCCCTGCATGCTAATGTCAAAACGTGACTGCAATGGAAACTTGTGCAAATATACACTCTCTTAGTGAGCGGTTATTTCATCTAATTTTTATTGCATGAAAACCTTGCTTATCTATACATTTCTTTGAAACACTGCCCAATCATTTATTTAAACATTTATTTAAACAGATAATACAATTTTAATTATTCATCTTAACTTTAAAACATAAAATAATAACCCTAAAAATCTGGGTTATTACATCCTACCCTCCTTATAAGAATTTCGACCTCGAAATTCAAAACTATATCTACACTGTAAAAACAATTGTAGTCAATTATCCTCCGGAAATATACGAGACATTAAATTGTATGCATGCTCAGTAATCAACTAAACACAATAACAAGACTCACAATCTTCTCCACCAGTCGCACATCCATCTATTAACAAAACTTAGCAACACGAAGTATTTTATTTTGTAAAGCCTTGAACAAAATGGGTAGATTGTGGTATAGCAATAATACCATTACTGGATAAATTTTGCCAGTTATATCAAACTGTAAAATCTATACAAATAACTATTCATGAGTTAATTTAACAAACTATTTTTCTACCGAACCTCCAAATTCAACAATAACATGTACGTTATATATTTATTGTCTAGATAACTTCTGACAATATTAGTGTGTAACAACATACATCTTTACTAATGTAGACAAGATATAAAAATAATAATCTTCAAACTTTTCAAGCAACACAAATCTACTGGAAATAGATTTATTTACGCTATTATTTTATATGGTTCCTAAACGAACTAAATATGGTCTAAGGGTCAACAAAATTATAGAAACACTACCGATTGCTAAAACAATATGTTTCATCGATAATTATTCATAAATTTAAGCGACGATCTACCCGTTTACCCCAGCGCAACCTAAAAACCTAGAGCTCTAATACCACTTTAACTGTCACGCCCCGAGAACGGGCCTAGGCGAGACAGCCTCTGCGCGCGTATAGACTAGAAGCCTATAGTCACGCAAGGCATGATAAAGCAGTCATAAACCAGCAGTGGATCAGAATATCTCTTATATATTGACGACACAAATTCCTTTACATTTACAAATAGCCGGAATACATCAAATTCTCTAGTCGCTTCCCACCCGCTAGTCCAACCTATTCTAGGATGACGACATCTTCTGCACATTCTTACCCTAATTAGCGACTGCATAAAAACAGAGGAAGCAAGGGTGAGTACGATAAATCATACTCAGCAAGCAGATACTTCACTATTCAACCAAAGCAATGGTATGAGGGTGTAGATCAACAGACGAACTGAATCCAGAGGATGAACAATGTAATAATCGTTGGAACATATTTTACTGGAGATGTGTAAAATGAATAGCATAATCGGAGACAAACAAGGTAGTTATTGGCCTCACACATGACCGCAAACTTCCCAACCCGGGAGTCACAGGGGTGAAATTTCACACTTTTACGCTCTTAAGAGGGGTACTCCGACGTCGACAGCCTCAAGTAGAGCCACACAGGTTCCAGAAGAGCAGAGCTCTTGTACCCACTATGATTCGGACACCTGGACCTACTGATGTCGGTCGCACCTACGGATCCATCACCAACAAGTTCCCGAACAAGGTCCGTCCTTAGCTGAGAACCCAGACAGTCCCATACCTGAACTGTGACCGGTACAATACATTTGTTGTCGTGACACCAATATAGATGGATAGAGTATGATATGTGACTGGATCAAGGACAGGAATACAGAAACATCAGTCTGGACAACACGCTCGTGTCTTTACACGAGAACCTCCAAAAATACAATGATTCCATCAACAAATGGATTATGGGGACAACACATCCGTCTCTCAAGGATCAATAGAGGATCAATAAAGATCAAGGTGCGACAATAAAATCAGATAATCAAGGAAGACAACAATAAGGAATAATCAGGGAGTTTAGCAAAGCAGCTACTTGCCTTAGATAACAGGATTTCAATATCATTAGGAGGAGAGAGGAGAAGAATAATGATAACTTTGACGGCAGGTGGTCGTTTATGTTCAATACTATTATTGAAAGTTTGGATCTGAGGGAAATCGAGCTTTCTGGTAGAAGGTTCACCTGGGCTAATGCTATGCCAAATCCGACATATGAGAAGCTTGATCGAGTTCTCGCGAGCGTTGAGTGGGAACAGAAGTACCCTCTTGTAACGGTACAAGCCCTCTCGCGTGGAATTTCCGATCATACTCCGTTGTTCGTTGACTCAGGGGAGCCAAGCCACGTTGGAAACAAAAATACCTTTTCTTTCGAGATGGCCTGGTTTGAATGCAAAGGTTTCTTGGACCTGATTGCCCGGGAATGGGCTAAGGGTGCGGGAGGGAAGACTTCGGTTGAGCGTTGGCAGAATAAGATTAGACATTTGAGAAGCTTCTTACGGGGGTGGGCTATGCATCTTAGTGGAGTGTACAAGATTGAAAAGGAAAGGCTCCTTTCTCTTATTCAGACCCTTGACTTGAAGGCTGAATCCACGGTGTTGCAGCCAGCAGAATACCAGGTGAAAATCGAGGTGGAGAAGAGGTTGAAAGAACTTCTCCGCGAAGAATAATTGAAGTGGGCCTTGCGGGCTAAGGTCCAAAAAGTCGTCAAGGGGGACGCAAATACTCAGTTCTTTCACCTGATTGCTAATGGTAAGCATAGAAAGAAGAGAATCTTTCAGCTTGAGCAAGATGAAGGAATGATTATAGGACAGGAGAACCTAAAAACTTATATCACCGAATATTACAAGAAGTTATTTGGACCTCCGGAGGATAGTTGTGTGTCCCTCGATGAGTCCAGGGTTGAGGATGTGCCTCAACTGTTGGCTACTGATAATGATACTTTGGTTGCCCCGTTCTCTGAGAAGGAGGTGTTTGAGGCTATTGCACAGATGAAGAACAACAAGGCTCCTGGACCGGATGGGTTCCCGGCCGAGTTCTACAAAAAGTGCTGGCACATTATTAAGGGGGATCTGTTACCTATGTTTAATGATCTTGTCACGCCCAATATGCGACCCTATCCAAAAGGAACTCGAAGGTCCCACCAAGGATAGACCCGCATATTGAAACGCTTTTGCGAGGTGGATATCATTACATCAACATTACATAATAGATGGGGATACATACATAAGGCATACAATGCCACACGAATACAACATCACAATACATCAGAGCATCATCCGACTACGGATGAAACACAAACAGAAACTCAAACGACATCCACCCTGCTAGCCCAGGCTGCCGACCTGGAACCTATCCCCTGATCGAAGAAGCAGAAGAAGAACTCAACGCAAGCAAGCATCGCTCTCGCGTCATGATCATCGCACAACCTGTACCTGCAACTGTTGTTGTAGTAATCTGTGAGCCACGAGGACTCAGCAATCCCATTACCATGGGTATCAAGACTAGTAAAGCTTAAAGGGAATGGAAGGGGTAAAGTGGTGAGGCTGCAGCAGCGACTAAGCATATATGGTGGCTAACATACGCAAATAAGAGCGAGAAGAGAGCAAAAGGAACGGTCGTCAACTAGTAATGATCAAGAAGTGATCCTGAACTCCTACTTACGTCAAACATAACCCAGAAACCGTGTTCACTTCCCGGACTCCGCCGAAAAGAGACCATCACGGCTACACCCACGGTTGATGCGTTTTAATTCGGATCTGGTGTCAAGTTATCTACAACCGGACATTAACAAATTCCCATCTGCCTATAACCGCAGGCACGGCTTTCGAAAGATTATACCCTGCAGGGGTGTCCCAACTTAGCCCATGACAAGCTCTCGCGATCAACGAAGGAATAGACCATCAACCAGGAAGACCCGATCAGACTCGGAATCCTGGTTTACAAGACATTTCGACAATGGTAAAACAAGATCAGCAAAGCCGCCCGATGCGCCGACAAATCCCGATAGGAGCTGCACATATCTCGTTCTTAGGGCAACACCGGATGAGACTAGCTATGAGTAAAACCAACCCTCAAGTTGCCCCGAGGTGGCCCCGCAGGCAGCTCAGTTTGGACCAACACTTAGACAAGCACTGGCCCGGGTGGGGGGGCTAAAATAAAGATGACCCTCGGGTTGGCCGACCCAAGGGAAAGGGTAGGTGGTGGTGAGGCAAATGGTAAAACCAAGGTTGGGCCTTGCTGGAGGAGTTTTATTCAAAGCGAACTGTCAAGGGGGTCCCATAAATCACCCGACCGCGTAAGGAACGCAAAATCCGGGAACATAACACCGGTATGACGGAAACTAGGGCGGCAAGAGTGGAACAAAACACCAGGCAAAAGGGCAAGTCTTCCACCCTTTACCAAGTATATAGATGCATTAATAATATAAGAGATATTGTGATATCCCAACCAAAATCCTGTCCACCATGGAGAAATCTTCAACTTCACCTGCAACTAACAACGCTATAAGAGGGCTGAGCAAAGCGGTAACATAGCCAATCAATGGTTTGCATTGGAAAGGTGTCAAAGGTTAGAGGTTCATGGCAATTTGGGATGGCTTGATAAATAGGTGATAGGTAGCGCAGCATAGCGATAGAACGAAGCAACTAGCATAGCAATGATAGTAGTGAGATCCAGGGTAGCGGTCATCTTGCCTGAAATCCCGCAAGGAAGAAGAACGAGTCCATGCAGAAGATGAAGCCATGAAGACGAACCAAGGGTAGACGAACGAATCCTCACGATCGCAATGAAACAAGAACTAACAAGAAGAAGCACACAACATGGTAAACACACCACACATGAACAAGGCATGATGCACAACAAGTATGATGCAAGACAAGACTACATGAAGCTACTCATGGCAAGGGATGATGCAAACAAGAGCAACACATCAAGACAAGTTTAAATGAGGCCGGGAACAACATATAACAATTCCGGTAAGTCCTCATATGCATATTTTGAAATTGTTCCAGATCTGAATAAACCTTATGTTCAAGTTGTTAAACAACAAGTTAAAATGCACAAGGATGATCTACACGAGATTCTAGTCAAGTTACGCATGAAGTTCATTAGATTCGGAGCTACGGCTTAGAAGATATGAGCAAAACAAGTTAAACATGGCATTGATGCAAAATGCATTCAAACATCGAGCAAACACACTGAAACAAGGATTCAACATGATAATATGAAACTATATGCAAAATCAAGCTAGTTTCATATAGAGCACACTCAAAACGGAGCAACGGTTCAACACACACACTATACAAGTTTAAAGGACAAGCTGTCCAAAACAGCAACTAGGCATATTGCAAGCATCAAAACAATAAGCTACATCATCTCAACATGAAAACAAAAGACATGGGCATGATGTACATGTAAAGCATTATAAAACATGAACACTGAGCTATCTCCAGAAATCACTAGAACATGCTCAAAGACACATGGTAAGATCGCAAGTAATAACAATTCCAGACTTTGCAGAAAATAACATCACGATGCAATGTCCAGAGCTATCAAACAACATGTTACAGGAACTTATCATGGCAAAAAAAGGCATGGCATGAATCTACTAAAAGCATAGATCAAAAGTCCTTTACTGACCATGAGCCAAAAAGGATCAGAAAATATGATGGCACCCACGTAAACATAGCAAGTTATTATACAGATTCCAACATGGCAGAAACAAAATTATGAAGGCATGTAGATGAGCTTGTGCAACTCACTACAGAGCAATACATGGCATGGCAAGGCAACCAACAGTAATAAGGCATGTTTTTGAAGCTAAGCATGGCAAGATCAAGGTCATAGGGTGCTTGGAACACTAGCAAAACACATGGGAACAAGTGAACTTAATGTTAACAGGCTGACAGCAACATTTTCGAGCAAATTTGGAGCAAGATATGAACAAGCTACAACAAGCTATAAATGCAACCAGGGTCATGGATGGATAGAGGATGACATGTAGATGGAAACATGTTTATAGAACATCTCCAGATTATGCATAGAATGATTAGTAGCAACATGTTTATATAGCATCACGAAATAATAGATTCAGCCTAGCAAAACAGCAACATCATGTACACTACTTAACAAGCTCGATTCACTCACCACAAGTCATTGCATGACAAGATAAGCATAGCATCATCAAGAAGACATGTTTGTGTAACAAACCAAGGCAAGAACAAGTCCATAGCATGCAAGGATCAACTACAATAAGCTCGGCCATATTGAATAACACGTAAACAATTTGCCAGGAAACATTTTGAAGCAAACGTAGAGCACGAAAATAACATGCTAGACTACTCCATAATTGCAAACAAGGGCATTAATGGATAGACAATAACCACATGTTCAAAACACCCTTACTGAAGTATCTCAAAATATGCATGGATCTCTCTGTAGCATCAAGTTTACATGGCATCAAAATAACAGCAGAACGGGGACTAAAATCAGCAACATCATGATGCCTAGTTTGCATGCTTGTGCTAGTCACCACATTGATCACAAAAATACATGGTAAGCACCTCTGTAAAGAAGACATGGCATAGTTCAAAACACATGTAGACATCAACCTCATAGGATGCACACATCAATCTTGGCAAAAATAACACATGAGCTCGTTCTGTTAACAGACAGCAGAAAACATCATGAAGCACTCTTACAACGATGATTTAGGAATCAGATGAGCTCAAATGAATATGATGCAATGGAATGAAATGATGTACTCGTCGAGGCGAACAATTTGACATATTACACGCACAAAACGGAGCTACGAATGCAGAGATACGATGCGATGAACATGGCATGATTATTGTAAAATATCGGGGACTTTGTGAAAAAATGGACCTCGGGGAAAAGTCAATGGGCGAGGTGGCGGCGGATCTCGCCGGAGCCAGGGAAGAAGATGGCCGGAGAGGAGGGGCTCCGGGGCGGAACGGGGCGGATCCAGCCGGATCTCGCCGGATCCGGTCGAGCTCCGGCGACGACGACGCGGGGCCGGGCGCGGCGGCGTCCGGTGGCGAAGGGCGACGGGGCCGGGCGCGGGGGCGTCCGGTGGCGAAGGGCGGCGACCGGGCTGGGCGCGGGGGCGTCCGGTGGCGAAGGGCGGCGACCGGGCTGGCCGGCGGCGGCGGATCGGCGCGGAGGCGGTGGCGCGGGAGGCCCGGCGGCAAGGGAGACAGGCGGCGGCGCGGCCGGGCGCCGGACGGCGCGGCCGGACGACGGGCGGCGCCGACGCCGAGGCAGCGGCGAGCGGCAGCGGGTCGCGCGGGCGCAGGCGGCGGATGGGCCGGCGGCGGCGGCGCGCGGGCTTGCGCGGGCCCGCTTTGGGCCCCGCGGGCCGCGGCGGAGGAGAGAGACAGCGGCGGCCACGTGGCACGTCGCGGTTGGCTGCAGGCGGCGGCGGGATGACGTGTCGCGCCCTGATTGGGCGAAACGACGTGTCCGGCGGACATGTCCGACGCGGATGGACATGTCCGGCGGCGCGGAGGAGTTTGGCTAGGGTTTGGACTGCGGGAATTTCGGGGGAGGTCACATATTTATAGGTAGAGGGAGCTAGGAGTGTCCAAATGAGGAGCGGTTTTCGGCCACGCGATCGTGATCGAACGACCGAGAGCATGGAGGGGAGTTAGATGGGTTTTGGGCCACTTTGGAAGGGTGTTGGGCTGCAAAGAGAAGGGGGGGTTTGCGGTTACCCGGTTAACCGTTGGAGTATCAAACGACCTCCAAATGGCACGAAACTTGACAGGTGGTCTACCGGTGCTATACCAAGGCCACTTGACAAGACTCGGGCCATTCCGAGAATGTTTAACACCCGCTCACGAAGAGAGGCGAAAGGGGAACGTCGAAGGGCATAGGAGCGCCGGATTGCAAAACGAACAACGGAAAAAATGCTCGGATGCATGAGACGAACACGTATGCAAAATGAAATGCACATGATGACATGATAAAATGCAACACGCAAGCAGATGACATGGCAAAGACGGTGAATAACTGAAGGACACCTGGCACATCGAATCCGGGGCGTTACAGATCTGTTCTCTGGACAACTTCATTTATTTCACTTGAATTTTGGAACAATTACGTCGCTTCCTAAGAAAACGGATGCTGTGAGAATTGATCAGTTCAGGCCGATCTGCCTTCTCAATGTTAGTTTCAAAATTTTCACCAAGGTCGGGACTAATAGGCTCACACAGATTGCGCATTATGTGGTGCAGCAGTCCCAAACTGCTTTCATGCCGGATAGAAACATCCTTGAAGGGGTGGTTGTCCTTCATGAAACGCTCCATGAAATCCATTCAAAAAAACTAGACGATGTTATTTTCAAGGTGGATTTCTACAAAGCGCATGACAAAGTCAAATGGCCATTCCTCCAACAGGCATTGCGTATGAAAGGATTCGATGAAGCTTGGCACCACCAGGTGGAATCGTTTACACAAAAAGGAAGTGTTGGAATTAAGGTGAATGATGACATTGGTCATTACTTCCAGACATATAAAGGCCTAAGACAAGGAGATCCGATGTCCCCTATCCTGTTTAACATTGTGGTTGACATGTTAGCAATTATGATAGAAAGGGCTAAGGAGAGTGGTCAAGTAGGTGGCTTGGTACCTCATCTTGTTGATGGAGGTATGTCCATCCTTCAGTACGCTGATGATACAATCATCTTTATGGAGCATGATTTGGCCAAGGCGAGAAATATGAAGCTGGTGTTATGCCTTTTTGAACAATTGACCGGGCTTAAAATTAACTTTCACAAGAGCGAGTTGTTTTGCTTTGGTAGAGCCAAAGATGACCAAGAAGATTATAGGCAATTGTTTGGGTGTGAATTGGTGGCGTTGCCTTTCTCTTACCTAGGTATACCAATTCACCACCGTAAGCAAACGAACAGAGAATGGAAATGCATCGAAGACCGATTTGAAAAGAAACTGAGTTGCTGGAAGGGGAAGCTCATGTCATACGGAGGCCGATTGATTTTGATTAATTCGGTACTCACGAGTATGCCTATGTTTCTCCTATCGTTTTTTGGAAGTCCCAGTCGGTGTCAGGAAACGACTGGATTTTTACCGCTCGCGTTTCTTTTGGCAGGGTGATGAATTAAAAAGAAAATACTGGCTAGCTAAATGGGATGTCATCTGTAGACCGAAAGACCAAGGAGGTCTCGGTATCGAGAATCTTGAAGTTAAGAGCAGATGCCTTCTTAGTAAGCGGCTGTGGAAGTTAGCCCATGAGACCGAGGCCACGTGGGCGCAAATACTTCGTAGCAAGTACCTTCAGACCAAAACTTTGTCCCAGGTGACGGTCAGGCTGACCGATTTGCCTTTATGGAGAGGTCTGATGAAAGTCAAACAATCCTTGTTTAATATGACAAAGTTTATTATTGGCAACGGTGCTAGTACACGTTTCTGGGAGGATACTTGGCTCGGAGAAACACCCTTGGCCATTCAATACCCGTCATTATATCAGATTGTGCAACGTCATGAGGTGTTCGTTGCAACGATCTTTCAATCTATCCCCCTTAATATTCAATTTCGACGGTCCCTAGCGGGCAATCGTTGGGAAGAACGGCTCCATCTCATTAGGAGACTGATGGAGGTTCAGCTTTCCCAAAAACTCGATGAATTACGCTGGCAGCTTACTAGGTCTGGAGTATTCACAGTTAAGTCAATGTATATTGATGTCATCAACTCAAGCCTCATTCCTACCTCTCAGCATGTTTGGGCTGTCAAAGTACCTTTAAAAATAAAAGTGTTTATGTGGTTTGTTCATAAACAAGTTATATTAACCAAGGACAACCTGACTAAGCGTAATTGGACAGGATCTACTAGGTGTAGCTTCTGTGATCGGGATGAGACGATTAAGCACATTTTTCTTGATTGCCCGCTAGCCAAAGTTCTTTGGCAGGCAGTCCAAATTGCTTTCAATATTACGCCACCTCCTATTGTAAACGCGTTATTTGGGGTGTGGCTTAATGGGATTGAGCCTGATCTACCGAGACAAATTCGTGTCGGAGTGTGCGCGTTGCTGTGGTCTATTTGTAATTGCAGAAATGATTTGGTTTTTAACAGAACATCATGCATTCAATTTTTGCAGGTTATCTTTCGGGCCACTGCATTGATCCGTTCGTGGTCGCTACTCACTCCGATGGAGGCCAGGGAGCATTTGGTTACTGGATCTATCCGTTGGGAGATGGTAGCTCGGGATATCTTCAAGCGGTTTGGATGGCAGTCATGTAATAGGATAGGCAATTAGTTTACCTATCTGTTTTTAGCCAGCCGGTTGTGGCGGCCCTTTTCTGGCTAGTTTGTTGTTCTAGCCTTTTTGGTTCTGTGTGAGCTTTTTTTCAGTTCGAGACTTTTAAGACCATGTTGGAACATATTTATTTGTTTTAATAAGAGGGCCGTATGCATCGCTCTGATGCAGAGGCCGGGGCGACTCCCCTTTTTGAAAAAAAACAGGATTTCTCCTTAGAATAGAATTCGGCGAGCAGGTAAAACCCCATCATCATTGTAAAAAATCTAGTAACTGTCCGTATATTAATATTCGGCTAGGTTCTTCCCTCGTCAGCACCTACACGCTCT
>NC_041387.1:211778621-211804004 GCF_002162155.2 Triticum dicoccoides | reverse complement strand
TTCTTTCTCTTGGATATGTGTGTTTCAGGCAGCAGCAGAAGTGTCCTATTTATAGCAGGCGATCGTGGGTTGAAGTCTAAAATATCTGGGATGTGGTGACCCTTGGAGTTGACCTTTTGGGCTAGTAAAAAGTCACAAGCCGATGCCGCTTCTAGTGAAGAAAAACAACTGGCCCTTAAACCTGACCATGTAGAACCTCCACTAAGATGACTTTAGCTTCCTAGCCAGTCATATGCTGTCAGCGCATGTATGCGACAAATTTAACAAATTTGACTTGCGGATAAAATCAAATCACATAATAAACTGCCCGTAAAACTATTTCACGTGGTTGACCTTTTTGTGTGACACCTGACACGAAGGCGCCACAATACACTTTGCAACGTCTCACAGATAGACGCTACACACCTGGCCAGCGTTGCACCCCAAACTGCCTAAAAACTGCTAAGTCATTGTGCAGAGCCTAAGAGCTAGGTGCTGCACTGTATAGTGTGGCGCCTAGCTTTTAGACGCTGGACTAATGGTTGCACTACAAAATGAAGCAACCACTAGTGCAACGCCTAGAAGCTAGGCTCTACACTGTATAGTGTGGCGTCTAGCTCTCAGGCGCTGCACACTGACTTAGTAATTTTCGGATCATACGGATGCGACGCTGGCCAGGCGTGTAACACCTATCTGTGAGGCGTTGCACAGTGTAATGTGACGCCTTCGTGTCGGGCGTTACACAAAAAGGTCAGCCGCGTGAAATAGTTTCACGGGCAGTTCATTCTGTGATTTGATTTCCTCCATAGGTCAAATTTGTCAATTTTGCCCAAGTATGCATGTGTCCATGCAGATAAATATCTTCTGACTATCACATCTCCCTCAGCCAAACATAACACAACTCCATTTGATGTGAAGCCTCGTTGCCTCTCTCTTGCCTGTACCTATTTGACGTGGAGCTCTAGTACTTGCAATTATCTGCCGACTATCATCTGTACATGGTCTAATTCCATCTAGTCTAATGCCACGCCAACCTTCATGTGCATAGGATTTTACTTAGCTTGTAAAGATAGTACACACATGTGCATTCTCATCATTACATGCATGCACATCTCAGCCATGTAGCATCTTCTTACCACTATCTTGTTTGTGCTACCCACTAACTAGTACTAATATTACCTTGCATGCTAATGCCAAAACATGACTGCAATGCAAACTTGTGCATATGTACACTCTCTCAGTGAGGGTTATTTCATCTAATTTTATTGCATGAAAACCTTGCTTATCTATTACATTTCTTTGAAACAGTGCTCAATCATTTATTTAAACAGGTAATACAATTTTAATTAATCATCTTAACTTTAAACATAAAATAATAACCCTAAAAATCTAGGTTATTACATTACCCTCCTTATAAGAATTTCGTCCTCGAAATTCAAAACTAAATCTACACTATAAAAACAATTGTAGTTAATTATCCTCCGGAAATATGCGAGACAATAAATATTATGCATGCTCAGTAATCAACTAAACATTATAACAAGACTCACAATCTTCTCTACCAGTCACATATCCATCTATTAACAAAACTTAGCAACACGAAGTATTTTATTTTGTAAAGCCTTGAACAAAATGGCTAGATTGTGGTATAGCAATAATACCATTACTGGATAAATTTTGCCGGTTGTATCAAACCGTAAAATCTATACAAATAACTATTCATGAGTTAATTTAACAAACTATTTTTTATCAAACCTTCAAATTCAACAATAACATGTACGTTATATATTTATTGTCTAGATATATAAAAATAATAATCTTTAAACTTGTCACGCAACACAAATCTACTGGAAATAGATTTATTTACGCTATTATTTTATATGGTTCCTAAAAGAACTAAATATGGTCTAATGGTCAGCAAAATTATAGAAACTCTACTGGTTGTTAAAACAATATGTTTCATCGATAATTATTCATAAATTTATGCGACAACGTACCAGTTTACCCCAACGCAACCTAAAAACCTAGAGCTCTAATACCACTTTAACTGTCATGCCCCGAGACCGGACCTAGGCAAGACAGCCGCCGCGCGCGTATAGACTAGAGGCCTATAGTCACGTAAGGCATCATAAAGCAGGCATAAGCCAGCAGTTCATCACAATAGCTCTTATATACTGACGACACAAATTCCTTTACATTTACAGATAGCTGGAATACATTAAATTGTCTAGTCGCTTCCCACCCGCTGGTCCAACCTATTCTTGGATGACGACATCTTCTTCACATTCTTACGCTAATCAGCGACTACATAAAAATGTAGGAAGCAAGGGTGAGTACGATAAATCATACTCAGCAAGTAGATACTTCACTATTCAACAAAAGCAATGGTATGAGGGCGTAGATCAACAAACGAACTGAATCCAGAGGATAAACAATGTAATAATCATTAAAACATATTTTACTAGAGATGTGTAAAATGAGTAGCATAATCGGAGAGGAATAAAGAAGTTATTGGCATCACACATGACCGCAAGCTTCCCAACCTGGGAGTCACAGGGGTGAAATTTGACACTTTTACGCTCTTCAGAGGGGTACTTGTCGTGGTACTAAGTCTGACAGTAAGAATAGGGGGTACGTATGAGGAGGCAAGGCCCTAGCTACGGTGAGGTTATACACACGAGTTTACGAGTTCAGACCCCTCTCAGAGGAGGTAAAAGCCCTACGTCTCGGTGCCCTAAGGCGATTGACTGGAATATGGGTGTGTGTTACAAGGGGTGCGAACCCTTGTATCAGAGGAGGGGGGTGGCTTATATAGAGTGCGCCAGGACCCCAGCCGCCCTCCGTAATAGGGGTTCAATGTATATTAAGATAGGGTGTTACTGGTAACGCCAGCTATAAAGTGTTATCAATGATCTTTAAGACTACAAAGTGAACGCCTGATGATAACCCACAAGTGTAGGGGATCGCAACAGCTTTCGAGGGTAGAGTATTCAACCCAAATTTATTGATTCGACACAAGGGGAGCCAAAGAATATTCTTAAGTATTAGAAGTTGAGTTGTCAATTCAACCACACCTGGATAACTTAGTATCTGCAGCAAAGTATTTAGTAGCAAAGTAGTATGATAGTAATGGTAACAGTGGCAAAAGTAAAGATAATAGTTTTGTAGTGATTGTAACAATAGCAACGGAAAATAAAATAAGCAAAGCACAATATGTGAAAAGCTCGTAGGCATTGGATAAGTGATGGATAATTATGACAGATGCGATTCCTCATGTAATAGCTATAACATAAGGTGACACAGAACTAGCTCCAGTTCATCAATGTAATGTAGGCATGTATTCCAAATATAGTCATACATGCTTATGGAAAAGAACTTGCATGACATCTTTTGTCCTACCCTCCCGTGGCAGCGGGATCCTAGTGTAAACTAAGGGATATTAAGGCCTCCTTTTAATAGAGAACCGGAACAAAGCATTAGCACATAGTGAGTACATGAACTCCTCAAACTATGGTCATCACCGAGAAGTATCCCGATTATTGTCACTTCGGGGTTGTCGGATCATAACACATAATAGGTGACTATAGACTTGCAAGATAGGAGCAAGAACACACATATATTCATGAAACATAATAGGTTCAGATCTGAAACCATGGCACTCGGGCCCTAGTGACAAGCATTAAGCATAGCAAAGTCATAGCAACATCAATCTCAGAACATAGTGGATACTAGGGATCAAACCCTAACAAAACTAACTTGATTACATGGTAAATCTCATCCAACCCATCACCGTCCAACAAGCCTACGATGGAATTACTCATGCATGGCGGTGAGCATCATGAAATTGGTGATGGAGGATGGTTAATGATGACGACGGCGACGAATCCCCCTCTCTGGAGCCCCGAACAGACTCCAGATCAGCCCTCCCGATAGAGATTAGGGCTTGGCGGCGGCTCCGTATCGTAAAACATGATGAAACTTTCTTTCTGTTTTTCTCTGTGAAACGGAATATATGGAGTTGGAGTTGAGGTCGGTGGAGCATCAGGGGGCCCACGAGACAGGGGGCGCGCCCAGGGGAAGGGCGCGCCCCCACCCTCATGGACAGGGTGTGGCCCCCTGGCCTTGATTCTTTCACCAGTATTTTTTATATTTTTCAAAACTTATCTCCGTGGATTTTCAGGTCATTCTGAGAACTTTTGTTTTCTGCACAATAAACAACATCATGGCAGTTCTGCAGAAAACAGCGTCAGTCTGGGTTAGTTTCATTCAAATCATGCAAGTAGAGTCCAAAACAAGGGCAAAAGTGTTTGGAAAAGTAGATAAATTGGAGACGTATCAACTCCCCCAAGCTTAAACCTTTGCTTGTCCTCAAGCAATTCAGTTGATAAATTTAAAGTGATAAAGAAAAACTTTTACAAACTCTGTTTGCTCTTGTTATTGTAAACTTGTAAAGGCAACATTTAGGTTTTCAGCAAGTATTATGAACTAACCATACTCACAATAACGCTTAGGTCTCACAATTACTCATATCAATGGCATAATCAGCTAGCGAGCCATAATAATAAAACTCGGATGACAACACTTTCTCAAAACAATCATAATATGATATAACTAAATGGTATCTCGCTAGCCCTTTCTGAGACCGCAAAACATAAATGCAGAGCATCTTTAAAGATAAAGGACTGACTAAACATTGTAATTCATGGTGAAAGAGATCCAGTCAAGTCATACCCAATATAAACTAATAGTAATGAATGCAAATGACAGTGTGCTCTCCAGCGGATGCTTTTTAATAAGAAGGTGATGACTCAACATAAAAGTAAATAGATAGTCCCTTCATACAGGGAAGCAGGGATTTGTAGAGGTGCCAGAGCTCGATTTTAAAATACGGATGAATAACATTTTGAGCGACATACTTTCACTGTCAACGCAACAACTATGAGATGGTTGTATCTTCCATACTACATGCATTATAGGCAGTTCCCAAACAGAATGGTAAAAGTTTATACTCCCCCACCACCAACAAGCATCAATACATGGCTTGCTCGAAACAACGAGTGCCTCCAACTAACAACAACCCTGGGGGAGTTTTGTTTAATTAATTTGATTTGCTTTGATCTTTTTGGATCATGGGACTGTGCATCCCGGTTACCGGCCCTTTCTAGTGAATGAGGAGCGGAGTCCACTCCTCTTGAGAATAACCCACCTAGCATGGAATATATAGGCAGCCCTAGTTGAAACATGAGCTGCTCGAGCATACAAAACAGAATTTCATTTGAAGGTTGGAGTTTGGCACATACAAATTTACTTGGAACGGCAGGAAAATACCGCATATAGGAAGGTATGGTGGACTCATATGGAATAACTTTGGGTTTTAAGGAGTTTGGATGCACAAGCAGTATTCCCGCTTAGTACAGGTGAAGACTAGCAAAAGACCGGGAAGCGACCAACTGAGAGAGAGACAACAGTCATGAACATGCATTAAAATTAATTCACACCGAGTACAAGCATGAGTAGGATATAATCCACCATGAACATAAATATCATGAAGGCTATGTTGATTTGTTTCAACTGCATGCGTGAACATGTGCCAAGTCGAGTCACTCAATTCATTCAAAGGAGGATACCATCCCATCATACCACATCACAATCATTTTAATAGCATGTTGGCACGCAAGGTAAACCATTATAACTCATAGCTAATTAAGCATGGCACAAGCAACTATAATCTCTAAATGTCATTGCAAATATGTTTACTTCATAATAAGCAGAATCAGGTTCGATGAACTCATCATATTTACAAAAACAAGAGAGGTCGAGTTCATACCAGCTTTTCTCATCTCAACCAGTCCATCATATATCGTCATTATTGCCTTTCACTTGCACGACCGAACGATGTGTATAATAATAATAGTGCACGTGCATTGGACTAAGCTGGAATCTGCAAGCATTCAACTCAAGAGAGAAGACAAAGTAATATGGGCTCCAAGTTAAATCAACAATCATGCAAATGAGAGCCACTAAACATTTTCAATATGGTCTTCTACTCTCGAGCCCCAAAGGAAAGAAAAGAAAATAAAACTATTTACACGGGAAAGCTCCCAACAGGTAAGAAGAAGAGCGAGAAATCTTTTTGGGTTTTCATTTTAATTTCTACTACAAGCATGGAAATTACACTAACTAAATTTTTCTGGTTTTTCTTAAGGTTTATCAAACACACAAGAAGAAAGCTAGAAAAAGAAAATTAAACTAGCATGGATAATACAATGAAAGAGTATGAGCAC
This sequence comes from Triticum dicoccoides, assembly GCF_002162155.2. Taxonomy (NCBI): domain Eukaryota; kingdom Viridiplantae; phylum Streptophyta; class Magnoliopsida; order Poales; family Poaceae; genus Triticum; species Triticum dicoccoides. The sequence continues at coordinate 211,797,741 of NC_041387.1, read as the reverse complement.
CGACAACTAGAATAGTGTGTGAACATGAATGTAAAGTCGGTGAGAAATGCATAATCCCCCAAGCTTAGGCTTTTGGCCTAAGTTGGTATAATGCTAATGGTAGCCTGGCTGATATCCGTAGTTGTAACTGGGGTCGTTCTGAGATGCAGCAACAAATGCCTCCTGAGCTGCGGCATTTTGGAGAGCCGCCTCCGCTCTCCCCTCGTGTTCAGCTGCCTCCTCCCTGGTAACAACATATCTTCCTTTTGCCTGGTAATCAAAAAGGAAAGGAGCAGGGAGAATAAAATGGACAAAGCTATGTCTGTCAAAGATTAGTCGATACTGGAGGAATTGTTCATTCCTCAAAACAAAACGATGTTTGAACATAGCGTCATACTCTAAATAAGCAGGAGGCAACACCATATCCCCCTCTCGTGGGGCTATACCAAGATAATTAGCCACACGGGTCACATAAATTCCTCCAAATAAATCTCCAGCCCTACCATTATTATGCAACCTACGTGCAACTATTGCCCCCAAGTTGTAATCTTTATTACCTAACACAGCGCTCTTGAGGACACAAAGATCAGGGACACACATATGACATGCTTCATCTTTACCGTTAATGCATCTACCAGTGAAGAGAGCAAAATAATGTATAGCAGAAAAATGAATGCTCCCTATGGTAGCTTGTGCTATATCCCTAGATTCTCCCACAGTAATACTAGCAAGGAAGTCTCTAAATTCAGATTTGTGGGGATCATTAACATTGCCCCACTGCGGGAGTTTGCAAGTAGTTGTAAAATCCTCTAAGTCCATGGTATAAGATTTATCATAAATATCAAACAGAACACTCTAAGAATTATGTGAACATTTATATTTAAACCTTCTCACAAATGAATCAGTCAATTGATAGTACTGAGGACACTTATCTTGTAAGAAGTCCTCCAGATCGGCATTACGCACATATGCGTCAAATTCATCCTTAAAGCCTGCATTGACCATAAAATCGTCTTATGGCCACTCACAAGCCCGCACTTCTGCGTCCCTCGGTAGTTCATCACCTTGCTCACGCATAGCAATCCCGGGTCCTTTCTTTATTGAGGAACCACCTTGATACATTCTCCTACACATATTTCTGAAAGTTTCTGAAATTTTAGTAATTTCAAAATAAAAGTGAATAAAACTAAACAAGATTGGTAGCAACTACTCCTACAAGTGCCTAGAGCCTATATCATGCATTATAATTACTTAGGACCTCATAAATTTGACATGCAAGCTCAAGAACAAGGTCACCTATGCAGCAAAAATTTGCAATGAATAAAGCACTAGAACAAAAACTAATTGGACCAATGGAGGAGTCATATACCAAGCAACAATCTCCCAAAGCAGTTTTGTGAATGGAGCTTTGAGCAAGGAGATCGAAAATTGCAGCAAAATGAGCTAGAACTCGTGCTTGAGCTGGATGGGGATTTTTTTGGGGAGAAGATGGAGTGTGTAGGTGCAGGAATAAGTGGAGGGGGCCACCGTGGGCCCACGAGATAGGGGGCGTGCCTAAGGGGTGTGGGCGCGCCCTCCACCATTGTGGCCTGGTGCTTGCCCCTCCTGCAGTGTTTTCAGCGCCTAAAATACTCAAATATTCCATAAGAAATCATACTACATTTGCAGGGCATTTGGAGCACCTTTATTTTCGGGATATTTTTTATTGCAAGGATAATTCAGAAAACAGACAGATAATACTATTTTTGCTTTATTTATTTTAAGTAACAGAAAGTAAAAAGAGGTTGCAGAAGGTTGTGCCTTCTAGTTTCATCCATCTCATGATCATCAAAATGAATCCACTAACAAGGTTGATCAAGTCTTATTAACAAACTCATTGCGAATAACACAAAACCGGAGAAATTTCAAATAACACTAAGTTACCTCAACGGGGATATGAACATCCCCAACAATAAGAATATCATACTTTTTCTTGACAGTAGGAAGAGGAAATTCAAAACCTCCAATAATAATAGTTGGAACTTTTCCAATAGAATTGATGCTATGAACTTGAGATTGTTTCCTCGAAAAGTGTACCGTATGCTCATTACCATTAACATGAAAAGTGACATTGCCTTTGTTGCAATCAATAATAGCCACTGTAGTATTCAAAAAGGGTCTACGAAGGATAATCGACATACTATCGTCCTCGAGAATATCAAGAATAACAAAGTCCGTTAAGATAGTGACATTTGCAACCACAACAGGCACATCCTCACAAATGCCGACAGGTATAGCAGTTAACTTACCAGCCATTTGCAAGGATATTTCAGTAGGTGTCAACTTATTCAATTCAAGTCTACGATATAAAGAGAGAGGCATAACACTAACACCGGCTCCAAGATCACATAAAGCAGTTTTAACATAATATGTTTTAATGGAGCATGGTATAGTTGGTACCCCTCGATCTCCAAGCTTCTTTGGTATTCCACCCATAAAAGTGTAATTAGCAAGCATGGTGGAAATTTCAGCTTCCAGTATCTTTCTTTTATTTGGAATGATATCCTTCATATACTTAGCATAAGGATTTACTTTAAGCATATCAGTTAAGGGCATACATAAGAAGATAGGTCTAATCATTTCAGCAAAGCGCTCAAGATCCTCATCATCCCGTGTCTTGGATGGTTTAGGAGGAAAGGGCATGGGTTTTTGAACCCATGGTTCTCTTTCTCTATCGTTCTTCCTAGCAACAAAGTCTCTTTTATCATAACGTTGATTCTTTTATTGTGGGTTATCAAGATCAGCACCAGGTTCAATCTCTACTTCATTATTTTTTCTAGGTTGAGCATCAATATGAACATTATCATTAGCATTATCACTAGGTTCATGTTCATCAACTGATTGTGTTTCATCATCAAAAATAGAAATATCATTGGGATTCTCAGGTGTGTCTACAATAGGTTCACTAGAAGCATGCAAAGTCCTATCATTTTTCTTTTTCTTCTTCTTAGAAGAACTAGGTGCCTCTAAATTATTTCTCTGAGAATCTTGCTCGATTCTCTTAGGGTGGCCTTTAGGATACAAAGGTTCCTGAGTCATTCTACCAGTTCTTGTAGCCACTCTAACAGCAAAGTCATGTTTATTATTTAATTCATCAAGCAAATCACTTTGAGCTTTAAGTACTTGCTTAGCTTGAGTGGTAACCATAGAAGCATATTTGCTAATGAGTTTAAGTTCACCTTTAACTCTAGCCATACAATCACTCAAGCGTCCTATCTCGGAAGCATTATTCTTTAATTCTCTACCAACATAAGCATTAGAACTTTCTTGCCTAGCCATAAAGTCATCAAATTCATCTAAGCATGGGCTATGAAATTTAGTAGATGGGATTTCAACTTTATCACATCTATAGAGAGAATTTACCTTTACTACCTATGTCGGGTTATCAAGACAATGTGTTTCTTCGACAGGTGGTATATTAAGACCATGTATTTCTTCAATAGGTGGTAAATTCTTAACATCTTCAGCTTTAATACCTTTTTCTTTCATTGATTTCTTTGCCTCTTGCATGTCTTCAGGACTGAGAAATAGAACTCCTCTCTTCTTAGGAGTGGGTTTAGGAATAGGCTCAGGAGTTGGCTCAATTGGTTCAGGAATTGACTCAGGAATTGGCTCAGGGAGAGTCCAATTATTTTCATTAGTCAACATATTATTCAATAGCAATTCAGCTTGGTCGACTGTTCTTTCCCTGAAAACACAACCAACACAACTATCCAAGTAGTCCTTAGAAGCATCGGTTAGTCCATTATAAAAGATATCAAGTATTTCATTTTTCTTAAGAGGATGATCAGGCAAAGCATTAAGTAATTGGAGAAGCCTCCCCCAAGCTTGTGGGAGACTCTCTTCTTTGATTTGCACAAAATTATATATTTCCCGCAAGGCAGCTTGGTTCATGAGCAGGGAAATATTTAGCAGAGAAGTAATAAATCATATCATGGAGACTACGCACACAACCAGGATCAAGAGAATTAATCCAAGTCTTAGCATCACCTTTTAATATAAATGGAAATATCTTAAGGATATAATAATAGAGAGACTTCTCATCATTAGTAAACATGGTGGCTATATCATTTAACTTGGTAAGATGTGCCACAACAGTTTCAGATTCAAGGCCATAAAAAGGATCAGATTCAACCAAAGTAATTATTTCAGGATCAACAGAGAATTCATAATCCTTATCAGTAACACAGATAGGTGAAGTAGCAAAAGCAGGGTCAGGTTTCATTCTAGCATTAAGAGATTGTTGCTTCCATTTAGCTAATAACTTCTTAAGATCATATCTATCTTTGCAAGCAAAAATAGCTCTAGCAGCTTCCTCATCCATAACATAACCCTCAGGAACAACAGGTAATTCATAATCAGGGGGAGAACTTTCATCATCACTATCATCAATAATAGCATCTTCAATAATTTCATTCTCTCTAACCCTAGCAAGTTGTTCATCAAGAAATTCACCTAATGGCAAAGTAGTATCACACACAGAAGTAGTTTCATCATAAGTATCATGCATAGTAGAAGTGGCATCAATAATACCATGCGACATATCAGAATTCATAGCAGTAGCAGGTTTAGGTGTCGCAAGCTTACTAATAACAGAAGGAGAATCTAGTGCAGAGCTAGATGGCAGTTCCTTACCTCCCCTCGTAGTTGAGGGCAAAATCTTGGTTCTTTCGTCTTTCAAGTTCCTCATAGTGATCAACAGATATAAATCCCAAGTGACTCGAAGAATAGAGCTATTCTTCCCGGCAACGGCGCCAGAAATTACTCTTGATAACCCACAAGTGTACGGGATTGCAACAGCTTTCGAGGGTAGAGTATTCAACCCAAATTTATTGATTCGACACAAGGGGAGCCAAAGAATATTCTTAAGTATTAGCAGTTGAGTTGTCAATTCAACCACACCTAGATAACTTAGTATCTGCAGCAAAGTATTTAGTAGCCAAGTAGTATGATAGTAATGGTAACAGTGGCAAAAGTAAAGATAATAGTTTTGTAGTGATTGTAACAATAGTAACGGAAAAGTAAATAAGCAAAGCACAGTATGTGAAAAGCTGGTTGGCATTGGATCAATGATGGATAATTATGTCGGATGCGATTGCTCATTTAATAGCTATAACATAGGGTGACACAGAGCTAGCTCCAGTTCATCAATGTAATGTAGGCATGTATTCCAAATAAAGTCATACACGCTTATGGAAAAGAACTTGCATGACATCTTTTGTCCTACCCTCCCATTGCAGCGGGGTCCTAGTGGAAACTAAGGGATATTAAGGCCTCCTTTTAATAGAGAACCGGAACAAAGCATTAGCGCATAGTGAATACATGAACTCCTCAAACTATGGTCATCACTGAGAAGTATCTCAATTATTGTCACTTCGGGGTTGTCGGGTCATAACACATAATAGGTGACTATAGATTTGCAAGATAGGATCAAGAACACACATATATTCATGAAAACATAATAGGTTCAGATCCGAAATCATGGCACTCGGGCCCTAGTGACAAGCATTAAGCATAGCAAAGTCATAGCAACATCAATCTCAGAACATAGTGGATACTAGGGATCAAACCCTAACAAAACTAACTTGATTACATGGTAAATCTCATCCAACCCATCACCGTCCAGCAAGCCTCCGATGGAATTACTCACGCACGGCGGTGAGCATCATGAAATTGGTGATGGAGGATGGTTGATGATGACGATGGCGCCGAATCCCCCTCTCCAGAGCCCTGAAAGGACTCCAGATCAGCCCTCCCGAGAGAGATTAGGGCTTTGCGGCGGCTCCGTATCGTAAAACGCGATGACACTTTCTCTCTAATTTTTTTCTCCGCGGAATGGAATATATGGAGTTGGAGTTGAGGTCGGTGGAGCATCAGGGGGCCCACGAGACAGGGGGGCGTGCCCAGGGGGGAGGGCGCGCCCCCACCCTCGTGGACAGGGTGTGGGCCCCCTGGCGTTGATTCTTTCGCCAGTATTTTTTATATTTTCCAAAACTTATCTCCGTGGACTTTCAGGTCATTCCAAGAACTTCTGTTTTCTACACAATAAACAACATCATGGCAGTTCTGCTGAAAACAACGTCAGTCCAGGTTAGTTTCATTCAAATCATGCAAGTAAGAGTCCAAAACAAGGGCAAAAGTGTTTGGAAAAGTAGATACGTTGGAGACATATCACCTGACCGTTGCCATCCTGACTGACTCTAGGTCTTCTATACTCCGAGTGTTTTCTTGTATGGTGGAATGACTCCATCCAAGTCGAGTGAAATTGGGGGTATCCGAGTGTGGTGACTGGTCGAGTGGATTGTACTCGATGGCTTCAGTCGATACTTCTTGCTGTGCTTTAAATGTCCTTGCTTATAGGGTAGTGACCTAGGGTAGGGCATATAGATTAGGTCTTTGACCCTACCCTAGGTCTATGGCATCGTCATTAGCCCCTGAATGGATTGAGTTTCGAGTGGAAAGAAAGTCGAAGTTGGCCCTGCCTTGAATCTTGTGCTTCACAGGCGTTCATACCGAGTTCGGGGTCCATGCTGAAACTTCAGCTTTATTTTAGTCGCCTTGATCGATTTAGAGGTTGTTGAGTGAACTTATGCTGGCACTCCTCGAGTGTTGCTATGACACGAAATCTTTGGTGCGATTCATTACTGCAGTTCCTGGATCTCATGGGATTCAAAAATTTGGGGAAGCATGCGAGGTGGAGCGCGCCGCAGTAAACAGGACGGATAGACAGGGGCGCCTTGATTTCTGTGCCACCTTTTTTTCCATGTATCCAGTGTGTGACTGTTGCGGGATTTGATGGGATCGCTCGGGCCCACGCGTCAGCCATTTGGAAGTAGGCCCTAAAAAGGCGTCGAGGCCAATGCATCTGCATAGTGTGCTCCCATTCCCCTTCTTCTTCCTCCGCTTCTCCACTGCATCCTCTTTCGCCCTTGAAGCCGCTGCTCCGCTAGTGTGCAGCCCACCACCATGGTGAAGGATAAGACGGCGGCACTACAGCATGCGAAGAAAGCGACTGCGACGGCAAAGGGCAAGAAAATGAATCGGGGATCATTGTCGAGGTCTAGGCTACCGCCTGGTGGGATTCAGGGAGAGTGGATCCAATCCACGCTCCGGTCAGAGGATCTAGAAGATCTGGCCGCCACGGGCTTGATCGTCGCCGGGGCTATGAGGCTGTCGGGGGATGAGATAGAACCTCAGCCACGGTGGGGTGAGTGTGTCCTTCTCGTCACACATGTCGACTGTGGCTTCTCCCTTCCTTCGCATCCTTTCTTTTGGGGTTTTCTGAACTTTTTCGGTGCTCAGCTTCACCACTTCTCTCCCAATACCATCACTTATCTTGCTGCGTTCGAGTCTATGTGTGAAAACTTCTTGGGTTGTCGACCGCACTGGGGTCTCTTCAAACACATTTTCACACTTTGCTCCCAGACCATGAACAAGGAAAATCCGAGTGACGAGAAGACGCGCATGATCCAGATGTGCAGGGGTTTAGGGATCCAGAGGAGGAAGAGGAGCACTTTTCCCCCCATGACACTTCCCGAGTCGGTTAGGGGCTGGCAGTCGACCTGGTTCTAATGCCAGGACATTGCGACCCCCGGCCAGTCAACCTGTCTTCCTCAATTTACCCTAGATCGAGCCTAGCAACCTTCTTCACTGATTGTGACCGCAGTCGGGAAAGTAGAGACGGACATGTTGGTAGAGAGGTTAGTTCAGTTGGTCCGTCACGGTGTAACTGGCATGGATTTACTGGAGGTGTTTCTCAGCCGACACATCTAGCCGCTCCAAGCCCGTGACCACTCTATGTGGATGTACTCGGGCTCCAATGACACCACTCGGGTGCACCCAGAGGAGGTTCCCGATGAGACGGTGGCCCCGTGGCTAAAGAGCATTACCGGAAACAAAGATAACCCCAGGGGGGCCAGGAGAGTCGATCCATTCATCACCGACAACTAGCCGGATGATGACCCGCAAGTATACGGGATAGTTTTAGCCTCTTTCGATAAGTAAGAGTGTCGAACCCAATGAGGAGGTAAAGGTAGAACAAATACTCTCTCAAGTCCTATCGGCCACTGATACGACTCTATGCACGCTTGACGTTCACTTTACCTAGAACAAGTATGAAACTAGAAGTACTTTGTAGGTGTTGTTGGATAGGTTTGCAAGATAATAAAGAACATGTAAACAATAAGTAGGGGCTGTTTAGATAAAGATGCAATAAAGTAAATATAACGAGAGTGGAAAAGTGGTGGTAGGCGTTGTGAAATTGTCCCTAAGCAACTGACTATGTTACTAGATCGGTAATCACTATTGTAATTTTATTTGAGGGAGAGGCATAAGCTAACATATCATCCCTTACTTGGAATTCTATGCACTTATGACTGGAACTCTAGCAAGCATCCGCAACTACTAAAGATTCATTAAGGTAAAACCCAACCATAGCATTAAAGCATCAAGTCCCCTTTTATCCCATACGCAAACAACCTACTTACTCGGGTTTGTGCTTCTGTCACTCACGCAACCCACCATAAGCAAATCATAAACATATTGCAAACCCTACAGCGGGAATCCCTCACGCTTGCGCGACACGGAGGGCACAATAGGACAGCACCAATAATAAAACATGCAACTCAAACCATTCATAGCAATTCATCAATCAACGTTAGGACAACGAAAATCTACTCAGACATCATAGGATGGCAACACATCATTGGAAAATAATATGAAGCATAAAGAACCATGTTCAAGTAGAGTGTACAGCGGGTTGCGGGAGAGTGGACGCTGAATATAGATGGGGGAAGGTGATGGAGATGTTGGTGAAGATGGCGGAGGTGTTGGTGAAGATCGCGGTGATGATGATGGCCCCCGACGGCGTTCCGGCGCCACCGAAAGCAAGGGGGAGAGAGACCCCCTTCTTCTTCTTCTTCCTTGACCTCCTCCCTAGATGGGAGAAGGGTTTCCCCTCTGGTCCTTGGCTCCCATGGCGTGGGAGGGGCGAGAGCCCCTCCGAGATTGGATCTATCTCTCTGTTTCCGCGTTCTCAGAGTCTACCACTTCACCGTTTCTTAAATATCCGGACATCCGTAACTCCGATTGGGGTGAATCTTTCGCCCAGATATTTGTCATAAAATTAGCTTTCTTGCGCCAAAAGAAGAGTGCCAACCGCCTTACAGGTGGCCCACGAGAGCCCAGGCCGCGCCCAGGGGGAGGGCGCGCCCCTGTCTCGTGGCCGCCCTGGACACCATTTCGCATTGATTTTACTTCCAGAAAATCACAAATATTCCAAAAAAAATCTCCTTCCGTCTTTATCCCGTTTGGACTCCGTTTGATATTGGGTTTCTGCGAAACAAAAAACATGCAACAGACAGGAACTGGCACTGGGCACTGGATGAATATGTTGGTCCCAAAAAATAGTATAAAAAGTTGCCAAAAGTATATGAAAGTTGGATAATATTGGCATGGAACAATAAAAAATGATAGATACCATGGAGACGTATCAACATCCCCAAGCTTAATTCCTGCTCGCCCTCGAGTATGTAAATGATAAAAAAGATAATTTTTGATGTGGAATGCTACCTAGCATAATCTTGATCATATATCTAATCATGGAATGAATATTAAGATACGAGTGATTCAAAGCAATTGTCTATCATTTTACATAAAAACAATAATACTTCAAGTGTACCAATAAAGCAATCATGTATTTTCAAAACAACAAGGCCAAAGCAAACTTATCCCTACAAAATCATACAGTTTGGCCATGCTTCATTTTCGTCACACAAAATGCCCCCATCATGCACAACCCCGATGACAAGCCGAGCAATTGGTTCATACTTTTTAACGTGCTTCAGCTTTTTTGACCCTCACGCAATACATGAGCGCAAGCCATGGATATAGCACTATAGGTGGAATAGAATATAATGATGGAGGTTATGTGGAGAAGACAAAAAAGGAGAAAGTCTCACATCGACGCGGCTAATCAATGGGCTATGGAGATGCCCGTCAATTGATGTCAATGCGAGGAGTAGGGATTGCCATGCAACGGATGCACTAAGAGCTATAAGTGTATGAAAGCTCAACAAAAGAAACTAAGTGAGTATTCATCCAACTTGCTTGCTCATGAAGACCTAGGGCATTTGAGGAAGCCCATCGTTGGAATATACAAGCCAAGTTCTATAATGAAAATTCCCACTAGTATATGAAAGTGACAACATAGGAGACAATCTATATGAAGAACATGGTGCTACTTTGAAGCACAAGATATGAGACTCACTACATGAAGAACATGGTGCTACTTTGAAGCACAAGTGTGGAAAAAGAGATAGTAACATTGCCCCTTTTTATTTATTTATTTATTTATTTATTTCTTTTTTTCTTTTTCTTTTCTTTCTTTGGCCTTTCTTTTTTTCTTTTTGGCCTTTTTTTCTTTTTGGGGACAATGCTCTAATAATGATGATCATCACACTTTTATTTACTTACAACTCGATATTACAACTCGATACTGGAGCAAAGATATGACTCTATATGAATGCTTCCGGCGGTGTACTGGGATGTGCAATGATCTAGCGTAGCAATGACATCAAAAAACAGACAAGCCATGAAAACATCATGCTAGCTATCTTACGATCATGCAAAGCAATATGACAATGAATGCTCAAGTCATGAATATGATGATGATGGAAGTGGCATGGCAATATATCTTGGAATGGCTATGGAAATGCCATGATAGGTAGGTATGGCGGCTGTTTTGAGGAAGATATAAGGAGGCTTATGTGTGATAGAGCATATCATATCACGGGGTTTGGATGCACCGGCGAAGTTTGCACCAACTCTCGAGGTGAGAAAGGGCAATGCACGGTACCGAAGAGGCTAGCAATGATGGAAAGGTAAAAGTGCGTATAATCCATGGACTCACATTAGTCATAAAGAACTCATGTACTTATTGCAAAAGTTTACTAGTCCTCAAAGCAAAGTACTACTACGTATGCCCCTAGGGGGATAGATTGGTAGGAAAAGACCATCGCTCGTCCCCGACAGCCACTCATAAGGAAGACAATCAAAGAAACACTCCATGCTTCAAATTTGTCACACAACGGTTACCATACGTGCATGCTACGGGACTTGCAAACCTCAACACAAGTGTCTCTACAATCCACAACCACCCACTAGCATGACTCTAATATCACCATCTTTATATCGCAAAACTATTGCAAGGAATCAAACATATCATATTCAACGATCTACAAGTTTATGTAGGATTTTATGACTAACCATGTGAATGACCAATTCCTGTCATCTCTCTAAAAAGATATAAGTGGATCAAGAGAGTTTAATTCTTTCTAAAAAAGATATGCCCACGCTCTAACAATTATAAGTGAAGCAAAAGAGCATTCTACAAATGGCGGTTTTCTATGTAAAGAGAAACAGGCAATCCAACTTCAAATGATATAAGTGAAGCACATGAAGCATTCTATAAAGCCATACTCAAAAGATTTAAGTGAAGTGCAATGAGAATTCTATAAATCAACCAAGGACTATCTCATACCAGCATGGTGCATAAAAAAAATGAAAACTAAATGCAAAAGATGCTCCAAGACTTGCACATAATGCATGAACGAAACGAATACGAAAACATACCGATACTTGTTGAAGAAAGAGGGGATGCCTTCCGGGGCAACCCCAAGCTTAGACGCTTAAGTCTCCTTGAATATTTACTTGGGGTGCCTCGGGCATCCCCAAGCTTGAACTCTTGCCTCTCTTCCTTTTCCTCATATCGAGACATCCCCGATTAGACAGTACATCCACACAAAACTTCAACAAAAACTCGGTAAGATCCGTTAGTATAATAAAGAAAATCACCACTCTAAGTACTGTTGTAAAACAATTCATATTTTGTTTTTTCAATGTGTCTACTGTAATATAACTTTTTCATGGCTTAATCCACTGATACAAATTGATAGATTCATCGAAACAAGCAAACTATGCATCAAAAACAGAATCTGTCAAAAACAGAACAGTCTGTAGCAATCTGAACATCCACCATACTTTTGTTACCCCAAACATTCTACCAAAATTAGGACAAATAAACAAGTTTTAGAGAAAGAAAGTGCAAAAGGAATCAGAACCATTTTACTTTCCACTTAAAAATGTAAAATCGCGCACTACAGCCAAAGTTTTTGTCCTGCACCGTACAAACCAACAAGCATTGTAAACATCCTAAAGACAAACCTTGGCACATTATTTTTATAATACAATGGAATTGTACAAGGGTATAATTATTTTTTATGAAAAGTTTCTGTAATCAAGATTCACAAAGTTTCCGTGGGCATGAACAAAGTTCAAGGCTAGCTCCCACTTCAACAATGCTTGTCTTCTCACTTTCACTTCCCTTTTTGAAAAGTTTTAGGTTCCCCTCTTTATTTTTTTTGTTTTGAAACTATATGAAAGCACTCAACATAAATAAATGACTCTCTAAAACTTCTGGGTTGCCTCCCTGGCAGCGCTTTCTTTAAAGCCATTAAGCTAGGCATTTAGTGCTCAAGTAATGAATCCACCCGGATCCCAAGGTATATCAAAGCCAATTTTAATTAACAATGATTTGTAATTTAGTAGTGAGCACAAAGTAACATATATCAAGAAATAACAAAGTCTAAATCTTTTCCTATGCATCGGCATGTCATAAAAGAACTATTCATGCATACCAAGTAAAGGCCAATGCATAGTATAAACAGTTTCTTGCAATTCTATCATATTGGAAACATAAAGAGGCGGAGATAGAGTTCCTCTCTCATAATAATTGCAAGTAGGAGCAGCAAGAACATGCATATTATATTCATCAAAATCATCATGTGCAATGGTAAAAGGCAACCAATCAATATAATCCTTAATAAGCACAAACTTCTCCAATATAGTGTAGTTTGGAGAATTCAAAAAGATAATAGGACTATCATGCGTGGGTGCAATAGCAACAATTTCATGTTTAACATAAGGAACTATAGCAAGTTCATCTCCATGGGCATAATTCATATTGGCATCTTGGCCACAAGCATAGCAAGCATCATCAAAAAGGGATATTTCAAACAAATTCAAGGGATCATAGCAATCATCATAGCAATCGTCCTTCGGTAAGCACAAAGGGGAATTAAATAATGTATGAGTTGGAGGGTTACTCTCATTAGAAGGTGGGCATGGGTAGCTAATCCGCTCTTCCTCCTTTTGTTCTTCGCTCTCTTCATCATCTTTTTCATCCAATGAGCTCACTGTTTCATCAATTTCTTCTTCCATAGCTTCCTGCAAAATATTAGTCTCTTCTTGGACAGCGGAGACTTTCTCAATAAATGCATTAATATAGTAATTGTATTCATAATTTTCATAGCAATATCTAAGTATAGCAAGATTTTTAGGCCTATAAGCATCATCATCTAAAGCTTCATACATTTCAAACAAAGACTCAATTTCATAAGCAGCCTTAAAAGAAACAAATTCTTCTATTTGTTGCACATCATAGTAATCATATATACCATTAGCATAAGAAGCTAAAGTTTCATTATCATTAAATTTGCATGAAAAGGGAAGGTGTGGAGCCTCCATCTTAGGGCAACAAGTAATATCATAACTCAAGCATAGATTCCAGGCATACCAACGCAACATAATAAATTGATCCCATAATAGTTTCCCTTTTTGTGTCGAGCGATAATCCCAGAAGTATTCATGTTGACCCAACGTGTCTCCCATTATAAAGTTGAATGGGGTTTTCTCAGGATTATCAAAGTAGTATATAATATCTCTCGCATAATGAGAGTCGAGGGTTTTAGGAGTTACCCCATCCTCATGAGTAGCAAGTACACCTATTTTTTTGGTATTTTGCGTTCCATATCCATAACTAAAGATAGAGAACAACTAAGAACAAAAAATAAAAATTACTTAGTGATAAAGAAAACAAGCACACACGAGAATATTCACCCCACGCTATGACTCCCCAGCAACGGCGCCAGAAAAAGGTCTTGATGACCCGCAAGTATACGAGATAGTTGTAGCCTCTTTCGATAAGTAAGAGTGTCGAACCCAACGAGGAGCTAAAGGTAGAACAAATACTCTCTCAAGTCCTATCGGCCACTGATACGACTCTACGCACGCTTGACGTTCGCTTTACCTAGAACAAGTATGAAACTAGAAGTACTTCATAGGTGTTGTTGGATAGGTTTGCAAGATAATAAAGAATATGTACACAAAAAGTAGGGGCTGTTTAGATAAAGATGCAATAAAGTAAATATAACGAGTGTGGAAAAGTGGTGGTAGGAGTTGTGAAATTATCCCTAAGCAACTGACTATATTACTAGACCGGTAATCACTATTGTAATTTTATTTGAGGGAGAGGCATAAGCTAACATATCATCCCTTACATGGAATTCGATGCACTTATGATTGGAACTCTAGCAAGCATCCGAACTACTAAAGATTCATTAAGGTAAAACCCAACCATAGCATTAAATCATCAAGTCCCCTTTTATACCATACGCAAACAACCTACTTACTCGGGTTTGTGCTTCTGTCACTCATGCAACCCACCAAAAGCAAATCATAAACATATTGCAAACCCTACAGCGGGAATCCCTCAAGGTTGCGCGACATGGAGGGCACAATAAGATAGCACCAATAATAAAACATGCAACTCAAACCAATCATAGCAATTCATCAATCACCGATAGGACAACCAAAATCTACTCAGACATCATAGGATGGCAACACATCATTGGAAAATAATATGAAGCATAAAGCACCATGTTCAAGTAGAGGGTACAGCAGGTTGCGGGAGAGTGGACCGCTGAATATAGATGGGGGAAGGTGATGGAGATGTTGGTGAAGATGGCAGAGGTGTTGGTGAAGATCGCGGTGATGATGATGGCCCCCGGCGGCGTTCCGGCGCCACCGGAAGCAAGGGGGAGAGAGCCCCCCTTCTTCTTATTCTTCCTTGACCTCCTCCCTAGATGGGAGAAGGGTTTCCCTCTGGTCCTTGGCTCCCATGGCATGGGAGGGGCGAGAGCCCCTCCGAGATTGGATCTATCTCTCTGTTACCGCGTTCTCAGATTCTACCCCTTCACCGTTTCTTAAATATCCGGAGATCCGTAACTCCGATTGGGGTGAATCTTTCGCCCAGATCTTTCTCATAAAATTAGCTTTCTTCCGCCAAAAGAAGAGGATCAACGGCCTTACGGGTGGCCCATGAGAGCCCAGGCCGCGCCCAGTGGGAGGGCGTGCCCCCCTGTCTCGTGGCCACCCTGGACACCGTTTCGTGTTGATTTTACTTCCAAAAAATCACAATTATTCCAAAAAAATCTCCGTCCATTTTTATCCCCTTTGGACTCCGTTTGATATTGGGTTTCTGCGAAACAAAAAACATGCAACAGACAGGAACTGGCACTGGGCACTGGATCAATATGTTAGTCCCAAAAAATAGTATAAAAAGTTGCCAAAAGTATATGAAAGTTGCATAATATTGGCATGGAACAATCAAAAATTATAGATACGATGGAGACGTATCACCGGACAAGATCCGATCCTTGTTACCGAGTGTACTTCATTCTGTCTTGCAACTGTCTCTGAATCCTACTGATGTTTGATTAACTTCTTGCCTTGCAGGTTTATACTAAGATGTATTCGATGCCGAACGGGGAACGAGCCCAGGAGAAAGTCCAGGAGGGAGTGGATAGTGCAGAAGAGAGCAGCGACTGGCAAATTCCTGACGACGATGATGAGGAAGAGAGTGATGAGTCGGACGAAGAAGAAGAGGAGGTCCACTCACCACCTTGCACAGAGTGTCGATCCAAGCAGTTCCATGATCCAGCAGACGGGTGTAACAAAGATGTGGCTCTGAGCACGCAAGCGCATAAGCGCCCTTGGACTTCGACTCTAGAGCAGTTAGGGAAGGTCGCTAAGCAGCCCAAGGTTGCCCCTTCAAAGTCTCAGAAGACCTTGCCCAAGATCAAGATGGACATTCTTGTTGCTTCTGCGTGAGTGTTCTGTCTTTCTGTGTTTTCTTATTGACTCATACTTCTGCTCTGACCAAGTGGATTATTAACTTTTCAGTGCTGCAATTTCCAGGACCTCCATGGATATTGACAAGGTCCAAGATGATAAAGAGACTGACGATGCGACTACTTCCAAAGCTGGTACGATCTTGCAATCTTGAACTTGTTTTGTCGACTGGATTGTCGGTCGATTGAGCCCTTATGGTTGCATTTTGTTGTAGCTCCATGGAACGTCATTGAGCTTCCAGATGACAATGAAGAAGTGCCTCTAAAAAATATGGGAAGGAGGGGCAGGGCTGCAAGCAGGAGGACGGCCGTAGGCCAGGGGCCTCAGTCGACATCAGCACCAGAGATGGTGGTCCAGCGATCCGGAGATCCGGCTCGGGCCAATGTTTCTTTTGCCTATCCGGTGTCGATTGACCATCCCTCGGCGTCGACTGCTCAACTCTCTGCTTCGCCTACACAGCTCCATGCTTCAGATCCTGTGATTGCTCCGACTGTGCTGCCATCATCGCTCTTTGCTGCACATGACACTCCAGACGACCCAACGGGTGCTGCCAGGGAAGCTCTACTCCAAGAAAACCTTATGATGGAGCAGATGAAGGTGGTGCACGAGGCCAGTCAGGCTGCCTACAACGCCAGCTCTGCTCTGCACGTTAATGTCAAGATCAGTTGATTTTCGACTGATCTCTCAATTTGATTTTTTTCCTTGGTATGATATGGTAGTTGTAGCTGCTACTTTACTGTCCGTAAGATGTCCCTGGATGAGCGTTTTGGAACCTTTATGTGCATCTATGATGAGTCTGCATTTTGCATCCAATCAACCACTCGGTGTTTTGACTTAGTGTTGAATAGCTCTTCTGCTTGAGTCGACCAAGTCGAGTCAAGTGTATCTCTGAACCAGTGGGGGCACGTAAAGTGCACCCACTGGGTGAAGTCCCGGAGACCGCTGTAGGATGTTTGGTTCGGCGGGGGTATTTATCGAATGTCACTTCATTGTTCTTTCGCTCGGTTGAATATCTTGATCCGAGTGGAATCCAGACCAGTGGGGGCACGTAGAGTGCACCCATTGGGTGTAGTCCCCGAGACCGCGGTCGACTGCTGGTAGTCAACTGGGGTCTGAGAATCTCTCTCCCTTTTTTTGCGTACTCATGCTGGGTAAACCATGCTGAGTGGAAAACAGGACCTGTGGGGGCACGCCAAGTGCATCCACTAGGTGTAGTCCCCAAGACTATTTTTGAATCTTTGATTCGGCGGTAGTCTTAGAGCAATTTTCGCCGTGATTGACCTTTGTTTCTGTCGACTGACATACCTTATTTGCTGACCGCAGAAATCTTGTGATCTTGGAGCCCAATTTGTTGAATTGGAGAGGAAGCAGATCAGCCTTAACCTCGACCTGGAGCTGGGCAAGAATAATCTCCTGAAGGCCCTGGAAGAAGCAGCTACCATGGGAGGTAATAATTCGTTGACTTTCCACCTTATGACTTTTTTCCTTTTCGTCTCTTGAACCGAGTGACTTCACTCGAACAGATGTGCATAGTGAAAACCGTCAACTCCAAGATCGTCTGAAGAATGTTATTTCTTTAGAGAAAATGAAGCAGGCTCTGGAGAAGAAGGATAAAGACCTTGCCGCAGCTCAGAAGGAGGCGCGAGAGAAAACATCACTTGCTGATAAAAAGCTGGCCTCAGTCAATAAATTGGAAGAGGAGAACTCCAAGCTAAAGACTGTTGTTACTAAAGCCAACAAGAAGGTTACGAGGCTGAAGAAGGACAAGGATACCTTGAATGACAAGGTTGGAAATCTCACGGCAAAGAAGGGCGAACTGGAGGCTTCTCTAGGACGGCTTGCTGAGAAACTGGTCCTGAAGCTTGAAGGTATTTCCTTTCATCCGACTGATTTTCCATTGTGGACTCATTATTTAACTTTTGACTCACCGCTTTTCCGACTGTGCATAACTCTGTCAAGACTTTGAAGCGGAGACTCGGCGGACCGAGACATGTCTTGACCCCATAAACTCTTTGGTCAAAGATGACATCGCGATGAACGTGCTGCGATTGGAGTCTCGTCTGGACTTGCTCGTCTGAAGGTGGCGATGTTGCTGATTGACAGTGAACTATTGCCCCGAGTGGAACTCCAGAATGATCTCGAGTCTCTGATGACTCGACTGAATGAAATACCTAGTCGAGTGCAAGAGTGGAAGAAGTCGTCTGCCCGCTGTGGTGCTGATGTTGCTCCGTCGTTGGTCCGAGTCAACTGCAAGGATGTCAGAGAAGACATGCTGGCGGCTCTCAAGGTTGCCAACACCAAGAATCTCAACTTCCAGTCCTTCATGGACACCTTCGTCCACGCCGCTACTCGTATCGCAGACAGCAATGACCTCGATAGGTTCATCGAGCCAGCAAGTCCTCCTCCTGCCGAGTGAACAAACATTATGCCCCACCTTTATTTGCCTCGGAATGCTGAGTGGTTTTTTAACCGTTAAACTCTTTCAGGCCGGATGCCTGAGTACATCTGCCCGCTGTGGTTCTGAAATTTTGTGGTATTTATCTGAACTTGGTTTTCTTTGAATACGATGGCTTTGCCTTTATCTTTTTCGGAAGTTTTTTTGATTTTGAGTGGAACTTGACCCTTCCACTCATCGACCAGTGGCTCTGACAATGTGGTCGATCGACAGCTCGTCGTGCTTGCGGATCGGGATGGAGCGTACGTTGTACTTGTGACACAGCTCTGTCGATGTGTCCAGTCGACACCTCATCGTCCTTGCGGATCGGGATGGAGCGTATGTTGTACTTGTGGCATAGCTTAGAGGATTTTTGTGACTTAGGCGAGTACAGGGTCGCGGCAAAGCCCCCGAGTGGGAGGATTGCTCTCTACTCGGAGTGTTTTTTAACTTAGGCGAGTAGGGGGTCGCAGCTAAGCCCCCGAGTGGGAGGATTTCTCTCCACTCAGAATGTTTTTCAAGTTAGGCAAGTACAGGGTCGCAGCTAAGCCCCCGAGTGGGAGGATTGCTCTCCACTTGGACTGTTTTTTTAACTTAGGCGAGTACGGGGTCGCAGCTAAGCCCCAGAGTGGGAGGATT
>NC_041387.1:211773835-211778203 GCF_002162155.2 Triticum dicoccoides | reverse complement strand
TTTTTTAACTTAGGCGAATCATGTTCGCGGCTAAGCCCCCGAGTGGGAGGATTTCTCTCCACTCAGAATGTTTTTTAACTTAGGCGAATCAGGTTCACGGCTAAGCCCCCGAGTGGGAGGATTGCTCTCCACTTGGAATGTTTTTTAACTTAGGCGAGTATGGGGTCGCAGCTAAGCCCCCGAGTGGGAGGATCGTTCTCCACTCGGAGTGTTTTTTAACTTAGGCGAGTACGGGGTCGTAGCTAAGCCCCTGAGTTGGAGGATTGCTCTCGACTCGAAGTGTTTTTTTACTTAGGCGAGTATGGGGTCGCAGCTAAGCCCCTGAGTGGGAGGATTGCTCTCCACTCGGAGTGTTTTTTAACTTAGGAGAACCAGGTTCGTGGCTAAGCCACCCACTGGGGGATTCAGACACAAATGATTACGGGAAATCAATCATTAAGATACTGCAAAAATCTTGTCTTTGGTAAGCAAACTGAAGGACGCTTATTACAACTCGTCGATCCGAGCGGTTTAGGTATAGAAAGGGCAAAGCAGCTCTGTGTTCCACACGCGTGGCTCGTCCATTTTCTTGGCTACGTTGTAGATGTGGTACGCTCCATTGCGAAGCACCTTGGTGATGATGAAGGGACATTCCCAGGCCGGGCCAAGCTTGTGAGGCCGTTTATGATCCACTAGGAGCACAAGGTCCTGCAACGCTCGACCTCTGACATTACGGGCATGGAATCAACGCAGATCTTGCTGATAAATGGTTGACCGGATCAGAGCCATCTCACGTTCCTCTTATAAGAGATCAACTGCGTCTTGGCGTGCATGTTCTGCTTCAGCTTCTGAGAAGAGTTCCACTCGGGGAACATTGTGCAGCAAGTCACTCGGAAGCACAGCCTCGATGTCGTACACCAAGAAGAAACGGGTTCGGTCAGTCGACCGACTCGGCGTCGTTCTTAGTCCCCATAGGACGGATGGTAACTCAGTCACCCAAGCTCCGGCAGTGTGCTTGAGGTCGCACATCATTCGAGTTTTCAGCCCTTGAAGGATCAAACCATTCGCCCTTTATGTTTCCCATTCGACTGCGGGTGTGCAATAGATGCGTAGTCGACCTGAGTGCCTTGGGAAGCACAGAATGCCTTAAACTCATCGGAATCAAAATATGAGCCGTTATCTGTGATAATGCTGTGAGGGACTCCATATCTGAATATCAACTCCCTGATGAAGCTGACAGTAGTGCTTGAGTTAAGGTTTTTGATAGGCTTGGTTTCAATCCATTTAGTGAACTTGTCGACTGCCACGAGCAGATGAGTGAAACCACTTCTGCCAGTCTTGAAGGGTCCAACCATATCCAAACCCCAGACTGCATATGGCAAGACGAGTGGAATAGTCTTCAAGCCAGACGCAAGCTTATGAGACATGTTCGAGTAGAACTGACAACCTGCGCACTTGTCGACTATATCCTTTGCCATCTCATTTGCACGAGGCCAATAGAATCCCGCTCGATATGCTTTGGCCACGATGGTTTGAGAGGACGCATGGTGACCATAGGTCCCCAAGTGGATATCGTTTAGGATCATTCGACCTTCTTATGGGGTGATGCAGCATTGAGCCACTCCAGTGATACTTTCTCTGTAAAGCTGCCCTTTTATCACTCTGAAAGCTTTCGATGGACGGACTATCTGGCGGGCCTCATCCTCATCTTCTAGGAGTTCCTACCTGAGCAGGTACGCGATGTACGGTGCCGTCCAATCGGGCATGATCACTAAGACTTCCATGATTAAGTCGACCACAGCTGGGACTTCAATCTCAGTCAGATTGGTTGAACTTATCAGTTGTGGAGGCTCTTCCTTGAAGGGATCTTCTTGTATTGATGGGGTGTGGAGATTCTCCAAGAACACATTGTTGGGGATAGGCTTCCGAGTGGAGTCTATTTTGGCCATATCATTCGTGGCTTGATTCTTGATTCGGGGTATGTGGTGGAGCTCTAACCCCTCAAACTTCTTCTCTAGATTTGTCACTACATTGCAATAACCAGTCATTGTTGGACTCCTGACGTCCCATTCCTTCATTACTTGATTAATCACTAAGCCCAAGTCGTCGTACACTATCAAGCGCCGGACGCGGAGTGAAATGGCCATACGCAACCCATACAACAATGCCTCATACTCAACTTCATTGTTTGAAGAATCAAAGTGAATCTGGAGCACATAAGTGAGCTTGTCTCCTCTTGGGGACGGTAAAACCACTCCTGCGCCAGAGCCATTCAACATCTTGGATCCATCAAAGAACATAGTCCAATGTTCCGACTGAATCTGAGTCGGGTGCTGCTGTTCAATCCACTCTGCGAGGAAATCTGCTATTGCTTGAGACTTGATGGCATTATTTGCCTCAAACTTTATATCTAAAGGGAGGAGTTCAATCGCCCATTTTGCCACTCGACCAGTTGCATCTCTATTATTTAGAATTTCTGACAATGGATCATCGCTGACGACTGAAACCGAGTGGTCTGAGAAGTAGTGTACAACTTTCTTCATGGTCAGGTAAATTCCATAAACAAGCTTCTGATAATGAGGATATCTCTCCTTGGATGGAGTCAAAACTTCTGAAATTTAATACACAGGGCGCTGAACTTTGAAGGCTTTGCCTTCTTCTTCCCGCTCCATCGCGAGTACTATGCTGACAACCTGTCGAGTGGTTGCGATGTAAAGAAGTAAAGGCTCCTTGCTGACTGGAGCGGCAAGCATCGGCTGGGTGGAAAGCAGGGCTTTGACCTCTTCAAATGCCGCTTCAGCTTCATCATTCCACTCGAACTTGTCAGACTTCTTCATCAGTCGGTAAAGGGGCAATGCCTTTTCACCGAGGCGTGCGATGAATCGACTCAATGCAGCCAAACAACCAGTAAGCTTCTGAACATCCTGCACACGCACAGGGCGCTTCCATCGGAGGATAGTGCCAATCTTCTCTGGGTTTGCATCGATCCCCCGTTCGAAAACAAGAAAATCGAGTAACTTTCCACCGGGTACTCTGAATGTGCACTTTGATGGATTGAGCTTGATATCATTCCTTCTTAAGTTGGCAAAGGTTTCAGCGAGGTCAGTCAGCAGGTCGGTACCTTTGCGTGACTTAACCACTATGTCATCCATGTATGCTTCCACATTCCGACTGATTTGAGTGAGCAGGCACTTTTGAATCATGCGCATGAATGTGGCACCAGCATTTTTTAGGCCAAAGGGCATAGAAACATAGCAAAAACACCCGAATGGGGTGATGAAAGCTGTCTTTATCTTGTCGTGTCCATGCAGTCGGATCTGATGGTACCCGGAATAAGCATCCAAAAAGGACAATCGCTCACATCCCGCAGTTCAGTCGACTATCTGGTCGATGCGGGGTAGAGAAAAATGATCCTTTGGGCAGGCCCGATTGATGTGCTTGAAATCAATACACATTTGAAGTGATTTATCTTTCTTGGGGACCATAACGACATTGGCGAGCCACTCAGAGTGGTATATCTCGCGGATGAACTCGGCAGCCAAAAGCTGAGCCACCTCCTCGCCACTCGCCTTTCTCTTCTCCGTGGCGGACCGAAGGAGATACTCTTTAACAGGTTTTGCCTTTGAGTCGACTCGCAAATGGTGCTCAGCCAGTCCCCTGGGTACACCTGGCATGTAGGATGGCTTCCATGCAAAGATGTCCCAGTTATCACGGAGGAACTGGATGAGCGCTTCTTCCTATTTGCTGTCAAGTGTCGTTGAGATATGGGTCGGAGCAACATTGGGGTCGATCGGGTGAATGTGAACCAGCTTTGTCTCGCCGGCCAACTGAAATGTGGACTTCGAGGTAGGCCTCTTGGCACGCAGCAAATCACTCAGATTTGCAGTCTTCTGGTATTCTTGAAACTCTACTGCTGCCATCTGATCATCGGTGATCTTCGAACCGTTCTGAAGACAATCCTCTGCTCTCTACCGGTTTCCAGTGACCGTGATCACGCCTTTGGGGCCAGGCATCTTCAACTTGAGGTACACATATCATGGTCACGCCATCAAACTAGCATAAGAAGGTGTTAGGAGCCCTCCTACCATCACATGCTTGGGCTGGCCCATTGGGCCAGCTAAGGGGGCCTGGCCCATTTGGGAACCACCAGGGAGATAAGAGCCTGGGAGGAGGCGACGTCGAGACCATCCACTTAGGATCACGGCAAATGGCGGCGGTTACTCTCCCTTCCCCTACCTCCTATTCTTCCCCTGTTCTTCCTTCCCCTGCAACCTTTCCTCTCTAATTTCTATGCTACTGCTACAATTCGTCTAATGAAGTGAGTAATCAAGAGAGATCATAGCAGGCTCCTAACATCTGGTATTCAGAGCCAGTCCACCATCCTTTTCG
>NC_041387.1:211723526-211773512 GCF_002162155.2 Triticum dicoccoides | reverse complement strand
CTCGGATCAAGTTCTCAGCATGGTGGTGGAGCAAGCAATTTACCCAATCACCGTTGATGTGATGCATTCCCTCTTCGGTCCCTTCGGTGTTGAGCGGTAGGTTGCGTATCCCCCAACAATATCAGAGGATGGATAGCCATGTGTGGCGGCGAATGTGCGGTTTTGTTCGGCACACGTGGTGGTGCAGGCGTTGGCATACTGGGACGGCCGCTGCATCTACTTCTGGTGTTGTCGTCTACAGATGTGGAATGCAACGCCTGACGTGTTGCCGGCCCTAACCTCACCACCAACACGCAGGGCAACGCCAGATGCCTTCATCGTGGGTGAGACTGCTGCATCGGCACACTCCACCGTCTTGGACCCCACTGTCAACATCCCTACGGCGGCCAGCACCAGCACGCCGCCTCACGTCCAGGATACATCCCCCAAGTCTTCCCCCGACAGCAACGGCCGCGTCCTTGTCACGGGCGCGACCGAGTACACATTGATGGCGGCAAATCTAGAAGTCATCACCGAGCTGGCCGTCCTCCCTGGCGACCCCTCCGCCACCACCAAGGCCCAGGAGATCCCCAAGGTCGCCCATGATGCGACCCCGACCTGCATCCCGATGGTGCCCGTCACCTGTTCGACGGAGTGCTCGACCCAGGAAGCCCATGACATCGCTGATGTCGCAGTGGAGGTTCGCAACACCACCACCGCACTCGGTTCCGAGCTCACAATCGACCTCTACAACACCACAACAGCCATCGGTGTAACCACCTGTGGTCACCACGACAAGTTTAACCTCCTCAACATCCCCGTGAAGGCCAGCATCAGCCCGCCACCCCATGTCCAGCTGTTCCGGAACCATGACCTGGACGTCCAGCCGCCCACAAGGCACGAAGGGCTACCGATACGGCCGACACCATGGCCATCATATCTGGTGCATCATAGTGCAGAGGAGAATGAGGTTCGACCAACTCCGTAGCCATCGTTTTCTTGCCCTCATGAAGGTATGACTCTGAACCATCAAGGCCTGCTGCCACAAGTTACTTTTGTGATGAAGATCCCAATCGGTGTGCCATCAGAGGACACTGCAGATTCAAATTTCTGTGTGCAATTGTTCAAGCATGTGAAGCAAATGGGTGTCCTGAGCACAGAACTCTTCTGCAATCATGGTCTGTAGTTAAGGCTATTTGAGCCATTACTGACCTCTGCTCTAGCTATCATTACAGTGCATTACTTGATCCCCATGGTGCCAAGAGATACGACTGTCCCGAGTAAGCCGATAATCCAAGTTATGGGTGATCTGAACCTGGGTGTTGTGGAATGGCGACTAATTATCAGTTCTATGGCGGCACATTTATTTCAGAACATGCAAATTGGGCCGTATGAACTAGTTGGTGCTGCTATTGTTTGCCCTAATTGCTCTAAACATTCCCAATGGAAAGTTGCATGGCCACTCCATTCCAAGAGGAAAACATCTGCTAGCAGGTCCTGTCTTATGCCACGGCCATCATTTTCTTGCTCTCTTGACGGATTTACTCTGAAGCACACATGGATGCTACCACATGTCATTTATGTGATGAAGAGTTTATCTGGTAATCTGAATTCTCTTAGAGCTTTCTCAAGCTATTTTCCAAATCTGCAACTGAAGTCCAGATTCAGTCAAACAAATGTCCACCTGAAGCTTACATGGCCATCTGATTCTTGCAATTGCCGAGTAGTGCAAGTGTGTTCCGAACTGCCTAAGGTGGAATATTTTGAACATCAGTTTATGGGTGTTTGCGAGCATCACGTAGTGGTTTGGAACTATGCTGTTCTGGGTTGCATTCCTATTTCTGATAAATTGTAGGGAATATTTCATCTTATGCATAAGTCAGTGCGCTGGATTTTTTTGAGTCAAGAAGAATTTAAAGGCAGTGGTCATGTTTCAATCGACTTTCACACTAACAATGCATGAGACTGGTGCTCCAATCTCCATGGGAATTGCACAAGGATACTTCCAGTGCAGCTCTCATGCTCATGGTTTTTGAAACGAGGCAAAAAGGATTCGGATTTCAGTAATAATGACAAGCTCATTCACAGCAAGCAGCAATTGGGTGCTCTGAGTACAACATTATCGAGTAGTGTCTGTCTTCAGTTCGTGCAATTTTGGCTGCTATGGTCTTTTGCTCCAGCTGGTATCACGATGCAACGGCAGTGGGACATGCATCAATCGCAGAAAAAAAATAAACAACATATTTTTATGTTGCCCCGTCCCCCTTCTGAACCAATATCATGTGAGGTTAATCATGGCTAGTATTTCGGCACTCTCAAACTATTTGCGATTCAGACTATACAATTTGCAACAAAGATTCATTATTCAGATTCCAGTCTATTCGGTAGTATATCATTCCCCTTTGGGCATAAACAAAGGTTTCACTGGAGTCCAGATACTTCAGCTAGTGGCAATCACCTTGAGCAAATGTGGGACCCCGGAGGCCTTGCGAGCTATATATGCAGTACATGTGCATTGACTTCCCTGATGCATTACTTCTTTGAAGTCTGGCTTGCATATGCGACTCCTATATGCATCCAGTTGAGAATGCAGAAGCCAATGGCCAGCAACGAACGAAATAATTGGATGACCATTCATTTCTTGTCTAGAATATGGGAGCTTGACTGCAGACTTGACAATTTCATAGAGCTACGGGGGGTTCCTGCTGCCATTATATTGCCAGTCATGCAAGTCCACGAGGAGCGGAAAAATCTGTGTGTGGGGCGTAGCTGGTGATTTAGGGAGCTTCACAGTCGTCCAGGAAGGCTATGGCACTTCAGAATCCAATCAAGACACTCTTCAAGGAGGGAGGGGTTTCATCACCAGTGCCGCTGTCGTCATTGTGCAGGGCTCCATTGATCACAAGTACTACCTTAACTTCAATCAAGACTATGTTGGCACCAGCCACTTCCTCAGTGCCTCTTGGGATAGAGTCACTGTCGGTGTCAAAACCGGCGGATCTCGGGTAGGGGGTCCCGAACTGTGCGTCTAGGCGGATGGTAACAGGAGACAAGGGACACGATGTTTTACCCAGGTTCGGGCCCTCTTGATGGAGGTAAAACCCTATGTCCTGCTTGATTAATATTGATGATGTGTGTTGCAAGAGTGGATCTACCACAAGATCAAGGAGGCTAAACCCTAGAAGCTAGCCTATGGTATGATTGTTGTTCGTCCTATGGACTAAGGCCATCCAGTTTATATAGACACCGGAGAGGGCTAGGGTTACACAAAGTCGGTTACAATGGTAGGAGATCTACATATCCGTATCGCCAAGCTTGCCTCCACGCCAAGGAAAGTCCCAGCCGGACATGGGACGAAGTCTTCAATCTTGTATCTCCATAGTCTTGGAGTCCGGCCGATGATAATAGGTCGGCTATCTGGACACCCACTAGTCCGGGACTCCCTCAGTAGCCCCCGAACCGGGCTTCAGCGACGACGAGTCCGGCGCGTATATTGTCTTCGGCGTTGCAAGGCGGGTTCTCCTTCAAACTTCATGTTCCTGACGAATAGTGTCCGGCTTCCTTATAAATGTTGCGCTCCTTGGCTTCCACGCCCAATAATGGCCTTCTTCCACGTGTCGTATGAATGCAAAAAGCTAGGGTATTTTTACATTGTACCCCCTAGCCGTGCGAACGAGCCGCCTATAAGAGAGGCGAGGATCTAGATCCAGCTCACACCATCCTCCATCCGCAAGTTCTCATCGAAGCGCCTCTGACAAAAATCCATTCCATCATGGATAGTCGACGCGGCTCCTCCTCTCGCTCTCCCAGCCCTAAGCCTGGAGATTGGGGGAGATGCTCAGTTCCACACAGCGAGCTAGTGGCGCTCCAAACCGAGGGATATCTTCCCCCAGCTTTCATGGTTCCGGTTCGAGCCGGACTGGCCACCTTCAAGGGTGGAAAGCAGGCGGAGAGCGTCCCCAACCCTTCCAAAGGAGAGCGGGTATGCTTCATCCCTTATCTAATAAGGGGACTCGGATTTCGCATACATCCGTTTCTCCGGGGGCTCCTGGAGTTCTACGGACTCCAGTTTCACCACCTCACACCTGCCTCCATTTTGCACATCGTGGGTTTTGTAGCTCTTTGCGAGCTGTTTCTGGGCATCGAGCCCCATTTTGCGCTGTGGAAGAGATTGTTTTGCCTTGTACCTCATTCTTATGAGGGGTCGATATATCAAGTGGGCGGAGCCGAAATATGGCGCATCGCCGGGACCGGATATCTATCTGGCACCCCGAAGAAGGCGTCCGAAGATTGGCCTTCGGAATGGTTCTACATGGAGGACGCCCCTCTGCCGGATCCAGTTTGGATCGGCCTCCCGGAGTTCAGCAATGCTCCCTTGAAGAAACGCCTGAGTTAGCGCCCGCGGAGCCCTCAACGGGAGGATGATGGGAGCGTCCATTATCTGATGGGCCGGATTAGGTTACTGGCCCACTCCGGATTGACCATGATTGGAATCATGGCCACATGCATTATGCGAGGGGTGCAGCCACTCCAATATAGGGGCCACCCTATGTGGGATTTCAACGGGGAAGACGACGCCACCCGTCATGGCTGCAGAGGGCCGGGCTCGGCAGTCGATCTGGCAAAGATCTTGTCCGGCTTGTACAAGGGGGAGGAGGAGGACTTTCTCCGCACGAATCCATTGAACGGATTTTCCATGAACAACCCTCGGAGCTGGGTAAGCGGACGTTTATCTACCCGATCCATACTTCCAAAGTCAAGTATCTTACTTCGTGATTTCGACGCAGGAACTGCGCCGGGACGTGGAGGGCATACGAAGCCTAACTCCACAGCCCGAGGATCCGGAACGATCCCTTGATCCGGCCTCCGCAGAGGATCCGGACATAAAGGTGGAGCTGATTGACGGGGTGTTCCACCAACTTAGCATGGACAATGCCCTAGTCGCCATTACGGCTGACTACCCCAGTTTGTTTTCGGCCTCCCAGGTGACTACGACCGAGGTCTTGACACCATTATTTGATCCGTGCTCAACTCTGACCATCCTATACTAATGGTGCATCACAGGAGGTGCCTTTAAGGCGGGAAGCCGAACCTGCGGCGGCTGACCAGCAAGGGTCAGTTCGGCCCAGCAGCCGGAAGAGGAGTGCGACGCGAATCGAAACGTCGCTGCAATGGTACAATGCACCGTTTTTTTAAGGGAAGGATCCCTAGGAGGTATATTAATGCTCATAACTTTTTCCAGGAGAAAGAGCGCTCACCGAACAGTGTCCGGGGAGGTTGCCAATCAAGCCTCCGCCAGCCATGCTCCATCGCGTGGTCCGGAAGTGGAGGCGAACACAAGGCAAGAGCCGGATGCTCCTCCGACGGAGGATGCCGACAGGCTGTCCGCCACCCGGTCTGAGGTGGAGAGCGCCATGAATCACAGGCATCGCCGGACAGTTCTTTGTGACGCGTGTTTCTCCCCGGAGGCATTGAATGCCTTTGATGCGGGAAACGCGCACCTTCGTGCTGCTCAAGATGGTTTAACTAGAGCCACGGAGCAGTATGTGAAGGACATACGGGTAAGTAATTTTAATAGTTATATATGCTAGTAGCCCCCGAGACTTAAAATAGTTAAAATAACTGATTTAAGGATCATTTATTATGCAGGATCTTACGCAGAAGAATACCCACCTGTCCCAGGAGCTCCAAGAGTGCAAGGCCCAACTTGAGGCCGCACTAGCCACCACAGGGGGAGCCACAGAGACCCCCGCTGGTAATATGTACTTTGAAAAGATAAGTAGTTAACAAAGTGCGGCGTGTGCGTAAATCTGACAATAATATTGCAGAGGGCGCCGGACTAGATCCGGACAAGCAATAGCTACTGCGTCAGCTAAAGGCCGGCGAGAGGGTGCTTATGAAGGTGCAGCAGGAGAGAAACAAGCTCCAAGATGCCCACACCCAGCTAGGAGAAGAGCTGAAAGGTGTTCGGGCCCAGCTGTCTGGCTCCGTGAAGGAGAATCAGCGGCTTCGTCGCGGCATTTATAGTAAGTGCTTGAGCAAATTCCTTTGAAAAGAAGAATTCGGCGAGGAAGTCGATTGACAGAAATGTGTCTTTAGGTGTGCTCACAGGTCGCCCTGCGGAGGAAATGCCTGGTTCAACGGATGACCAACTTCCCGAGCTGGTGCAACTGCTCGAACATGTTCGACAGGCGATGAGTGGCGTCGTTCAGGTTTTATGGCCTTCTATCTCCCTACCCGAGGGCCTTGGAGGGCTTGCTGAGAAGCTTCAGGGAGCACGGCGACGCCTCCGTCTGTGGAAGATATCGTCCTGCCGTCAAGGCGCCAGGGAGGCCTGGGCCATGGTGAAGACGCGGTACCCAAAGGCTGACCCAAACCACATGGCCGAGGTCGGACCTGCGGGGCCTGATGGGAAGGAGATCCCTGTGAGCTTGATGTACGGCCAAGTAGAACTGGCCGAGAAATATTCCCAACAGGACTGTAAGTTAGACAGCCTATTAGATGGGATTGAAGAGGAGTACAATCAGTCAGTTTGACGATGTAATTTGTAATGACATGTAAAATGCCTTCTAGCCGGATTGTAGATCGTTTGTCTTTGCGGACCTTTTCGCTTCAACCTCAGGACCCAACAAACCGGAGTGTGTTCGAATACCCTTACGGTTATAGAAGAACCGGGGCATGCGTGGAGACAAGGCGTCGGGGTCATAATTGCTTTATCAGACAAGTGCCCAACTAGCTATGTTATATTACATGGTTAGTAAGAAACATCTTCCAGGGAGAATAGTTCCACTAAGGGTTCCTTTCCCTGGGAGGCATGCCCTAAAGTGCATGTCCGGACTGTGAAAATAGCAGAAAAAGCATCTGGGGGCAAATAAATAAGTAAGTAATAAAGCATCTTTCAAGTCACCGACTGAATATTCTCTTAAGAACACTAGCTTTCGGCTTCACCCAGTCTGAGGTACACATCCGGCTGACCCGGCAGTAACAATCGCAGAGGTGCTCCCTTTACCTCCTAGCCGAACAATCGGGAACGTAGGGGTAAGCACAGGAGCCAGGCAACCCAGTTTCGCCAAAACTTAAGTCATATCGATGCATATAATGGTGAATAAAAGGTACATGCGAAAGTATGACACATGTGTTGGGCATGAAGCCCGTATAAATAAGCTTATGTTAAAGAAGCCCCCAGGTATAATGAGTGCTAGGAGCACATCAAGCGTGTGCGAACAATGCGCAAATCAGCCTATCAAAGGTATTGAAAAAAAGGTGGGAAGAAGGAGGGGGACAAGAGACAGTGAAAATGTAAAAAGATGGACGGAGGAGTGAGACGAACTCTGAGTCCGGCGTTAGGCGTAGAATCTTCGGAGACGGGCTGCGTTCCATGGGTTCGGCTCGAGTTGGTTGTCAGATGCGTTACGTAGATGGTATGCTCCGCCGGTCAGGAATTGGTCGATGATGAAGGGACCTTCCACTTGGGCTTAAGTTTGTCCTTTTTCTTGTCCGGCAGGCGTAGAACAAGTTCGCCAACATTGTAAGCTTTGGCCCGTACTTTCTGCTTTGATATCTTCGAGCCTGCTATTGATAAAATGCGGAACGAGCTTTTGCCACGTCCCGCTCCTCCTCTAAGGCGTCCAAACTGTCCTGCCGATCCAGCTCGGCTTCTCTTTCTTCGTACATGCGCACGCGAGGTGAGTCATGAATTATATCGCAGGGCAGAACTGCCTCTGCGCCGTACACCATAAAAAATGGTGTGAATCCGGTAGTTCAGTTTGGCGTGGTCCGCAGCCCCAAGAGTACGGAGTCGAGCTCCTCTACCCAGTGCGTGTTAGATTCCTTGAGGGACCGCACTAGTCTGGGTTTGATGCCGCTCATGATTAGACCATTTGCTCGCTCGACTTGACCGTTAGTTTGGGGGTGATAGACTGAAGCGTAGTCGAGCTTGATGCCCATGTTTTTGCACCAGAGTTTAACGTCGTCGGCCATGAAATTCATGTCGTTATCAGTGATGATGCTGTGGGGGACGCCAAAACGGTGTACTACCCCGGATATGAAGTCTATCACAGGTCCGGATTCTACCGTTTTAACCGGCTTGGCTTCAATCCATTTGGTGAATTTGTCCACCATGACCAATAAGTATTTGTGCTTGTGGGTTCCCCCTTTAAGGGGTCCAACCATGTCAAGCCCCCAGACCGCGAACGGCCAGGTGATGGGTATAGTTTTGAGGGCGGTGGGGGGCATGTGGCTTTGATTAGCAAAGAGCTGGCAACCGACGCATCGTTGGACTAATCATGAGCATCTGCCTGGGCTGTTGGCCAATAAAATCCTGTACGGAAGGCCTTGCCTACAAGGGCCCGAGCTGTGGCGTGGTGCCCGCCGAGTCCGGCGTGAATTTCATCCAGGAGATTTCGCCCCTCCTCTTCGGAGATACACCTTTGAAGGACTCCGGTTGTGCTTTTCTTATAAAGTTCTCCCTCATGGACCTTGTAGGCTTTAGATCGCCGAACTATGCAGCGGGCCTCGTTTTGGTCTTCGGGAAGTTCCTGCCTAATTAAGTAGGCTAGGAATGGTTCCGTCCACGGGGCAATTACTGCCATTATTTCGTGGGCTGAAGGTGTTATTTCATTGGCTGAGCCGCCGATTGTGTCAGAATTGTCTGAGTTAGGTGATGCAGCTGGCTCCGGATTGTTATTTCCGGACTCCTCTTCCCATAATACGGATGGCTTAAAGAGCCGTTCCAGGAAGATGTTTGGAGGGATGGCGTCACGTTTTGCACCGATGCGTGCTAACACGTCTGCTGCCTGGTTATTATCCTGGGCTACATGATGGAATTCGAGTCCTTCGAACCGAGCTGACATTTTTAGGACGGTGTTGCGGTAAGCTGCCATTTTTGGATCTTTGGCGTCAAAGTCTCCATTTACTTGGGATATTGCGAGGTTTGAATCCCCGCGCACCTCTATGCGTTGAATGCCCATGGAGATTGCCATCCGGAGGCCGTGTAGAAGGGCCTCGTATTCGGCTGCGTTGTTGGAGTCTATGTACATTATTTGAAGTATGTATTGGACTGTGTCTCTAGTTGGGGGAGTCAAGACGACGCCAGCCCCCAAGCCAGCCAACATTTTGGATCTGTCGAAATGCATGATCCAATTGGAGTACGCGCCCTACTCTTTAGGGAGTTCGGCTTCGGTCCATTCGGCGACGAAGTCAGCCACGACTTGCGACTTTATAGCTCGCCGTGGTTTGTAGGTCATGTCAAATGGTAAGAGCTCAATGGCCCATTTTGCAATCCTGCCCGTTGCGTCGCGATTGTTCATAATATCGTTGAGAGGTACTTCGGAGGCCACCGTTATGGAACACTCTTGAAAGTAGGGTTGCAGCTTCCGGGATGCCATGAACACCGCATATGCTATCTTTTGATAATGTGGGTACCGGGACTTGTATGGAGTTAAGACAGTGGATACGTAGTACACTGGTTTTTGAAGAGGGAATCTGTGCCCTTCTGTTTCTCATTCGACGACGAGTACCGCGCTGACAACTTGATGTGTTGCTGCGATATATAATAACATAGGTTCGCCCAGGTTGGGCGCGGCCAGGACCGGATTTGTTGCCAGTATGGCCTTGATTTCTTTGAGTCCGGTCGTGGCGGCATCCGTCCATTCGAAGTGTTCGGTGCGCCGGAGGAGGCGATAGAGGGGCAGAGCCTTTTCTCCCAAACGGGAGATGAAGCGGCTTAGAGCCGCTACGCACCCAGTTAGTTTTTGTATTTACTTGAGGTCTTTTGGGATATCCAATTGTGACAGAGCTCGGATCTTGGCTGGGTTTGCTTCAATTCCTCTACTGGATACAATGAATCCCAAAAGCTTTCCAGCTGGTACTCCGAAGACACATTTTTCCGGGTTGAGCTTAATGTCATATGCTCGGAGGTTGTCAAATGTCACCCTCAAGTCGTCTACTAGAGTTTCGACGTGTTTGGTCTTGACGACCACATCGTCTACGTATGCCTCTACTGTTTTTCCTATCTGGGTAGCCAGACATGTCTGAATCATGCGCCGGTATGGCCCATATGGCATTGCGGCCTGGTCTTTTTCCGCCATTTTTGAGTCCGAAGGGCATTGTGTTGAAGCAGAATGGCCCATATGGAGTAATGAATGCCGTTGCGGCCTGGTATTTTTCCGCCATCTTGATTTGATGGTATCTGGAGTATGCATCGAGGAAGCACAATGAATCGTGCCCTGCGGTAGCATCGATGATTTGGTCGATGCGAGGGAGAGGGAAAGGGTCCTTTGGATAGGCCTTGTTAAGAAATCGACGCAGAGGCGCCAGGATTTGTCCTTTTTTGGTACCATTACCAGGTTGGCTAGCCAGTCCGGATGTTTGACATCTCTGATGAATCCGGCTTCTAAGAGTTTGGCTAGCTTCTCTCCCATTGCGTGTCTTTTGGGTTCGGAAAATCACCGAAGAGCTTGTTTGACTGGCTTGAATCCTTTTAGGATATTTAGGCTGTGCTCTGCCAGCCTGTGTGGGATTCCTAGCATGTTTGAAGGGTGCCAGGCAAAAATGTCCCAATTTTCCCGAAGGAATTCTCGTAGTGCGGCTTCTACATCAGGATTTAATTGTGCCCCAATGGATGCCGTCTTTGTGGGGTCCGTTGGATGGACCTGAAATTTGACTATTTCGTCTGCTGGTTTAAAAGAGGTGGACTTGGACCTCTTATCGAGTATCACATTGTCCCTATCCACCATGGAGCGCAGCGCAGTTAATTCTTCTGCCGCTAGGGCTTCGGATAATGCCTCTAGGGCCAGTGCGGCTGTCTTATTTTCAGCGCGGAGTGCTGTATCTGGATCACTGGCGAGAGTGATTATTCCATTGGGTCCGGGCATTTTGCGCTTCATGTACCCGTAATGGGGTATAGCTTGGAAGATTGTGAATGCCCCTTGCCCTAGCAAGGCGTGATATCCGCTGCCGAATGGGGCCACTTGGAACGTGACCTCTTCGGACCTATAATTGTCCAGCGAGCCGAACACTACATCTAGTGTGATTTTTCCTGTGCAGCGTACCTCTCGACTAGGGATTATCCCCCTGAAGGTTGTGCTGCTCTGCTCGATGCGGCTCCAATCAATTTCCATTTTTTTAAGGGTTTCTTCGTAGATGAGGTTTAATCCGCTGCCGCCATCCATGAGTACCTTGGTAAGACGAAAGCCGTCTAGTATCAGACTCAGGACCAATGCGGCTGGTGCTCTAGCTATTCGGAATTTAGGTTTGTCACTGGCATTGAAGGTGATAGCCGTGTCACTCCATGGATTTGTTGTTGCTACTTGGTAGACTTCGGCGAGGCTGCAGATTGTTCGTTTCCGCATGTTATTTGATGCGAAAGTCTCGAAGACTGTTAATACCGTACTGGTGCTGCTGGGCTGATTGCCCGGGGCTAAAAAGCCTTCGCCACTTTTGGCCACCTGCCGTAATATCCAACATGCTTGAAGGCTATGTGTTGGAGTGGCGCCCTCCGTACTGTGGATTTTGCAGGGTCCATTGAGCCATCCCTCCAGTACGGTTCTGTACCCTTTAGGGGTTTTTTGCTTTTTGGTTTTTAACCCAGGTGCTTGAGTATGACGCACCCTTTTATTTTGGACTGGGGTTGTATTCAGGGCCGGATTGTCCCAAAACCTAGTTTCAGTTTTCCAGGAACTCTCCATCGCGCCGTATTTTTGTACAATGGTCGCTAGGTCGGCGAAGCGTGTAACTTCGCGACGACTAATGGCGTTTATGATTCCCTTGTCCGTGCAATTGTTGCAGAAGATTGAAATCGCGCTTTCTTCATGGCAGTCCTTTATCCTGTTCATAACCAGGAGGAATCTGGCCCAGTAATGATGTACTGTTTCATCGGGCTCTTGCCGTATTTGAGATAGATCGCTTATTTTTCGGTGGGCGGGTGGAATCAAGTTCGGAACCCTGCCCGATCTGAGGCTCAAAGGCCAAGAAGCTTCCGGATTCGGAAGCTTGGTTTGTTGGACGCTTTCCAACAAATCTGGTTTGATGCCTAACTTTAGGTTCAGTATTTGATTAGCGTCTGTCCCTCCGCGGGAATCCGGCATGGAGGGATCGGGAATCTGGACATAGTTGGTTTTTAACATAGAAGAAGAGTCGCCGCATTGCTCCTGTACCACAACAACGTGGTGGGTAACCTGCGGAGAGTTAATTTCTCTCAGATCGGTTTTAAGCCCAATATGATCGTAGTCGGTTGCCACTCCCAGGGCGGCGATGCGATCCAAGAGCTTGTTTACGGAGGAGAGCTCAATCGGATCTAGCTGCTCGGCGAATTCCGAGCTGACGTGGAGATCGCTTTTAATGACCTGAGAGGTCATTGTCGGAGCGGTAGCCGAACAGGCGGTCATAAGAAAATTGCCTAGCCGGATAGTCTGGCCGGCAACCAAAGCTCCCTTGACGACGGTGCCGTCTTTAAAGACGGGAAAAGGCATCCTTCCTGATGGTGACGGCACAGAGGAACTCTCAATGAAAGCACCAATGTCGGTGTCAAAACTGGCGGATCTCGGGTAGGGGGTCCCGAACTGTGCGTCTAGGCGGATGGTAACAGGAGACAAGGGACACGATGTTTTACCCAGGTTCGGGCCCTCTTGATGGAGGTAAAACCCTATGTCCTGCTTGATTAATATTGATGATGTGTGTTACAAGAGTGGATCTACCACGAGATCAAGGAGGCTAAACCCTAGAAGCTAGCCTATGGTATGATTGTTGTTCGTCCTATGGACTAAGGCCATCCGGTTTATATAGACACCAGAGAGGGCTAGGGTTACACAAAGTCGGTTACAATGGTAGGAGATCTACATATCCGTATCGCCAAGCTTGCCTTCCACGTCAAGGAAAGTCCCATCCGGACACGGGACGAAGTCTTCAATCTTGTATCTTCACAGTCTTGGAGTCCGGCCGATGATGATAGTTCGGCTATCCGGACTCCCCCTAGTCCAGGACTCCCTCAGTCACCATCGGCAAAAGCTACTACAACCTACTCGTTCAAGTCAACCCCGACTCCGACTACCATCATGACTTCAAGCTAGTCAAGGAACACCGTGTGCAATGGGATCCCGGCGGTTCTCGGTGGTGTCGGCTTGGGGTCAAGCCGCATTTCAAAGAGGGGGGGGATGTTAGGAGCCCTCCTACCATCACGTGCTTGGGCTGGCCCATTGGGCCAGCTAAGGGGGCCTGGCCCATTTGGGAACCACCAGGGCGATAAGAGCCTGGGAGGAGGCGACGTCGAGACCATCCGCGTAGGATCACGGCAAACAGCGGCGGCTACTCTCCCTTCCCCTACCTCCAGTTCTTCCCCTGTTCTTCCTTCCCCTGCAACCTTTCCTCTGTAATTTCTATGCTACTGCTACAATTCGTCTAATGAAGTGAGTAATCTAGAGAGATCATAGCAGGCTCCTAATAGCACGTCTACCTAGAATGGCATGATAGGCACTGTCAAAATCCACTACCTCAAACGTCAACTTTTCTTTGCGGTAATTCAGGGAATCACCAAAAACCACATCAAGAGTGATCTGACCAAGTGAATCAGCTTTCTTTCCTGGGATGATACCATGGATTCTCATGCTCTCACTGAGTTTGGACATCGGAATGCCCATCCCGGGAGGGCCTCAGTGTACAATATATTCAGTCCACTGCCACCATCCATGAAAATCTTGGTCAGTCGGGTGCCCCCAACGACTGGATCGACGACCAACGCTTGTCGCCCAGGGGTAGCAACGTACGGTGGATGGTCGAACTGGTCGAATGTAATAGGGTTTTTTAACCACTTCAAATATCTTGGCGTTGCCAGAGCAACCATGTTCACCTCTGTGTTAATAACTTTCAGTCGACTTTTGCTCTCGAGGTTGGAAAAAATCACCAAGGTGGAGGTAACCACCATCATCTTTGTCTTCCTCCTTATCAGACACTTTGTCCTTTTCAATGGGTTGTCTTTCTCGGAAGCTCCGAATCAGGAGTCGACATTGTCGAGTGGTATGCTTGGGGAGAATTAGGTTCCCCTCTTCATCCTTTTTGGTGTGTATATGACATGGCAAATCAAGTACGTCATTTCCTGCTTGATCTTTCACTTTTTTAGGAGTCCAAGGCCCCTTGGGCTTCCCTTTGAACTTTGCTTGGTTCAGAACTGCTGCTTCGGCAGGCCCCACAACTTCAGCCTTTCGCTTCTGCTTCCTACTGGAATTTCCTCCTTCGGTGTCCTGGGCGACTGGTCTGTTCTTGCCACTCCGGAGTTGATCCTCTTCTTCGCCGTTAGCGTACTTGGTGGCAATCTCCATCATCCGAGCCAGAGACATGTCTCCGGTCCGACAGAACTTCAGATTGAGCTCTCTATAGCAAACGCCTTCTTTAAAGGCACAAACTGCTTGGTGATCCGATACGTTCTCCATCGTGCGGTGAACAGTGATCCATCTCTGGATATGATCTCTCAAGGCCTCATTCTATTTCTGCATGCAATGCTACAACTCTGGCAAACCAGCAGGTCTCTTGCAGGTTCCCTCGAACGTTTTGGTAAATAGTCGAGCCAACTCATCCCTATGGAAAATGCTTCCAGGGGGCAACTAATTCAGCCAAGCCCTGGCAGAACCTTCGAGCATCAAAGGGAGGTGCTTCATGGCCACCTCATCATTGCCGCCACCAATATGCACAGCCACTCGGTAGTCTTCCAACCAAGTGTCGGGCTTCGAATCTCCTATGAACTTACTGACGCCAGTCGCCAATCTGAAGTTGTGAGGGATCTCAGCGGCACGGATGGCTCTTCCGAAACACTCGGGGCCAGAAACGTGGACCCTGCTTCCACCGGGCTTGTCTCTATCCAGCCCCTCTCTGTATGCTGTGTTCTGGTCGACCAAACCTTGAACAAGGACTGATCTTGCATCAAACCAGGCTCTCTTGGGTCGACTGGAACTCTGCGGTCATTACCATACGGGCGCCTGTCGTCATACCGCCGGGGCGCGTATGACCCGTCCCTCGGAAGGGGTGAAGGCACTCGATGGTGGTTGTCACGGGCATAACTCTCCATAAGCTCTTCCCAGGTGCCGATCTCGGAAGTGATCACGATCTTCATGCTATAAAGGTGACCCAGGACTGTGTGCCGACTGAACGGTATCTGCCCTTACTGACCTGCTGTTGATCTTGCTTCGCCACTGGGACACGGCGGAGTTCCGCTCTCCTGCTGCTCGGAGCAGCACTCAGATCTATTCCAAGCCCCATCCGGCCTCTGAACGGGACGGCTGAATAGACTCTACTATACATGCAGCAGCCGTAAGATTCTGGATCGGAGTGTGGTATACCTGAGTTCCAGGCAGAAACAACCGTCGTTGACGTCGACTGGACTCGGGGATTAGTCGACGGCGCGTTCGTCGAGAGAATGTTGGAGATTCTCCAAACATGAGCGCTCAGCCAGCGTGGCCAGGTGTGCAGCCTCCAAGGCCCGAGCCTCGGCGGTTCCCCTCTGATGGGGGTCTGGAGGGCCTCCATGTTGCGGTGGTGCAGCTCTTCCCTCTACTGAGAGTTGAGAGGTTGAGGCTCGTACTCCTCGTGGCCGAATGACGGGCCATCGCCGCCACCGTTGCCGCTGCTATAGCGAAACCAAGGTGGGCTGCGACGGGAGTCGACCACAAGAACTTCTGCCGCGGGGTCACAGCTCCTCCTCTTAGAAAACATACCTACAGAGCCAGTCGACAGGTCGACTGGACAGCAAAGAAATTCGTCGGGCTCAATAGCCACGACTTGGGGGGTGTTCGTCTGGCGAGCCACCGCATTATTCATCCACCGCTGGAGCCGCGACTGGCCAGATTGCTTGCGGCGGTGTCCAGTAGAGTGTGAAGGCGACGCGAGGACTGACTGATACGGAGTCAACGACTGCCGTAGGAGTACGGCGCAGGCACTTGCGCCAAAGTGTGACGATCCGCGGATCGGGAGAGCCTCGACATCAACGGGGGCTTCTTGGAGCCAGGCAGAGTCGTTGGCGATGAAAGTGAGCGCACCGAGTTGGAACTCGTGGCCCATGACCAATCCGCCACCGGAAACCATGTTGATGAACATCGGAGAAAATGCAACCTCGCTGGAAGTTGCTAAGACGCTTTGCCCCACGGTGGGCGCCAACTGTCGTGGTACTAAGTCTGACAGTGAGAATAGGGGGTACGTGTGAGGAGGCGAGGCCCTAGCTATGGCAAGGTTGTACACACGAGTTTACGAGTTCAGGCCCCTCTTGGAGGAGGTAAAAGCCCTACGTCTCTGTGCCCTGTGGCGGTCGACTGGAATATGGGTGTGTGTTACAAGGGGTGCGAACCCTTGTCTCAGAGGAGGCGGGTGGATTATATAGAGTGCACCAAGACCCCAGCCGCCCTCCGTTACAGGGGTTGAATGTACATTAAGATAGGGAGTTACTGGTAACGCCAGCTATAAAGTGATATGAATGATCTTTAAGACTACGGAGGGAAGGCCTGACCATTGCCATCCTGAGTGACTCTATGTCTTCTGTACTCCGAGTGGTTTCCTATATGGTCAAATGACTCCATCCATGTCGAGCGAAATTGGGGGTATCCGAGTATGGTGACTGGTCGAGTGGATTGCATTCGATGGCTTTAGTCGATACTTCTTGCTGTGCATTAAATGTCCTTGCTTCTAGGGTAGTGACCTTGGGTAGCACGTAGAGATCAGGTCTATGACCCTACCCTAGGTCTATGGCATCGTTAGTACACCGAGGTTGACAGCCTCGACTAGAACCACACAGGTTCCAGAAGAGCAGAGCTCTTGTACCGACTATGACCCGGACACCTGGACCTACTAATGTCGGTCGCTCCTACGGATCCATCACCGACACGTTCCCGAATAAGGTCCGTCCTTAGCGGAGAACCCAGACAGTTCCATATCTGAACTTTGACCGGTACAATATGTTTGCCGTCGTGACACCAATATAGATGGATAGTGTATGGCATGGGACTGGATCAAGGACAGGAATACTGAAACATCAGTCTAGACGACACGCTCGTTCCTTTACACGAGAACCTCCAAAAATATAGTGATTCCATCAACAAATGGATTATGTGGACAACACGTCCCTCTCTCAAGGATCAACAAAGGATAAATAAAGATCAAGGTGCGACAATAAAATCAGATAACCAAGGAAGAAAACAATAAGGAATAATCATGGAGTTTAGCAAAGCAGCTACTTGCCTTAGATAACAAGATTTCTCCTCTAGAATAGAATTCGGTGAGCAGGTAAAACCCCATCATCATTGTATTAATATTCTTCAGGCATATAGCTAGGTTCTTCCCTCATCAGCACCTACACACTCTAATGTTCCCTCCAAATTAACACAAGCATGCATGGATTCTTCACCTCTCTCCCCCCTCTCTCACATGTGCTCTCTCCTTCTCACTTCCTTTCTCTTGGATATGTGCTTTGAGGCAGCAGTAGAAGTGTCCTATTTATAGCAAGCAATCGTCGGTTGAAGTCTAAAATATCTGGGACGTGGTGACCCTTGGAGTTGACCTTTTGGGCTAATAAAAAGTCACAAGCCGATGCCTCTTCTAGTGAAGAAAAACAACTGGCCCTTGAACCTGACGATGTAGAACCTCCACGTAGATGACTTTAGCTTCCTAGCCATTCCCTATGCTGCCAGTGGTAGGTAGCATGGCAAAGCGATAGAACGAACAACTATCATGTATAGATAGAAGTGATATCGAGGGTGATGATCATCTTGCCTGCAATATTTTCAGAGGTATCGAATCCTTGCTCCTCATGAACGTACTCAACAGGATCCTCGTTCATGAACTCCTCTCCCGGATCTACCCAAAACAAGAACACAACCCTGGAACAACAATTAATCATGGTACAATGCGCAAGCAACATGATGCAAGACATGATATGGAATTTAAGATATGAGGTGCAATGCATATGAGGTGCTTCGTAAGGGGTGTAAACAAGACGGAAGGATAGCGATGAACATGCCACAATCTTTGTAAGCCAAGCATGCCACTGGATAGATTGATAGATTTCAGTTGAAATCAATATAAAGATCACCGGAAACGGATGCACGGTTTGAAAATGACAAGTCAAACAAGATGCAATGCAAATCTGTCATTAACAGCAACATGACAATTTCTGTGCAGTGTTTAAATATTCTATAACACCCAACCATGAAAACAAAAGACATTGAAGTGAAGTAAAGTTGAAGCTCTACAAATCATGAACACTGAGCTACTGCTAGAACTCACTAGAACATGTTTAAAACATCATGGAAAAATGCAAATGATACCAGTTTTACAAACTTAGCAGAATTTCACTGAACATGGCAGAAACAGCATCAGGTTCCAATGTTTAGACCTATCAAACTACATGCTACAAGAACATATCATGGAAAAGAAGAGCATGGCATGCTAATAATATATGCACTTAACAAAACTCACTTAGTGAACATGCTCGAAAGATCTACAGAAATGAAGATAGCATCAATGCAAACATGGCAAGTGATATCAACTGACCGAGACTTGGTAGAATTTCATGGCATGGCAGGAACAGATTGATGATAGCATGTTTACAAGCTTGATTAAGTCACCACAGAGAATATCAGGGCATGCAATTAATTCTAGCAGCAAGTGGGCATGATGAAGAGCATGTTCATGTGCAAAACTACCTCATGGCATGGCATGTTCATGGACTTGCTCAAATGCAAAAACTAAAGTGACCACTGGATTCACTAGATTTTTCTAGCCCAAAAATATA
Organism: Triticum dicoccoides; assembly: GCF_002162155.2. Taxonomy (NCBI): domain Eukaryota; kingdom Viridiplantae; phylum Streptophyta; class Magnoliopsida; order Poales; family Poaceae; genus Triticum; species Triticum dicoccoides. The sequence continues at coordinate 211,754,767 of NC_041387.1, read as the reverse complement.
TAATATGTTGGGGTCTCTATAGAAATATTCCCACAATTACACAAATATGCAATCTGCCTAAAATGGCTCTTACAGAAATGGCATTTTCCATATTTGGAAACGTCCAGGAATGGACTTGCCCGAGATGGAAATGGCATCTGTCCATAAATGGAAATTCACAGGGTATAAAAAGAAAAAGGAAAACAAGGGTTTTTTGGGGGATGGCAAGCGGGCCTAGGTGTGTGTGTGACTGACCAATGGGGTCTACCTGTCAGCATCACGAAAGAAATAAAAGCCAATAGGTCGCGCGTGCCTGGGATTCGAACTTGAGGCCTCCTGCATCAGAGCGCGCGGGAGCAACTAGCGGGTCACAAGCCCAGCTTGTGATCATGAAGGGGCGCATCTCTCTTTGAACAGAGAGAGTCCCGGTCCTAGAAAACGCCATGAATGCGCAGCAAAGTTCCAGCATCAACGGCAAGGAAAGGTGGCGACTTCTGCAGCTGCAGAGCACCGGCAGGCGTTCGGGATGGGGTAAGGACGCGCGCGTGCAAGCGGAGCAGCAAAGGAACATCAACGTGCGGGCCCTCCCGAGGACGAGCTCGTGCTCGCCTCGGTGGCTATGGCATGGGGCTAGGCGAGGCTTGGTGCTCGGGCAGGGATGCTGCGCTGCGCGAGCGCGTGAGCGGGAGAGGCCAGTGCAGCAAGGAGAACGCGGCTAGGCTAGAACCATAGCACGGCGATGTGTGCGTGTGGTACAGCAAATATACGCAGAACATAATCTTCAGGCTTCACAGGAGCACTGCAAGCGCGTCAAAGACACGGATCGGGCGAGTCCTACGGGTGCCTACACGCCATGGAATGGATGGGATAGGGACGTGCGTTACCCAGCTCACCCTAGGGCACGACGAGATCGACGGAGACACGCTGGAGGCAACTGGAGGGAGCTATGAACTTGGTGGAGCTACTGTCCATGAAGCAAGGGAGGAAGAGGATGACGGGAAGGTAGTCGGACTTGGCGTCTCTGGGCTCCGCTGTGCGCGGGGATGGCATGGGGAAGGTATCCTCTTGCACGTGGATGACGACGGGGCTGGCGTTGGAGCTCCTACACCGTAGGAGAGCTCTTGCTCGCCTCGGCCATGGCGATGGCTATGGTGTGGAGAGGTCTCACCTGACGGCGGAAAGGGAAGGAGAGGGGTAGAACGGAGGGAGGAGGAGGACTAGGGAACCGGGGCATGTTATATAGGGTCCTAGGGGGGCTCTCTGGCCATCAAATCACTCGGGGGGTCAACATGGCGTACGTGGATGTCCTGCCGTACAGGAGGAAGGAGATGAACAGGGGCGCTAGTGGGCTGCTGCGGGGAGGGGCTGTTGGGCTGCGCCTCGGAGGCCGAGGCCTAGGTAGCTGCGGCTATTGCTTCTCCTTTTCTTTTCATTTCTTCAGACGGAAAATTAAAGAGAAAAAGCACAGAGACAAATGAGAGGTTGATGAGTGATATGAGGATATCCTCATGACCCTGAAATTAGCCACTATTTGATAAAATTGAGTTGGGCACTTTTAGAGGTAGAAAATTAAACAAGTTTGAATATAATTCAAACTTGGAGCATTTTTGAACCTAACCAACACAACTCCAAAATGCATGAGATTTGGCAAAGAGGTTCTGGACATGTAGCAAGATTTATAGGGAGAAGATGAACATTAAAGGACTAGGTAAAAGGTGCACTTGCAAAAATAAAGAAAAGAGAAGGAGAGGTGGTGATGATGCAAGATTCATGCATTGAACATGCAACAACATAATATGTATGAAAACACACCATGCACATTATGAGGATGAGAATGCAAGATGACACTAAGCACAAATTCAATATGATAAGGTGAACATGACAATGAAAACGATAATCAACATAACAAAACAAGATGAGGCTAAACATGATAGAACCCACAAGAATTGGATAAAGGTTAAGTTGATATATTGCCAAATTGGGACATGTTACATCTGGGGTGTTACATCAGCAATCTGACCTTGCTGACCAATCTCATCACTTCCGCACTATCCTCTTGCGCGGGGGACTTGGGGTGCCAGCTAAATAGCTTCTTCAAGGGAGCACTGGAGAATTTGGGAAGCCCATGCCGAACAGGGTCCAGAAGAGGAACATCCTGAATGTTAAACCATTCCGAAGACCATTCGTCGGACCCACTCTTCGGAGTCCCGACTGGGTAACCGGATCCGGCTATGCGCCATACTTCAGCACATCCCACTTCAAATATAGACCCTCCACCCTGGTGGCGGGGGACGAGGCAAAAGAACTTTCTCCATAGTTCGAAATGAGTCTCGCAGTCTAAAAATAATTCACAAAGGGCGACAAAACCAGAAATATGCATAATGGAACCTGGTGTGAGGTTGTGCAGCTGGATCCCGTAATATTCCAGTACACCCCTTAGGAAGGGCTAGATCGGGAATCCAATGCTGCTCAGGAGGAATGAGGTGCAGCATACCCTCTCCCCTTGGCTGGGGTTGGGGAACTTCTCTGCCAATGCACCATCACCCATAGAAAAGTTAATCCTGCCCGTACGGAGATTAGATCCGCGGGGGGAAGATATCCTTGTGTCTGGAGACAACTGAGCTGAAGATGGGATACAGAACAACTTTGCCAATACCCCTCTTGAGGGCCATGAGGACGCGAGGAGGAGCCAGGGACACTAGCCATGGTTTGAGCTTTTTTCGTGGTTTGCTCTGTTGCTCTTGGGGCGATGTAGGATGGCGTTTGGGGATCTAACCTCATTATATAAGCGCCCTCCGTGCCTATTAAAAGGATTAAAATATAAAGGTAACAAACCGTTCACATTCGCTCAGATGCGTGGAAATCAAGGTGACGACAGGAAGGAATCATAAAGACTAGAAACAGAAATCGATGCCAGACTATCATCAATCCGGAGTATGGTGGAGAACCTGCCTTGCAAAGCCAAAGACTTATATCCGCATACTACATCGTCATTGAAGGCAAGTTCTAGGGCTACTGAGGGAGTCCTGGAATCGAGAGTCCCCAAGTGTCTGGCGCTGGAGTATGGGCCGGGGTAGATGGGCCGTGCAAGATCAAGCGAAAGATTACCCTCCATGTCCGGATGGGACTTCTCCATATGTAAACGGCAAGATTAGAGTCCGCATGTTTCCTTCCCTGGTGAATCGACCTTTTACAAACCCTAGGTCCCTCTGGTGTGTATATAAACTAGAGGGGTTAGTCCATAGAGGCTATCCTCATCATCAGAATATTCATAGGCTAGACATCTAGGGTTTAGCCATTACAATCTTGAGGTAGATCAACTCTTGTAATCTCCATACTCTTCGAATATAATCAAGCAGGACTAGGGTTTTACCTCCTTTAAGAGGGCTCGAACCTGGGTAAACAATGTGTACCCTAGTCCTCTGTTACCATTGATCCTTAGACGCACAGCTTGGGGCCCCCTACCCGAGATCTACCAGTTTTGACACGACACCTCCTCCATCAGGATCGCCTGCCACCTGGCCTCGCGAGCCGCCAGGACGCCCCGCATGTAGCGCTGCTGCGAGGCAGCCGCGTCAGGTAGGCCGAATGGCATGCAGACATAGCTGTGGGGGCCTCCGCACTGGCCAACACGGGACGGCTAGAAGAGCTCCTGAGAAGCATCCCTACTGAGGCTCGGGATGTTGACATAGATGCACTAAGCGACGCGGGTCGGTGCTCTCCGCGCAAAGCCCACGCCACCTAAAGCTCTTCGATTGCCTTGGTGATGAACTCCTGAGCGCTTGGCGCCTCCGGCCTTCACTTTGCTCGCGGAAGCGCGCATTGAAGGACGGCTCCACATGGTGCTCGAATGCCTCCCTCATGACGTTGGCCACGTCATAGGCCCTCCAGAGGAGAACCCTTGAGCCCAGCCTGAGAGGGGCGTCGGGTGCGCCTTCCTATGTGAGAGGGGAAGGCGCCCTTGCAGAGGGTGTGGGGCTTTAAGCACGACCATCGAGCGGCCCAGCCTCCTGAGGACCCCTGAGGAGGAGGTTCTTCTTCTTCTTGGGGACGACCTCAGGAGGATCGGTGGCGCCCTCGCCGTTTGAGTCTTCGATCGCCACGGCCTGGTAGGTGCACTCGAGGGAGCACACCGCGTCCTTCTGATCACACGCAACCGTGATGATGTCGCTGCGTCCTAGAATCTTGAGGACATTGTAGCCGTGGTGAGTCACCGGCATGAACTTGGTAAGGGCTGGGTACCCGAGGATGGCATTGTCTGACAGGCGGATGTGAGCAACGTCGAAGTCAATGATCTCGGGGCAGTAGTTGTCACGCTTGCCGAAGGGGACGGGGAGATAGATCTGCCCTATTGGGATGGTGGAGCCATCGGTCACTCTTGAGAATGGCTTGGTGGGCAGAATCTGGTCGTATGGCACTTGGAGCCTGTCGAATGTCTCGACGAAGAGGATATTGAGCCCTGCGCCACCATCGACGAGTGTCTTGGTGACGAGAACATTGCTGATGGTTGGTGAATAGAGCATCTGGAGTGTGCCTACAGTGGCTGCGCACTTGAGCTGGTTCGAAGAGTCGAAGGTGATGGAGTACTTGGACCACCTGAGGGGACGCGACACCTCGAGCTTGGAGAGGATTGTGTTCACCTCACGAGCGAACTTCTTGATGGCGTGATGGGAGGCGGGGGCCTGGGCACCACCCAGGATGCAGGCGATAGCATGAGGCTCTTGGAAGACCCCGGCTCCATCATCCTGGCGGTGGTCGTTCTTTCTTCTTGGTGGTGATGGAAGCGGATAGAGGTCAGCGTTGACCTAGGGGCAGTCCTTACGAGGCTGGTCCAGCCATGGACCGTCGCGAGGCTGGCCCTGCTAGCGGTGTTCACAAGGCTAACAGTGCCAGTCCTGACTGGGGTCACGGTTGTCCCAGCGGTCTCCGCCGCGGCCTCCTGTGCGGCCGTAGCCACAATCGTTGTGCTCAGGTTGGCGTACAAGGCTTCTGTCCCAAATGGCCCTGAGCTCTTGGCAGTCATTGGTGTTGCGGCTATGCATGTTGTGGAAGATGCAGAATGGGCGGTTGACTTGGAAGACTCAGGGTGATCACAACCGCGCTTCATTTCTGGCTCGGACGCGAGCACCACCGGGCCCTCTCGCTTCACGTCCTTGACCTCGGCTTTCTTGTCTTGTAGGTTGGCCTCTAGGATCTCAAGGAGCGAGAGATGGCCTTCCTCTGCCCTCGCGCACCTGGTTGCCATATTGAACATCTCTTGAGCTGAGCACAAGTTCTCGTGTATGTCGAGATCCTCCTTCATCTTGACGTCCTGGACGCCATCAGTGAACGTTGAGATGATGGCCTCGTCCGACACCTTGGGGATCTTGAGGCGAACGTTGGTGAAGCGCTAGATGTATTTGTGCAAGGTCTCCCTTGTTGCTGCTTGATGCGCCATAGGTCGCCCACGACAGGAGCGCGATCGCGGGTGCCTTATAAGTTGATGATGAAACGCTCCTATAGCTTGGCCCAGGAGGAGATCGACCCCGCCGGGAGGTTCAAGAGCCACGAGTGCGCGCCATCCTTGAGAGCCATGGGAAACCAGTTTGCCATGACTTTCTCGTCACCTTTCGCCGCCTCGGTCCTCAGCTTGAAGAGGTGGAGGAACTCGGCTGGGTCGGGGGTGCCATCATAGCGCAGAGGCAGATCTGGCTTGAACTTGTCAGGCCAGACGACACGACAGAGCTCCGAAGTGAATTCCCGGCATCTTGCCATGCTCATGGGAGCCCGTCGCAGAGGGGGGATGTGGTTTTGACATCCACACGTTGCCAACTCGGGTGGCACATGATCTTGGTGCAGGGCGCCGGGGGTGCTGGGAGCGCACATGCCTCTCCCTGGGGACGCAACACCACCCGCCAGCTTTCTTCATGGCACGCCGGTGCCTTGTGCAGCAGGTCGTGCTGGGGGGCCTCACGCCTTGGCTCCGGGACAACATCTTTCCTGAGAGGAGGAGGAGGTGCTCCGTGGGCCACGTCGCTGATACGTCCATTTTGCATCATGCTTTTATATCAACATTTATTGCATTATGGGTTGTTATTACACATTATATCTCAATACTCATGGCTATTCTCTCTTATTTTACTAGGATTATCATGAAGAGGGGGAATGCCGACAGCTGGAATTCTGGCTGGAAAAGGAGCAAACATTGGAAACTTATTCTGCACTGCTCCAAAAATCCTGAAACTCCACGGAACTTATTTTTGGAATTAATAAGAATTATTGAGTGAAAGAAACACCAGAGGGAGGACACACCCTAGCCAGGAGGGTGGGGGCGCGCCCACCCCTACAAGGCGCGCCCCCTATCTCCTGGGCCCCCTGGTGGCCCTCCGGTGCCCATCTTATGCTATATGAAGGCTTTTACCCTGAAAAAAATTGTGGGCAAGCTTACGGGACAAAATGCCACGAGGCGGAACCTTGGCAGAACCAATCTAGGGCTCCAGCGGAGCTATTCTGTCGGGGAAACTTCCCTCCGGGAAGGGGAAATCATCACCATCGTCATCACCAATGATCCTCTCATCGGGAGGGGGTCAATCTCCATCAACATCTTCACCAGCACCATCTCCTCTCAAAACCCTAGTTCATCTCTGATAATCCCCAAGTGCAGGGAATCATCATAGCAATTCCCAAAGATGGAAGTGATAAGTATGGAGTGTCGAACCCACAAGGAGCTAAAGGTAAGATCAATATTCTCTCAAGCCCTATCTGCCACTGATACGACTCTACGTGCACCAAACGTTTGCTTCCAACTAGAAACAAGAAATAAACTATGTTGTGGGTATAAAGAGGATAACTTTGCATGATAACGGAGAGCTAAAATATGAATGTAGGTGCTGTTGTCATAAAGTTAGAATATATTACTAAATATTATAAATAGCGAGTGTGTTATAATGGTGGATCGGTGTGCGTAATTGTCCTAGGCAATTGTTAACAAGATCGGTAGTCGTCATTGCAATTTCATATGAGGGAGAGGCATAAGCTTACATACTTTCTATACTTGCATCATATGCACTTATGATTGGAACTCTAGCAAGCATACGCAACTACTAAAGATCACTAAGGTAAAACCCAACCATAGCATTAAAGCATCAATTCCCCTTTATCCCATACACAACAACCCCCTTACTCGGGTTTGTGTTTCAGTAACTCACGCAACCCACTATAAGCGAATCATGAACGTATTGCAACACCCTACAGCGGGAATCCCTCACGCTTGCACGACACGGAGGGCACCATAGGACAGCACCAAAATAAAACATACAACTCGTACCGATCTAGACCATAAATCGATCCAAGGACAAAAGATATCTACTCAAAACATCATAGGATGGCAATACATCATTGGATCATAATATGTGGCATAAAGCACCATGTTCAAGTAGGGATTACAGCAGGGTGCGGGAGAGTGGACCTCGTAAAAGAGATGAGGATGGTGATGATGTTGGTGATGTTGATGAAGACGATCACCACGGCGATGATTCCCCTCCCAATGGCACTCTGGTGCCACCAAGAGAGAGGAGGGGAGGTTCTCCCCCTTGTGCTTCCTCCTCCATGGCTTTCCCCCTCTGGTCCTTGGCCTTCATGGCGATGATGGCCCCTCCGAGATCCTCCTTCATGGCCTCCGGTGATGATGGCCCCCTCCGGCAGGGTGCCGGAGAGGGCCTAGATTGATTTCTCGTGGCTACAGAGGCTTGCGGCAACGGAACTCCCGATCTAGGTTAATTTTCCGATGTTTCCGATCTAGGCTTGTGGCGGCGGAACTTCCGATCTAGGTTATTTCCTGAAGGTTTCCGTGTTTATAGGAATTTTTGGCATAGGTTTCACGTCATGGGGGGTCTCTGGGCCGTCCACGAGATAGGGGGGCGCGCCCTAGGGGGGTGGGCACGCCCCCCACCCTCGTGGGTAGCCCGAGACTCTTCTGGCCCAACTCTGATGCTCTCTGGTCTTCTTTTGGTTCATAAAAAATCATCAAAAAGTGGCACGTCAATTGGACTTCGTTTGGTATTCCTTTTTTGTAGAACTCAAAAACAAGGAGAAAACAGAAACTAGCACTGGGCTCTAGGTTAATAGGTTAGTCCCAAATATCATATAAAATGGCATATAAATGCATATAGAACATCATAGCTGGATAATATAATAGCATGAATACTTCATGAATTATAGATATGTTGGAGACGTATCAGCATCCCCAAGCTTAATTCCTGCTCGTCCTCGAGTAGGTAAATGATAAAAGAAATAATTTATGAATTGTGAATGCTAGCATGTGCGCAAGTTTGATCAATGATAATTTCAATTACCTTTTCTAGCATCATTATGTGTCATACTAGTAGCTTATCTCATAAAACTTTTCATGATCAAGTAACAATCTATTCACAATGTCAAGTATGGTTCAGAAACTTTATTGAGAACTAACAAACTACAATGTCAGCCATTGAAGCAATTGCAATTTATCATAACATCAGAAAGAGTCAAGAATAGAGCTTTTCGGCAAGTCCACATACTCAACTATCATATAGTCTTCTACAATTACTAACACTCACGCAATACTTGTGGTTATGGAGTTTTAATCGGACACTGAGAAAGATAGGGGCTTATAATTTCGCCTCCCAACATATTCACCTTTAGGTGATGTCAACAATAATAGCTCATGCTAACTTACATCCAATTGGATATATATATATATATCAGGATCTTTCCAACACGAGGTGCTTGCCAAAGGATAAAATGAAAAAGAGAAAGGTGAGGATCACCTTGACTCTTGCATAATATAGAAGACATAAAGTAAAAGATAGGCCCTTCACATAGGGAAGCAGATGTTGTCATGCGCTTTTATGGTTGGATGCACAAAATCTTAATGCAAAAGAACGTCACTTTATATTGCCACTTGTATATGGACCTTTATTATGCAGTCCGTTGTTTTTTTGCTTCCATAACAAGATCGTATAAAGCTTATTTTCTTCACACTAATAGATCATACATATTTAGAGAGCAATTTTTATTGCTTGCACTGATGAAAACTTACTTGAAGGATCTTACTCAATCCATAGGTAGGTATGGTGGACTCTTATGGCAAAACTTGGTTCAAAGATATTTGGAAGCACAAGTAGTATCTCTACTTTGTGCAAAGAATTTGGCTAGCATGAGGGAGAAAGGCAAGCTCAACATGTTAGGAAGATCCATGACAATATACTTTAACTGAGATGTGAGAAAACATAAACCATTACGCTGTCTTCCTTGTCCAACATCAACTCTTTAGCATTTCATACTTAATGAGTGCTCACAATCATAATAGATGTCCAAGATAGTATATTGATATGTGAAGCTTGTCTTTCTTTATTACTTCCTATTAATTGCAACGATGACCAAAACTATGTTTGTCAACTCTCAACAACTTTTATGCCTCATACTCTTTATATGTGAAGTCATTACTATCCATGTTATAAGCATATGAAACATATATAAATTCAGATTTACGACATTCAATTCATTCCCCCATTTACTCATAGGATATACATGAAGCACATGAGTAAATGACAAACTACTCCAAAAGATATGAGTGAAGGACACTGAGTAGTCAAATAATTAACTAGCCATGGGACGGTTCCTTTTTATTCAATATTTCAGATCCAATGATTTTATTCAAACAGCAAGTAAAATTTAAAATATGCTCCAAGCAAAACACATATCATGTGACGAATAAAAATATAGCTCCGAGTAAGGTATACCGATAGTTTTGAAGACAAAAGAGGGGATGCCTTCCGGGGCATCCCCAAGCTTAGGCGCTTGAGTCTTCCTTGAATATTACCTTGGGGTTCCTTGGGCATCCCCAAGCTTAGGGTCTTCCCACTCCTTATTCTCCTCCTATCGATATCTCACCCAAAACTTGAAAACTTCAACCACACAAAACTTAATGGAACTTCGTGAGATAGGTTAGTATGATAAAGAGTAAACCATTCACATTGGTGCTGTCAAAGACAAGGTTCACAATTGTTTTCACACAATGCATACTTTACCATATCATTTATACAATTTATATTGCTAAATATAATCCATAGAAACTAGAAAACAAGCAAACTATGCGATGAAAACAGAATCTGTCAAAAACAGAACAGTCTGTAATGATCTGAACAATAACCATACTTATGCTACTCCAAAAATTATGAAATAAATTGGTGGACGTGAGGAATTTGTCTATTAATCTTATACAAAAAGAATAAACTCAAAATCACTCTTCTCTAAAAAATGACAGCTAATCTCATGAGCGCAAAGTTTCTGTTTTTTACAGCAAGATCACATTAACTCTCACCCAAGTCTTCCCAAAGGTCTTACTTGGCACTTTATTGAAACAAAAGCTATAAAATATTATTACTACAGTAGCTTAATAATGTATACACACAAAAACAGTAAGGGTAAATATTGGGTTGTCTCCCAACAAGCGCTTTTCTTTAATGCCTTTTATCTAGGCATGATGATTTCAGTGATGCTCACATAAAAGATGAGAGTTGAAACATAAAAAGAGCATCATGAAGAATATGACTAGCACATTTAAACCTAACCCACTTCCTATGCGTAGGGATTTTGTGAGCACACAATTTATAGGAACAAGAATCAACTAGCATACGAAGGCAAAACAAGTTTAACTTCAAAACTTTAAGCACATAGAGAGGAAACTTGATATTATTGCAACTCCTACAAGCATATATTCCTCCCTCATAATAGTTTTCAGTAGCATCATGGATAACAACTTTTTTCTCATACTCAATTGGAACCTCTTCCGAAATAGTGGAATACTAACTAAAGTTGACACTCTTCCAAATCCACTTTCATTAATATCACACTAAGATTCAACACCCTCCAAGATAGTGGGATCACTAATTCCTAAAGTTGACACTCTTCCAAACCCACTTTAATTTATTGTATGATTCATACTACAAAAGATATAAGTGAAGTTCTTGGACCATTCGACAATTAATATAGACTAACCAACGTCCAAGCTCAAAATATATAAGTGATGCACACGAAGCATTCTATAAAACCACACTCAAACGATTTAAGTGAAGCACAAAGAGCAATTCTATAAGATCATACTTAAAAGATATAAGTGAAGCACATGAAGTATTATATAAATCAATGAAGAGATATCTCATACTAGCATGATTCTTAAATAAAAATAAAAACACAAATGACACAAATCATGTGAACAAAACAAAAACCGAGGTATACCGATATCTGTTGAAGAAGAAAGATGGGATGCCAACCGGGGCATCCCCGAGCTTAGATGCTTGAGTATCCTTTAAAATATTTACTTGGGGTGCCTTGGGCATCCACAAGCTTGAAATCTTGTCTCTCTTTATTCTTCTCACATCGGTAACTCCTCGTTCTTCAAACACTTCATTCACAAAAACTTAAAGAAAAACTTTGTGAGATCCGTTAGTGTAATAAAGCAGACTACCACTTTAAGGTACTGTAATTAACTTATTCTTTATCTATATTGGTGTTAAACCTAATGTATTCCAACTTCTCTATGGTTCATACCCTTACATACTAGCCATAGATGCATCAAAATTAGCAAACAACACACGAAAAACAGAATCTGTCAAGAACAGGACAGTCTGTAGTAATCTGGAAGTTTAGTAAACTTATCTAACACCAAAAATTATGAAGTAAATTTAAAAAATTTAAACATTTGTACAGAAGTAATGTGCAAAAAGTTTCAGACACATTTGACTTTCCAGTAAAAAAATGTAAATTCATGCACTACAGCCAAAGTTTCTGTTTTTGTTCTGCACATAGTAAGCAAGCAATCTTATCATACTGAAACCAAAGCTTGGCACATTATTTTTATAAAAGGGGATAATTATTTACAGAGAAACTTCCATGAAAAATTCTACATTGTTTTTGTGAGCATGAACACAAGTGCTCAAGGTCGACCCTCACTTCTTTAATGCATAACTTTCCAATCACTTCTCTTTTTGAAAAACTTTTTTAGGCAAGAGAGGCAAGTAATTTTTTTGTATTTTCATTCTTTAATTTTTTTTTGTATGTTTCACCCACAACTAAACAGAAACGAAAAGGAAAAACAAAATCTACTTAGTGAAGAAAGCAAACAAGCACACACGAGAATATCAACCCCATGCTATTGCCCCCCGGCAACGGCGCCAGAAAAGATATGACTCTACGTGCACCAAACATTTCATGATAACGGAGAACTAAAATAAACTGCGTTGTGGGTATAAAGAAGATAACTTTTCATGATAACGGAGAACTAAAATATGAAAGTAGGTACTGTTGGCATAAAGTCAAAATATATTACTAAATATTATAAATAGCGAGTGTGCAATAATGGTGGATCAGTGTGCGGAATTGTCCTTGGCAATTGTTAACAAGATCGGTAGTCGTCATTGCAATTTCATATGAGGGAGAGGCATAAGCTAACATACTTTCTCTACTTGGATCATATGCACTTATGATTGGAACTCTAGCAAGCATCCGCAACTACTAAAGATCATTAAGGTAAAACCCAACCATAGCATTAAAGCATCAAGTCCCCTTTATCCCATATGCAACAACCCCCTTACTCGGGTTTGTGTTTCAGTAACTCACGCAACCCACTATAAGCGAATCATGAACGTATTGCAACACCCTATAGCGGGAAACCCTCACGCTTGCACGACATGGAGGGCACCATAGGACAGCACCAAAATAAAACATACAACTCGTACCAATCTAGACCATCAATCGACCCAAGGACAAAAGATATCTACTCAAAACATCAAAGTATGGCAACACATCATTGGATCATAATATGTGCATAAAGCACCATGTTCAGGTAGGGATTACAGCGGGGTGCGGGAGAGTGGACCGCGTAAAAGAGATGAGGATGGTGATGATGATGGTGATGTTGATGAAGACGATCACCGCAGCGATGATTCCCCTCCAGATGGCACTCCGGTGCCACCAAGAGAGAGGAGGAGAGGTTCTTCCCCTTGTGCTTCCTCCTCCATGGCTTTCCCCCTCTGGTCCTTGGCCTTCATGGAGATGATGGCCCCTCCGAGATCCTCCTCCATGGCCTCCGGTGATGATGGCCCCCTCCGGCAGGGTGCCGGAGAGGGCCTAGATTGATTTCTCGTGGCTACAGAGGCTTGCAGTGGCGAAACTTCCGATCTAGGTTTTTTCCCGAAGGTTTCTGTATTTATAGGAATTTTTGGCGTAGGTTTCACGTCAGGGGGGTCTCCAGGCTATCCACGAGAGAGGGGGCGCGCCCTAGGGGGTGGGCGCGCCCCCCACCCTTGTGGGCTGCCCGGGACTCTTCTGGCCCAACTCCGATGCTTCGTGGTCTTCTTTTGGTCCATAAAAATCATCAAAAATTGGCACCTCAATTGGACTCCGTTTGGTATTCCTTTTCTGTAAAACTCAAAAACAAGGAGAAAACAGAAACTGGCAATGGGCTCTAGGTTAATAGGTTAGTCCCAAAAATCATATAAAACGGCATATAAATGCATATAAAACACCATAGATGGATAATATAATAGCATGAATACTTCATAAATTATAGATACGTTGGAGACGTATCAATCTCTTGTATCCAATCTTGTATCAAAACCACAATTGGTACATGTGTGTGGCTAGTAGTGTTGATTACTCCTTGTAGTTGGTGCTAATTAGTTTACTTGGTGGAAGATCATATGTTCAGATCCTTAATACATATTATTACTCCTCTGATTATGAACATGAATATGCTTTGTGACTAGTTACATTTGTTCTTGAGGACATGGGTGAAGTCTTGCTATTAGTAGTCATGTGAATTTGGTATTCGTTTGATATTTTGATGAGATCTATGTTGTCTTTCCTCTAGTGGTGTTATGTGAACATCGACGACATGAAACTTCACCATTATTTGGGCCTAGAGGAAGGCATTGGGAAGTAATAAGTAGATGATGGGTTGCTAGAGTGACAAAAGCTTAAACCCTAGTTTATGTGTTGCTTCGTTAGGGGCTGATTTGGATCCATAGTTTAATGATGTGGTTAGGTTTACCTTAATACTTCTTTTGTAGTTGTGGATGCTTGCAATAGGGGTTAATCGTAATTGGGATGCTTGTCCAAGTAAGGGCAGTACCCAAGCACCGGTCCACCCACATATCAAATTATCAAAGTACCAAACGCGAATCATATGAGCGTGATGAAAACTAGCTTGACTATAATTCCCATGTGTCCTCGGGAGCTCCTTTCTCATTATAAGAAATTGTCCAGGCTCATCCTTTGCTACAAAAAGGATTGGGCCACCTTGCTGCATTTTATTTACTTTCATTGCTTGTTACTCGTTACAATTTATCTTATCACAAAACTGTCTGTTACCTACAATTTCAGTGCTTGCAGAGAAAACCTTACTGAAAACCGCTTATCATTTCCTTCTGCTCCTCGTTGGGTTCGACACTCATACTTATTGAAAGCACTATGATAGATCCCCTATACTTGTGGGTCATCGAGACTCTTTTCTGGCGGCGTTGCCGGGGAGCGTAGCACTTCTGGTGAGTGGCACTTGGTAAGGAAACATTTATATGGTGTGCTGAAATTTTCTGTCACTTGTTCCTATGGAAACTAATCCTTTGAGGGGCTTGTTCAGGGTATCTTCACCCCGACCACAAGAGCAAAGAGTTGCTCCTCAACCTACTGAACCTACTGGAAATATTTACTTTGAGATTCCTTCGGGTATGATAGAGAAACTGCTAGCTAATCCCTTTGCAGGAGATGGAACATTGCATCCCAATTTACAACTTATCTTTGTGGATGAAGTTTGTTGATTATTTAAGCTTGTAGGTATTCCCGATGATGTTGTCAAAAGGAAGGTCTTCCCTTTATATTTGAAGGGAGATGCATTGACATGGTATAGGCTATGTGATGATACGGGATCTTGGAATTATAAACGATTGAAGTTGTAATTTCACCAGAAGTTCTATCCTATGCATCTTATTCATCGTGATCGTAATTACATATATAATTTTTGGCCTCGTGAAGGAGAAAGCATCGCTCAAGCTTGGGGGTGGCTTAAGTCAATGTTATATTCATGCCCCAATCATGAGCTCTCCAGAGAAATGATTATTCAAAAAAATTATGCTCGGCTTTCTCTCAATGATCGCAACATGCTCGATACTTCCTGTGCTGGTTCTTATATGCTGAAGACTATTGAAAAGAATTAAACGGGATATATTGGAAAGAATTAAACGCAACTCTGAAGATTGGGGTTCCGACGATGGTAAGGAGTCAGGTATGACACCTAAGTTTGATTGTGTTAAATCTTTTATGGATACCGATGCTTTCCGTGGATTTAGCGCTAAATATGGACTTGACTCTGAGATAGTAGCTTATTTCTGCAATTCTTTTGCTACTCACGTTAATCTCCCTAAGGAGAAGTGGTTTAAATATAATCCTCCCATTGAAGTAAAAGTAGTTGCACCTATTACAGTTGAAGATAAGACTGTCACCTATAGTGATCCTATTGTTCCTACTATTTATGTGGAGAAACCTCCTTTTCCTGTTAGGATAAAGGATCATGCTAAAACTTCGACTGTTGTTTGTAAGAGTAATACTAGGACTTATACACCTCCTGAGCAAATCAAAGTTGAACCTAGTATTGCTATGGTTAAAGATATTTTGGATGATGATTTAGATGGGCATGTCATTTATTTCTATGGTGAGACTGCTAATATTGTTAGACCAGATACTAAGATACATAGACCTGTGGTAGGCATGCCTGCTATTTCTGTTAAAATAGGAGATCATTGTTATCATGGCTTATGCGATATGGGTGCTAGTGCTAGTGCAATACCCTATGACATATATAAAGAAATTATTCATGATATTGCACCCGTTGAATTGGAAGGTATTGATGTTACTATCAAACTTGCTAATAGAGATACTATTTCACCAATTGGGATTGTTAGAGATGTTGAAGTCTTATGTGGGAAGGTTAAATATCCTGCTGATTTTCTTGTTCTTAGTTCCCCACAAGATGACTTTTGTCCCATTATTTTTGGTAGACCCTTCTTGAATACAGTTAGTGATAAGATTGATTATGAAAAGGATACTGTTACAATTGGCTTAGAGGGTATGTCTCATGAGTTTAATTTTGCTAAGTTTCATAGACAACCTCGTGATAGAGAATCACCTAGTAAGGATGAGATTATTGGTCTTGCTTCTATTGTCGTGCCTCCTACTGATCCGTTAGAACAATAATTGCTAGACCATGAAAATGATATGTTTATGAAAGAAAGAAGGGAAATAGATAAAGTGTCCTTTAACAGGAACCTATGCTGAAACACAACCTACCCATCGAAATTCTAGGGGATCCCCCTCCACCCAAGAGTGATCCCGTGTTTTAACTCAAACCATTACCTGATAATCTTAAGTATGCTTATCTTGATGGAAAGAAAACATATATCATGTTATTATTAGTGCTAACCTTTCAGAGCAAGAAGAAGAAAGATTATTGAAAACTCTGAAGAAGCACCGTGCTACTATTGGATATACTCTGGATGATCTCAAGGGCATTAGTCCCACGTTATGCCAACACAAAATTAATTTGAAGGACGATGCCAAACTAGTTAGAGACCCTCAACGACGACTGAATCCTAAAATGAAAGAAGTGGTAAGAAAGCAGATACTAAAGCTCCTTGAAGCAGGTATAATCTACCCCGTTGCTAATAGTGATTGGGTAAGCCCTGTCCATTGTGTTCCTAAAAAGGGAGGTATTACTGTCGTTCCTAATGATAAATATGAATTGATCCCGCAAATAATTATTACAGTTTATAGGATGGTAATTGATTTCTGTAAATTAAATAAAGCTACTAAGAAAGATCATTACCCTTTACCTTTTATCGATCAAATGCTAGAAAGACCATCCAAACACACACATTTCTGCTTTCTAGATGGTTATTCTAGTTTCTATCAGATACCTGTGTCAGTGAAGGATCAGTCAAAAACTACTTTTACTTGCCCTTTCGGTACTTTTGCTTATAGACGTATGCCTTTTGGTTTATGTAATGCACCTGCTACCTTTCAAAGATGTATGATGGCTATATTCTCTGACTTTTGTGAAAAGATTTGTGAGGTATTCATGGATGACTTCTCTGTTTATGGATCCTCTTTTGATGATTGCTTGAGCAACCTTGATCAAGTTTTGCAGAGATGCGAAGACACTAGTCTTGTCTTGAATTGGGAAAAGTGCCACTTTATGGTTAATGAAGGCATTTTCTTGGGACATAAGATTTCCGAGAGGGGTAGGATGTAAAAGGTGTAAGAAGTTTCCTTGGTCATGCCGGTTTTTATAGGAGGTTCATTAAGGACTTTTCTAAAATCTCTAGGCCTCTGACTAATTTATTGCAAAAAGATATTCCTTTTGTCTTTGATGATGATTGTGTAGAAGCATTTGAAATACTTAAGAAAGCTTTGATCACTGCACCTATTGTTCAGCCACCTGATTGTAATTTACCTTTTGAAATTATGTGTGATGCTAGTGATTATGCTGTAGGTGCTGTTCTAGGGCAAAGAGTTGATAAGAAATTGAATGTTATCCAGTATGCTAGTAAAACTCTTGATACTGCCCATAGAAATTATGCTACTACTGAAAAAGAATTCTTAGCAGTTGCATTTGCATGTGATAACTTTAGACCTTAGATTGTTGATTCCAAAGTTACTATTCACACCGATCATGTTGCTATTAAATATCTTATGGAAAAGAAAGATGCTAAGCCTAGACTCATTAGATGGGTTCTCTTGCTCCAAGAATTTGATTTGCATATTATTGATAGAAAGGGAGCTGAGAACCCCGTTGCAGACAACTTGTCTAGGTTAGAGAATGTTCGTGATGACCCACTGCCTATTGATGATAGCTTTCCTGATGAACAATTAGCGGTCGTTAATGCTTCTCGTGTTGCTCCTTGGTATGTTGATTATGCTAATTACATTGTTGCTAAATTTTTACCACCTAGTTTCGCATACCAGCAAAAGAAAAAATTCTTTTATGATTTAAGACATTACTTCTGGGATGACCCACGCCTTTATAAAGAAGGAGTAGATGGTGTTATTAGATGTTGTGTACCTGAGCATGAACAGGAACAGATCCTACGCAAGTGTCACTCTAAATCCTATGGAGGACACCACGCTGGAGATAGAACTGCACATAAGGTATTGCAATCTGGTTTTTATTGGCCTACTCTCTTCAAAGATGCTCGTAAGTTTGTCTTATCTTGTGATGAATGTCAAAGAATTGGTAATATTAGTAGACGTCAAGAAACGCCTATGAATTATTCTCTTGTTATTGAACCATTTGATGTTTGGGGCTTTGATTATATGGGTCCTTTTCCTGCCTCTAATGGTTACACACATTTTTTAGTTGATGTTGATTACGTTACTAAGTGGGTAGAAGCTATTCCAACTAGTAGTGCTGATCATCACACCTCTATTAAAATGCTTAAAGAAGTTATTTTTCCGAGGTTTGGAGTCCCTAAATATCTTATGACTGATGGTGGTTCACATTTTATTCATGGTGCTTTCCGTAAGATGCTTGCTAAGTATGATGTTAATCATAGAATCGCATCTCCTTATCACCCGCAGTCTAGTGGTCAAGTAGAGTTGAGCAATAGAGAGATCAAACTAATTTTGCAAAAGACTGTGAATAGATCTAGAAAGAATTGGTCCAGGAAACTTGATGATGCATTATGGGCCTATAGAACTGCATACAAAAATCCTATGGGTATGTCTCCGTATAAGATGGTTTATGGAAAGGCATGTCATTTACCTCTTGAACTTGAACATAAAGCATACTGGGCTATTAAAGAGATCAACTATGACTTCAAACTTGCCGGTGAGATGAGGTTATTTGACATTAGCTCACTTGATGAATGGAGAACAGAAGCCTATGAGAATGCCAAGCTATTCAAAGAAAAAGTCAAACACTGGCATGATAAAAGGATACAAAAGCGTGAGTTTAACGTAGGTGATTATGTGTTATTATTCAACTCTCGTTTAAGATTTTTTGCAGGAAAATTTCTCTCTAAATGGGAAGGTCCTTACGTTATCGAGGAGGTCTATCGTTTCGGTGCCATAAAAATCAACAACTTCGGAAGCACAAGTCCGATGGTGGTGAACGGTCAAAGAATTAAACATTATATCTTAGGTAATCCTATCAATGTTGAAACTAATATTGTTGAAACCGTAACCCCTGAGGAATACATAAGGGACACTTTCCAGAATGTTCCGGACTCCGAAAAGGAATAGGTATGTGGTACGGTAAGTAAACCGACTCCAAAACAATTCTAATGGCAATTTTTATCAGTTTTGGAATATTTAAGAATTTTAGAAAGAAAGAAGTAGTCCAGGAAGGACACGAGGCCTCCACGAGGGTGGGGGGCGCGCTCACCCTTCCTGGGCGCGCCCCCCTGTCTCGTGGCCACCTCGTGTGCCTCTTGGACTCCGCTTTCTTGCACGTTACGTATTTTGGTCGGTAAAAATTCATTATATAAACTCCCGAAGATTTTGACCACCGTATCACGCAAATATCCTCTGTTTTCGTTTTGAGCTGTTTCTATTATAGATCTAGAGCATCATGGCGTCTCCAAGCGCTCCCAAGGACAATTTTTTTGAGAGGATTATCAACCCCTATCTCGCGGAGGTGCTGCAACACCCTCAAACCATTGAGATGCGTGAGGGGGTGCTGCACATCCGTGATGTGGAGGGACCAAGGCGTACCGGAAGCGTGGAGACAAAGCTCGAAGCCGTGGAGCAGCAAGTTTTCAAGTGCCAAGGGATGGTGGAGCATGGACTCAACGCCAACCAGATGATGATCACGGAGTTCACCAACAACCACAAGCTAGATGCTAAAGTCATTGGGGAGACCATCTTCAAGCTTCAAGAGAAAATCAAGCACCTCCAAGCCCAGATCTATGACTTGCAAAACCAAAACTGTGAGTATGAATATAGATTCAAGAGGATGAGTTTGGCTGCATATTTAAGGATCCCGGAGACTCGATCATCCTTCTATGATGGTGAGCCTATGCCTTGGAAGATGGACAACAAGCCTACATCATCAACAACTCCTACTTCACCACCTCCGAGGACATAATCACATGGGTATGGGCACTCCCCTTGGCAACTGCCAAGCTTGGGGGAGGTGCCCCGGTATCGTATCACCATCACACTCCTATCTTTACTGTTTTATTTATCTCGATTCTTTTTAGTAGTATCTTGATCTAGTAGATTGAAGTTTGAGTATCAAGTAGTTTTGAGTTTTGCTTTGTGATCTCTTTATGTAATCGAGTCTGTGAGCTATCTATAATAAAGATTAGTGTTGAGTCAAGGGCTTTGCTTTCTTGCTATGATGTTGAGGAAGTAGAAAGAATGAAAGAGTCATATTGATCTTATGGATAGTGAAAGTATGAGGCATAAAAGTTGTTGAGAGTTGACAAACGTAGTTTTGGTCATCATTGCAATTAATAGGAAGTAATAAGGAAAGAGTGGTTTTCACATACAAATATATTATCTTGGACATCTTTTATGATTGGGAGCACTCATTAAGTATGACATGCTAAAAGAGTTGACGTTGGACAAGGAAGACAACGTAATGGTTTATGTTTTCTCACATCTCAGTTAAAGTATATTGTCATTGACCTTCCAAACATGTTGAGCTTGCCTTTCCCCCTCATGCTAGCCAAAATCCTTGCACCAAGTAGAGATACTACTTGTACATCCAAATATCCTTAAACCAGTTTTGCTATGAGAGTCCACCATACCTACCTATGGATTGAGTAAGATCCTTCAAGTAAGTTGTCATGTTGAAAGCAATAAAAATTGCTCTCTAAATATGTATGACTTATTAGTGTAGAGAAAATAAGCTTTATACGATCTTGTTGTGGAAGCAATAAAAGCGACGGACTGCATAATAAAGGTCCACATACAAGTGGCAATATAAAGTGACGTTCTTTTGCATTAAGATTTTATGCATCCAAACCTAAAGCACATGACAACCTCTGCTTCCCTCTGTGAAGGGCCTATCTTTTACTTTATGTTTTTACTTTATGCTAGAATCAAGGTGATCTTCACCTTTCCCTTTTTCATTTTATCCTTTGGCAAGCTCCTCGTGTTTGAGAGAACAAATAAGTTCCTTTTTCATTTTATCCTTTGGCAAACTCCACGGAACTTATTTTGGAATAAATAAGAATTGTCGAGCGAAAGAAACACGAGAGGGGGCCCACACCCTGGCCAGGAGGGTGGGGGGCGCTCCCACCCCTACTGGGCGCGCCCCTGTCTCCTGGGCCCCCTGGTGGCCCTCCGGTGCCCATTTTCTACTATATGAAGGCTTTTACCCTGAAAAAAATCGTGGGCAAGCTTACGGAACGAAACTCCGCCGCCATGAGGCGGAACCTTGGCGGAACCAATTCAGGGCTCCAGTGGAGCTGTTCTGCCCGGGAAACTTCCCTCTGGGAGGGGGAAATGATCACCATCGTCATCACCAACGATCCTCTCATCGGGAGGGGGTCAATCTCCATCAACATCTTCACCAACACCATCTCCTCTCAAAACCATAGTTCATCTCTTGTATCCAATCTTGTATCAAAACCACAAATTGGTACCTCTGGGTTGCTAGTAGTGTTGATTACTCCTTGTAGTTGATGCTAATTGGTTTACTTGGTGGAAGATCATATGTTCAGATCCTTAATGCATATTATTACTCCTCTGATTATGAACATGAATATGCTTTGTGAGTAGTTATGTTTGTTCCTGAGGACATGGGTGAAGTCTTGTTATTGGTAGTCATGTGAATTTGGTATTCGTTCGATATTTTGATGAGATGTATGTTGTCTTTCCTCTAGTGGTGTTATGTGAACGTCGACTACATGACACTTCACCATTATTTGGGCCTAGAGGAAGGCATTGGGAAGTAATAAGTAGATGATGGGTTGCTAGAGTGACAAAAGCTTAAACCCTAGTTTATGCGTTCCTTCGTTAGGGGCTGATTTGGATCCATATGTTTAATGTTGTGGTTAGGTTTACCTTAATACTTCTTTTGTAGTTGCGGATACTTGCAATAGGGGTTAGTCATAAGTGGGATGCTTGTCCAAGTAAGGGCAGTACCCAAGCACTGGTCCACCCACATATCTAATTATCAAAGTACCAAACGTGAATCATATGAGCGTGATGAAAACTAGCTTGACGATAATTCCCATGTGTCCTCGGGAGCTCCTTTCGAAATTGTCCAGGCTTATCCTTTGCTACAAAAAGGATTGGGCCACCTTGCTGCACTTTATTTACTTTCATTGCTTGTTACTCGTTACAATTTATCTTATCACAAAACTATCCGTTACCCACAATTTCAGTGCTTGCAGAGAAAACCTTACTGAAAACCGCTTATCATTTCCTTCTGCTCCTCGTTGGGTTCGACACTCTTACTTATCGAAAGGACTGTGATAGATCCCCTATACTTGTGGCTCATCAGTCGCCCACCTGGGACGGCGGGGTAGGCAGCGAACGAGTTGGCACAGGAGCCTCTCCAACAGCGCTAAGAGCTCGGCGAAGCGATCCAGCCAGTGCTCGTAGAGGTCATCGGCCGGGCGGTAGCGCAGAAGCTCACATGCCGTGACCAGCACCGCCTGCATGTTCGCTGGCCTATGACAAGCATGGGAAGACGAAGCAGCAGCAGGGGTCGATGGAGTGGCGGTGCGGCCGTCGTGTCGCACGGAGGGCGGCAACGACGAGTCCTACTGCTCGTGGATCACGGGGCTGGTGGCGGCGTTGGCCACAGGCGAAGGGGAGTGGCGGGGAGCACCGTCGCCCACGGGCGCTGTCTGAGTAGCGTGAGCAGTGAGGGCTGCCCGATGCTCAGCACAAACTCGGCGAGCGTCCGTCATGAGAATCGCGGAACGATGGCGAAACAACCACGAAAAGGAGGCTTCGACACGCCCCTACCTGGTGTGCCAAATGTCAGATTCAGGGCTTCATGGACCCAAAGGAGGTTCGAACTCTAGGGCATGTGCAAAGAACTCAACCTCTTTGGCCGGCCAACTCACTGTTCTCATGGCCTAGCTCGATGAACAGGAAAGGAAATGGACGCGTCACTTTACCCAGGTTTGGGCCACCTTGCGGTGTAAAATCCTGCTCCTG
Source organism: Triticum dicoccoides (assembly GCF_002162155.2). NCBI lineage: Eukaryota > Viridiplantae > Streptophyta > Magnoliopsida > Poales > Poaceae > Triticum > Triticum dicoccoides. The sequence continues at coordinate 211,731,598 of NC_041387.1, read as the reverse complement.
CTTTGTGGTGGATTAGCCTCGTGGGGGGGGGGCGAGGATGAACTAGTACAAGGAAGAACAGCCTCGCGAGGTCTGCTCTGGGGTGGATATGAGCTCAAGGAATTCGTCCTCCGACCCCGTCGGTCCATCCCTGTGTTTGTCCCTCTACTACCGTGGTGGTTAGGCTATACTTATAGTGGCCTCGATCCTCTTACCCCAAAACTTAGGCGGGAAGGGATCGCACAGTGGCCAATTCTGAAGGACAAGTAGTACATCTTATCCTAACGAAAGGTGGTCTTCACCTGCAAAGCTTCTAGTCGTGACGTCGTGGTGGGCTCGGTGATGACATCCGTCCTACCATCCTGGCGGTGTTGGTCTTGTTGCACGTAAACTGTAACCTTTGGTTGATTCCTCGGGACTCTATGCCTGCGCTCGCCTCCTTAGCACCCAAGAGGAAACCTGCCGCTCTGCGCCTGCTGGCGCGCGCCTGCTGGCGCGCACCTGCATAGGATTCTCCGCTCTTTCAGGAGGTCTTGGTGTCGTCCGCCTCGCAAGGCTAGGCCCCTCTCTAGTGTTTTGTCTTTATTGATGCTGAAGACGGGCCGTACCAGGCCGTCGATCTAGCCACACCATGGGCTACAGGCAGGCAAGTCTGGGTACCCTGGTTCCCAGAACACCGACAGGGACGGAAGTAGTATGTGAGAGTGTATGGTGGGTCATGTGGTAAAATGTACTACTATGCAAAGAAAAAAGGACCAGAGGTGTCGCATGATGTCCAAGGAATATGGTGATAGTGGGAGGTGGGCCATGTAGTCATTGGGCTGCCGTGTTTCGTACTCCTCTGGTGTCAGCGTGGAGGAAGTTAGTTTTATCACAGAATAAATAATTAAGAGTGCAGGCGCTGTACGACGCTCTACCGCCGCAGTAATAGTGAGCAATGAGCTGCCAAATCACATAGACCCGGTATAGTTATTGGACGGAAGAAGCAAACCATCACTCTGTCTCTCTCATGCAGTATAGTACTCTTTTGGAAACCAATGTTTCATTTTGTTGGATCGCACCATCGAGCAAAAACAATGTTAAAATCATGTCTGTCGCGTCCATGTGTCACCCTCCTCCACAGCTCCGCCCCACACGGTCGCTCGGCATGCCACTCACCGCAAACCAAGTATACGATAACTTTCCCGCCTGCTTGTCGATGGATCGCAGCACCGTCGCTCGGCATCCCACTCACCGCAAACCGAGTATACGATAACCCCTCCATTTTTATTTACTCTGCATATTAGATTTGACTGAAGTCAAACTTTGTAAAGTTTGACCAAGTTTAGGCCGAACACAACAAACCATAATTATATAGAGAGGGGAAACTATACATACTCTCAAACCTTTCTAATAATTGAAATTAAAATTCTTTATTTGTACACACTCTCACACCTTTCCGATAATTTGGCGCATGTGTGGTTGTTCACTTAACGGAGGGTAGTGTACCGCACGTGGAGGACAGGAAGTGCGACCAGGACGCGTGGATCGTTAGTAGTTTTCTTTACTGGTACGTTAAATAAAGAGTTTTGTTTTGCACTTACACAATTTATAATGATTGTTATGGAGAGAAAAAGAAAACCACTCCACTATATTAGTAGTATACACGAGTACTATATAACCTGGAGCCTGAGCGCTTGTTATCTAGGGTTTGCACTCTGCACTACATAAGGTATAACCTGCTTTGAAACCGTCATTGGTCTAGCTGCATGCAGATCTTTTTTATAGTCGAGTCTAGGTCTTGGTTCAAATAGGAAAGGGTGGGGTGGGGTCGAGCATGAATCTAGGATGTGGTTTAATAAGGAAAGTAGGGACGGAAAGTAGTATAGACTGGCTATCGAGCCGCTTTGTTGGTCGAAAAGGGAAAAAGGGGATAACCCAGTACACACATCTGTAAGGAACAGATCTCTTTGTTGAAAAAGGAAAGAAACTAGGGGGGGTTGGTTAGTTTGTGCAGGACTAGATTTTCTGCCCTCACATAGGAAAAGGTTCAAACAGAACAAATATGGGACCAAGGCAAATATGCTTCTTGGCAACATACTCTGCATCACCCATTTATACGTGTGGACGCACATGGTGCTGGCATGTCCCATACAACAATTTTTCTGTTGTTAATCTAAGAACGCCGCTAGACAAGTGAAGCAATGGCACTGTTAAAAGTAAATTACATTTTTAGTGAATGTTGTTTTAAGAGAATATCTCTGTTAATATGAATCAATGCAACCCTTTTATAAATTTTGTTTTCCATCAAGATTAGTTAAATGCTTCTTTTTGTCGCTATATGTTTCATCCTCCTTTATTGGCCAGTCATTGTTTCCTTCTTCGCCTCTATTAAAACAGGGATATCTATTCAACTTGTTTCTATAGCGAACTTAAATGTCACACCGACGACTTTGCTTGATTTAGTTGAACTACACAAAACGAGATTGGATTTCCTATTCGTGTTGGCAGATTTGTAGGTGATCTTGACTGCGTCATGAAAGGTCAGTACCGGCCCTCATCCACATGATCGTGCAGTGTGCTTTGAGATGCTATGCTACTTGTATTTGTACTATTTTAAATAAATGTTGAACTGAAGCTATTTAATTACTATCTTTTCCTATTAAGTGAAGAAAAATGGGACTAACCCAGACATGATGCTTGTTGCTTTGTTACAACAAACTTTGCATCACCCCCTTTATAAGTAGATGGAAGCCCATGGTGTTGTTGCGCCCACTCTCCCCTAGAACTGTTTATGCTTTTTGTTAATCTAATGCCACTGGTAAAATTAAGCAATGCCACTCTCAGAATTAACTACTGCATCTTAGTTAAAAACTGCAACACTTGTTAGGGATCGGCGAGAGTACCATTTCTGTTATGGATCGGCGGAGTACATGTTTAAGAAATGTATTGTTGAGATAATGTCTCCGTAATTATATATTAGCTAAAGTTTTTTACAAATGGTACTATCCCGCTTTGTAGTTCTTTCTACATGTTTAACCCTGGTATTGTTAAGATAATGTCTCTATTAATATGAATCAGTTGCATTGTTTTAGGAATGGTCCTTATCTTCTTTGTCATTCTTTATACATGTTGAAACAAGGTATTGTTAAGATAATGTCTCAGTTAATATGAATGAATCATACAGTCTAAGAATTGCTACTCTCCTGCTTTGTTTCCCATTAAGATAAGGTAGATGTTTTTTCTTCTAGGAGTATAAGTCATCAACTGTTATTTATCAGTAATTGTTTCCTTTGTACCTATTGTTGCATACATGGATATCAAAACTTCTACTCGGTTCTATTTCCACTTTGATTTTAGTTGAACTGCACAAAAGGAGCCAATGTGTTTAAGTCAAACTGTTGCATTATTGGGCCTAGTTGGTCTTTTCACTTTGCAGACAGAAGCAGACACTATTTGCGCTACATTACAGAAGGAATGACCGAGAAGCTTTATAGAGTATTAGTAGACGTTGGTGACATGACTAGTCTATAGAGAGCATGGTAAACTCAACAACACGTGGAGTGCAAAATTCATTCCACAAGGAAAGGTATGACCAAGTTAGTTGCCGAAGCAGCTTTAAGAAACGAGGTCAGTATTTGCCTGCATCCACATGATTGTGCTTTATTATGTTGTGCTACATATATTGTTGTATTTTTTTGAATAAATGTTTAATTGAAGCTATTGTATTATTATATTGTCCTGTTAAGATATTGAAGATGATTATAGTTGTAAGCGTATGTTTAATCAATTAGTACCAATATTATATTCATCATGCTTTTTCTATATTTATGTAGACAAGGATGCTCAGCTTGATTTCAGTGGAACTGCACAAAATATTCAGATGGTTCGTGTCCTCCATAATACTTCATCATGCACAATACATCGAATGTTTCTCTAATCATTCGTCGTGACCTTGAGCCACCGGACTATCTACTTGAATGGAGCTGCCAACGTGGTCAATGACTTGCAACATATAAATACGAATTCCACCATGCTACGCAAGACATTGTATGATTTCAGTGGAACTTCACAAAAAGATATGCTGGTTAATCAGGCTCAATGTGACATTTCAATGTGCAAACTGGTGACAAACCATGCACGTATGAATGGAGCTACCAACGTCTTCAAGGCAGAAGAATTTCCACAAGTTCAAGGGAAAGAACTCTGTCTAGTAGAGTACTACCTTTAAGAAGAAGGGTAAGAAGAAAGACAAAAAAGAGAGATGGTTGCTTTACTTGTGGTTCAGAGGAACACTAGGCAAACAAGTGCCCAAACAAGTACAAGAAGCTAGGACAGGACTCCAAGTCTGTCAATGTCACTCTAAGCAACAATGATGGGGCATCTAGGTATTTTAATATGTTTACCTCACTTTTAGTTTGTCAGTCCACCGATATTGGGTTGACACTGGGACCAATATGCATGTGTGTGCTGATGTGTCTTTGTTTTCTTGCAACATATAATTACGAAATCCACCATGCTACACAAGACATTGTTTGATTTCAGTGGAACTGCACAAAAAGATACGCTGGTTAATCCGGCTCCATGTGCCATTTCAATGTGCAAACTGATGACTAACCCGGCCCATTCCACAATCATAGGCATTACATATTTTGAATGGGAAAAACTTGTCAAAGTTTAATCATTGATGTTAGCAAGAAGACATTTGTATAATATATTGGAATTGGAAAACCTTGTCAAATTTAGCTCATTGATGTTAGGGAGAAGACATGTATTTGATATTTTGGGGCGCGACGCCCTTTGCTGTGAGCATCGTCGAACGTTTTTTTCCTATTCTTGTGTTCAGATCAGAAGTAAATATTTACTCTGCTGAGATGCATAGTCACATGAATGTTGACTTATGTTAGGTATTTTAAAAGTTTGTTATGAATGTTGTCTATGTAATGCCAGGCCTTGTGAGTTTGATTGCAAAGTTGAGCTTGGAATGCTATGGCATGCAGCATCACGAGCTGTTCACCATGCCTCATGAGAATAATGCTTCATATTGTTTTGCATGTTGATCTAATGCCAGTGATTTGCATGTTAAGAAGATCATCCTCTTCTGTTGTTTATGTGCTTAAAAAGTTCATTGTCTTATGTTTCATTCATAGCCTATACGACAACTCGGGTAGGTTAGAGGTGAAACCATATGATCTTCCGACCAACTCAACATCTTGGGACGTGATTGGATTGTCGTTTTTTAACCAAAACCACTTGTAAAACTGATGCTTGTAAATAAAAGCAGATGGCTTGGGCAAAGTGTTTGGTTGGTCGATTTTGACTAGTAAAATATACACTGGTCTCTCAAATTACATGCGTAACTCACCGGTTTTTGTTATAGACCTTGGGCCATCGGTTTCATTACGCCTGTATTTTACGCATTGTTTCTGGTGATGAGTACATTACACTTGTATGTTAATACAAGTATGAAACAATCCAGAGCTCCCAAGCGCGGCCATGCCATTTCATGTCGACTCAGTCTCTTGAAGGTGTTCATAGGTGTCTGATGATCTTGGCTTCCTGAATGAGCAGCGGATGCTGTATTAGACCATCTGTCATCCTTTGAGTTGTTGCGCTTAATGTGGCACCGAGAATTGTCAACATGGTCAACAAACATGAGGAATTAGGAGATGACTTTACATGGAGAGGATGATAGTAGGGACCCACCAGGGCCATAGCTGTATGTACGCAAGTTCCTCCTTAATATATACAACTACAATTTTTTTGCTTCCTCCTGGTTCCCTGATATCACGGCCCCACACCAATTTCAACCTATATAGTCAATAAATGAGAGAATTGCACAAGGAGGGGCCGACAGCTGGGACCCAGCAGCTCGAGCAGTATTTGTTTTTTAGGTGTAAGCGGAGTTTTTCTTGAGCGATGTTTTTGTTGTTGTTCAGAGGAGTAGGGTATCAACTGGGAAGGCTATGGCCCGTCTAGCCCAGGCTATAATTTTATGTCGACCAAATATCCAGCCCATACATTAATTTTTCAAGCTGAAAATGGCTATCCCAGCAATACTTTTTTTCGGAATACCCAACCCAGGTCAATTTGTTATTCTCCGCCCCTATGGCTGTAAATCTTTCCTAGGAGGGATGCATTAGGCCTAACAAGAAAATGGGCTTAAGAAATAATAAATGAGATTTAATTATAAAAGCTGGGCTGTAAATCTACAAAAATGCACCAAATGGGTAATAAGTTTCAAAAATATTATTTTTTGAATTCGAAAATTTTAATTTCATTACTTATTGCGCGTGCAATATTACGTTAGATTTTTACCTTATACAAATTCATTTAAATTTTTTAATTAATTTGACTCAAAATTTCGGGATAAAAATATTTCAGATCCCATCAAAATGTGGGATTTTTGGTTGAATTCTATTTTGAGGAGTTGGTTGAAATTATTAATCGTTGTACTAGCTTAGAAAATGGGCTGTAATTTTAACAGACTGTAAATGGGTTGTAGTAAATTCCATTATAATTCAAAAGTGGGTTGTCGATTATTACAAATTGCAAAAGGGATATATGTTCTCTACCACAGATGTGATGATCACTTGTGGGCCTACTATTTTTTTGAGAATTATAGTCAGTGACGCGTACGGAAGGCTTGTGGGCCTACTGAGGTGTACGAAAGGCTTTGTGAACTTATAGTTCAGACACCATTCTAGCAGCAGTGGCCGTTGGATGTCCATCCAACGGCTGTAGTGCTTCTTCAATCTCAGATATTCTTGCTTCAGCCGCCCAAACCACCGCCGGCGGTATCGCATGCTACCGCCTCCCGTGGCTAGCTGTGCTGCCGCGCAGGTTTCAACAGCCCACCCTACTCACAAACGCTGTCGAGGCCATTCCTCTACTCACCAACACCTCATGTTCTCCTCCAATGACTAGTAGCCGCACACTGCAGCTGTCGGCGTTCTGGGAACGGGGGTCCCCAGACTTGCCTGCCTACAGCCCACGGCGTGGCTCCACCAGCAGCCCAGTACGGCCGGTCTTTGTCAGGCAAACACTCAAGACCCTAGCGAGGCGGACAACACAAGGCCTCCTTAGGAGTGGCCTCACCAGGTAGGCTCGCGAAGGGGCGGAGAGATCAAGGCAAGGGGTACCTCGTGAGGTTCCCGTGATGCAAGCCATGACGACCAAGGCCAGGCGGGCGCCAGCGCGCAGTGTCCTCGTTTGCCCTTTGGTGCTAAGGGGGCAAGCGCAGGCGCGGAGTACCGAGGCAACAGACAAAGGTTTTCGTATCGGTGCAAAAAACAAGACCAGCAGGACGGCAGGACGGAGGTCATCGTGGAGCCCAAGACAGCGTCACCACCAGCGCCTTTGACACGCGAAGACCACCTTTAGTCAGGATAGCTTGTACCAGCTGTCCCTTTTCAAATTGGACGTTTTTGGATCCCTTCCCGCTCAATATTTGGGGAGAGGACCAGGGCCTCTATAAATAGGACTAGCCACCACAGAAGAAAGGGGGACGGAGACTGGAACAAACTCGGTTCATCCTCGCATCCACCAAGCACAAGAAAACCTCTCCTCAGGAGGTTGTTCTTCCCTTGTACTGTTCATCATCAGCCCAAGAGGCAATCCACTACCGCCACACTGGAATAGGGTATTACACCACAATGGTGGCCCGAACCAGTATAAATCTTGTGTCTCTTGTGTTGTGTGACGCCCGGGTAATCAAGCTACAGTAATCCCCGCTAATGATGCCATGCCACCTCGGTTACTGTGGTTAAACTCGCGTTAGTTCGGAACCTAGTTCGAATTTCAAATTCAAAATCGAGCAAACAATAAAAGTTTTTAAATATTAAAATTTAAATGTTCGGAGTGAACCAAATAATACATAAGTAATTATGGTGGAGGAACCACACTTTTATAAAAGGAATAAATACTCTAAAATGTTTTGAATAGTAGCAAAAACAATTAGTTGAATTCCTTTTACAATAAATAAAATATTAAACTATTTTATTTAGTTACCCAAATTAATGTGGCAGTAGTATGTATAAGCAATACCAATTTAGGAACCATTGGTGTAATTTTCAAAACTAAAATAAAAGAAAACTACACATAAAACAAAAAAA
>NC_041387.1:211715615-211723337 GCF_002162155.2 Triticum dicoccoides | reverse complement strand
CCGACGCCACCGTCGCCTTCCTCCTCGCCGGCGCCATCGTCCCCGAGCCCCCCACTGCCCGTGCCCTACTCCTCCCGATGTGAGCCCCGCCTTACTCCCTTCCTCTCCCTCGCGCGCTCGCGCTCGTCTCCGCGGTCCCCGCCGAGCTCACCCCCGGTTAACGCGCTCCGGCCGCGTCCGTTGCGCGCTCACCGCGCCGTGGCCGCGCACCGCACCTGCCGTGGCCCCCAGCCCCGCGCGCCTCCACGCGCTGACCGACCCCGTTCTCACCTCCTCCTCCCCGGCGTGCGCTTGGCTCTGCCCCGGTCTCGCCTTCCCTCTCCGCGCGCCGCTCCGGCCATCCCCGCCTCCGCTGCACATGGCTCGCGGCCATCCCGCCGGCCATCACGGCCATCTGCGCCCGCCTCGACGTGCCGCCTCCTGTTCTGGTTCCACACCTCCGCCGCTGCTGCTGGACGGCGCCGTGGGAGCCGGTGGCCGCGCCGATGGCCTCGCTCGATCCCCGCGCCTGGGCTCGCCCCTGTCGGCCACGCCCGCTGCGCCCACTCGGGCGCGCGCCCGCACACCCGTAACCGCTAAGGCCCCCAGGGGCCTATGACAAGTGGGGTCGTCCCCTAAAACATTTAAAAAAAAGACTTAAAAAAAATATATATAATAATAAATAAAAATGATTAATTAATTAAGTAAATAATTAATTTAATTAATCCTGATAAATTAAACCTAATGACTAATTAACCTAATTAACTACTATTAATTAAACTTAACTAAGATAATTAGTTAACAGGGTATGACGAACGGGACCCACATGTCAGGGTTGACCAAGTCAACCCTGTTGACTGCTGACGTCAGCATGACATCATGCTGACGTCATAAATTCATTTTCAAATTAAATAATTAATTAATTAAATTCCAGAAATTAATATAATCTTTAGAAAATCATATCTTTTAATCCGTAACTCGGATTAAAATATTTTCAACACGAAAGTTGCTCGGAACGACGAGACGATTTCGGATACGCAGTCCGTTCGTCCGCCACACACCCCTAACCTATCGAACTCGCAACTTTTCCCCTCCGGTTCATCTGTCCGAAAACGCGAAACACCGGGAATATTTCCCGGATGTTTTCCCCCTTCGCCGGCATCACCTCATACTGCGTTAGGACACAACTAGCTTCGCTCTTTATCGTGTCTTGTGTTGTCTTGCTTATGTTTGCACTGTATTTATTGTTTCTTCCCCCTCTTCTCTTCGGTAGACTACGAGACCGACGCTGCTGCTGACCAGTTCGACTACGGAGTTGACGACTCCTCTCTCTTGCCAGAGCAACCAGGCAAGCCCCCCCCCCTTGATCACCAGATATCGCCTACTCTTCTCTATACTGCTTGCATTAGAGTAGCGTAGCATGTTACTGCTTTCCGTTAATCCTATTCTGATGCATAGCCTGTCATTGCTGCTACAGTCATTGATACCTTACCCGCAATCCTAAATGCTTAGTATAGGATGCTAGTGTTCCATCATTGGCCCTACCTTCTTGTCAGTCTGCCTTGCTATACTATCGGGCCGTGATCACTTGGGAGGTGATCACGGGTATATACTATACATACATACATACTATACTGATGGTGACTAAAGTCGGGTCAGCTCATTGAGTACCCGCAAGTGATTCTGACGAGGGGGCTGAAAGGACAGGTGGCTCCATCCCGGTAGAGGTGGGCCTGGGTTCCCGACGGCCCCCGACTATTACTTTGTGGCGGAGCGGCAGGGCAGGTTGAGACCACCTAGGAGACAGGTGGGCCTGGCCCTGTTCGGCGTTCGCGGATACTTAACACGCTTAACGAGATCTTGGTATTTGATCTGAGTCTGGCTACGAGCCTATACGCACTAACCATCTACGTGGGAGTAGTTATGGGTATCCCGACGTCGTGGTATCAGCCGAAGCACTTCAGACGTCAGCGACGGAGCGGCGCGCGCCGAATTGGACTGGAACGCCACTAGGCTAGGTCTGCTTTCGGCCGCCCTCGCAACGTGCAGGTGTGCTATGGGCGATGGGCCCAGACCCCTGTGCGCTTAGGTTTAGACCGGCGTGCTGGCCTCTCTGTTTTGCCTAGGTGGGGCTGCGACGTGTTGATCTTCCGCGGCCGGGCATGACCCAGGAAAGTGTGTTCGGCCAAATGGGATCGAGCGTGTTGGGCTATGTGGTGCACCCCTGCAGGGAAGTTAATCTATTCGAATAGCCGTGATCTTCGGTAACAGGACGACTTGGAGTTGTACCTTGACCTTATGACAACTAGAACCGGATACTTAATAAAACACACCCTTCCAAGTTCCACAGACAACCCGGTGATCGCTTTTCCGCAGGGCGACGAGGAGAGGATCGCCGGGTAGGATTATGCTATGCGATGCTACTGGAGATGCTGCTTGGAGATGCTACTTGGAGATGCTACTTGGAGGACTTCAATCTACTCTCTTCTACATGCTGCAAGACGGAGGCTGCCAGAAGCGTAGTCTTCGACAGGATTAGCTATCCCCCTCTTATTCTGGCATTCTGCAGTTTAGTCCACCGATATGGCCTCCTTACACATATACCCATGCATATGTAGTGTAGTTCCTTGCTTGCGAGTACTTTGGATGAGTACTCACGGTTGCTTTCTCCCCCTTTTTTTTCTCCTTTCCTTTCTTCCTGGTTGTCGCAACCAGATGCTGGAGCCCTGGAGCCAGACGCCACCGTCGGCGACGACTCCTACTACATCGGAGATGCCTACTACTACGTGCAGCCCGCTGACGACGACCTGGAGTACTTAGGAGGATCCCAGGCAGGAGACCTGCGCCTCTTTCGATCTGTATCCCAGTTTGTGCTAGCCTTCTTAAGGCAAACTTGTTTAACTTATGTCTGTACTCAGATATTGATGCTTCCGCTGACTCGTCTATGATCGAGCACTTGTATTCGAGCCCTCGAGGCCCCTGGCTTGTATCATGATGCTTGTATGACTTATTTTATTTGTAGAGTTGTGTTGTGATATCTTCCCGTGAGTCCCTGATCTTGATCGTACACATTTGCGTGCATGATTAGGGTACGGTCAAATCGGGGGCGTCACAAGTTGGTATCAGAGCCGACTGCCTGTAGGAATCCCCCTTCCACACTCCTTGGCCGAAGTCGAGTCTAGACATTGCAAAACTTTTACTAACTTGGCTGTGTGCCTTACGGGCCCACGTCGCCATTGGGTGGTATTAGGATCTTTTATTCCTCGACCTTTACTCTGGGATTCTGAACCCTCTTCTATTCGGGTTAAACGATTTTTACTAAAAACTAACTTTAGGTTCTCGAAAATACTTTCTCCCGGAGAGCCCCTTCAGTCCAGATGGTCACCGACTGCACCAGAGGATTTCGGAGATACTCTTTGATATTCTCTCGAGACTTTGTGCCCATCACTTTTGCTATTCCCGACCACCGATAAATCCTTATGGAAAACTACTTACACTTGCCATTCATACGATCATTCCCCATTGATCTTGTTATTACAAGATACCCCGAAGTTTTCTCTATTGTTCCGAGAATACTTTGTGCCTACTGCCTAGCAGTTCTTTGCCACATGAATACCCCTTCAAATAATTTCTCGCACTTATCGAGTATCCGCTCATCCCCAGTTGTTCTTGTGTTTCACAAAGGTCTTCAAATAATATTCGTTCTTCCGAAAATCCTCTGGAGCCTTTGGCTCTTGAAATTCTTGCTTGCTTGCCTTATGGTTAATCCCATAACTCTCGTAGTCTTATTGACATTCCTTGTCATTATCATTTTTGAGTCTGTTGACTCAATATGTTTGCGAATGCACGCAATCTTCTTTGATCCTTATAATTTACTTTTCCGGCTGAGCTGCCATTCTTTTAACTGGAATTGGTTCTGGACCAAACTATTTGTCGTCAATTGTGCCTCTGGTATATTCAACTTATCCATCCCTACTCAGAGCATTGCTTCTGATCCTTTGTTTTGGGGATCGAAATTCCTTTATTATCTAAGCATCGAATCCTTCCGATGTTCTATAATATGATGCCCGTGCATTCTTCTTCCTCTGGTTGAGTACCGATGCTCACGTCAGATCCCTTGTGGACCACCAGATCCTTTGTTGGATTTTATCTGACAACGCCCTTCATATTCAATAACCTTGTGAGCCTTTCCTCGGATACATAATGCCCTTGGTAAATTGTATCCTCTGCTTTCTTAACCATGCTCTGTCTTCGAGCTTGAGTTAATTACTTCTAAAGATTCTGGTATATGATTATAAGATGCTCCGATGGGTTGAACCTATGCCCTCCTTAATGGGTGAGAACTCGAAAGTTTTCCCGAGTCATACTCTTCTGGTGCTTCGCCAGATAAAATTTCAACACTGCAACTTAATCGAACGCGAGAAGTGGATGAAAGGTTATGCATTGGAGAAGTGGGAGTCGACCTTGAACTTTGTGTTCATGCCCATGGACCCGATGTACATCTTCTCATCGAAGCTTCTTTTAACATTAATTATTCCCTTGATATAAGTTCATCTTATATCTGGGAAATGGCCTTTTACAATCGTGGTTCCGACCATGTTCTCCTTTAAATACCATTTTTGATGCAAGTGTAAGCACTTGTCTTCTGTGGATCAATACCCCGGTACAACCTCTACTTGATCTGTCGTCGAGTATTACCCCATGGTATCTCGAGATTATCTTGGAACTGCATAACTTCCTATGAGTTCTTCATCAAGTACTACCTACTCACTGATTACAATTTTTCATGGGCTCTGAGTTATTGAACACTCAAAGACATCGATAACTGAACCGAGTCCGCTCTACGGTTCAACCACTCTTCAGTAAGCTTCTATAAGTACGAGTTTGTACCCGATCACGCCATTCCTAGCCTGTTTGGCTATATCATTGTCGTGACGATTCTAACTGTGCTACCTGGTCCTTATTCTCGGAGCACCAATTTTCGACGATGAACTAACCTTACGTCGATCCTCATCGTCATATCATTTCGCCTTGAACAACAAGCTTGGTTTCGAGTGGTGTCGTACCCTTGGTTCCAATAACCTTTCACTTCATCATTGTTTGACTTGATGTCATCGTCGATCGATTACATCTTCGTGAAATCTCTCGACAAATGTGTCGTGATCATCATCATCATTCTGAGCTCATCCAGGATATCAATTGGATTCATGATGAGAAATACCATCCTTGCCTCGATGAATTGTATTATCATCGACCACTTTATTGCCTTCCCACCAACACAAGCTTGTTCATGTTTGGTGTTATACCTTGAGTTCCTTGCTGTCCAGCAATTGATCTTCCTTACCTCGGAAGTATTACCATCTCTTTTTGTCAAGAATGTGGTGAGAATTTCACCACCTCTTAATAATTCTTGATATCATAATACTTCTTGCCATCTTCGTTCATTCCTTGGTCCCCGTATTGTTTTCAACCGGAATACCGACAATGGAGCTATGACGTATGAATTCAAAACTCCTAGCAACCCTATTGCTTTGAAGTGAATGGGCGATAGTTCATTCTAAGTCCTTCGCTAATTGAATCACCATTTTAACATTGGTCGTGCAACCCAACCCGTACTTCGGGCGCACCCTTCAACCAATGTTTAATTGTGTATGTTTTCCTCGAGCATACTTCCTTATATCAGTTGATCTGACAAATGTTATCTCCTTGTTCACTTAATGGTGGAAATCCATCTTTTGGAAATCTCGATGGATTATCGCTGAGCCCATCAGCCACCTCCTCCTCTCCTTGGTTTAATGATGAACTATTGTTTCAGGAACCCACTCCCATAGTTCATTTCCTGAGAATCCTGAAATGTCATTTCGTCTATTTGTGTTGCACCTTTTATTCTCGGACATCCTGAGTCTGAGGTATCATTACACCAATCGGATCTGAATCTCGGTCAGATAGGATGGTTGGGACAACTTTCCAAGAGTTATGTTGTTGGCCCTTTGATGACCTGGTAACAGGATGTCATGCCTAGCACCCCCCCGGCTGGAGGACCTATCATTATAGATTCCTTTTCAGCAAGGTTATCCATTCGTCCATGAGGAAATTGTAAGACTTATTCTACAAGTTATTCCTGATGGATCCTTCGTGTTTCCAAAGTCTGATCTTCACCTGAAGACCATGTCAATGCTATCTCGAAGCATGTCAATGGTACTCCGATTTTCAACAGGAACATTTGAAGCACGATGCTAAATTCTATTTATCACTTATCCTAACACCGTTGTATGGGTAATATCATGAGATTCCTCCCCCCTTACCTAAATGGTTTTCTACTTTATATCCTGTCATGGATATCTTGCTCTGCTTGTCCTTGGGAAGGATATACCCTCGAAATATGTGTTTAATATTATTTTCCTTTCCATTGTTCTGTTTAATCTGATGATCATATTTTCCTTCCATTGGTTTGTTTAAACCTTTTCTATGATCTATAGGATTTAAGCAGTAATAATCCACTGCTTGTGCAAACACCTCGATGTACAACTCTGTCAGTAAGACCTTGTTACTATTGTTGATGACATTCCGGTAACCACCGATGGATGAGAACTTTGCCTATTGGTCCGCCTCGTTCAACGAGCAGGAAAGTAGTTCTCTTCGTCCCTCGCCCTTGGTATCGACGTTGTCGCCGACATAATTGACAGGCTACCCCCCCCCCCTGACATGCCTAGCTTGCATGATCACGCAAGACGTCTCCGCCCTTCCTACTTCTAACCCACATGGTGGGCCCATAACCCACAGGTCCACTGGATCGAAACCTGACTCTCCTGTACACCCTGTTGTCAGCGTTATCCCTCGTGCTTGACTTTGTATGTAATTCACGGGCCACTTGCCTGTTGATCTATTCTGGTATCGGACACAATACTTATTCTCGTTGCTCTGAACCCCTTTCGCACTCTGCTTTAGGCAATGAACGATTGCCTATCCGCTTGAAACCTCTTATTACACCGTCTTACTTTGCTTTCGATGTGTGTCATTTGTTCAACTCGAGAGCTACTCATATGTTTATTCCTGGGATACCCTAGATGAATCTCCCTTATAACATCCTATCATTGTAGAGCTGCCCCTTACCTGTTCGTAAGTACGATGGAGTTCCCCGAAGAAAGGACGACAACTTCATCATGACGCTTTGGAATAAAGAAATGAAGACATCAATGTAATGGATCAACCACTTCGAGAAGAGCAACCAAGACCGAGAAGATCCGTTAGGATACCGTAACCAGAACTTTCCCCCTTACTCCCCTCTTAAATCTCGGGACGAGATTTCTTGTAGTGGAGGAGAATTGTGACGCCCGGGTAATCAAGCTACAGTAATCCCCGCTAATGATGCCATGCCACCTCGGTTACTGTGGTTAAACTCGCGTTAGTTCGGAACCTAGTTCGAATTTCAAATTCAAAATCGAGCAAACAATAAAAGTTTTTAAATATTAAAATTTAAATGTTCGGAGTGAACCAAATAATACATAAGTAATTATGGTGGAGGAACCACACTTTTATAAAAGGAATAAATACTCTAAAATGTTTTGAATAGTAGCAAAAACAATTAGTTGAATTCCTTTTACAATAAATAAAATATTAAACTATTTTATTTAGTTACCCAAATTAATGTGGCAGTAGTATGTATAAGCAATACCAATTTAGGAACCATTGGTGTAATTTTCAAAACTAAAATAAAAGAAAACTACACATAAAACAAAAAAA
>NC_041387.1:211688045-211713171 GCF_002162155.2 Triticum dicoccoides | reverse complement strand
CCTGCAGGGAAGTTAATCTATTCGAATAGCCGTGATCTTCGGTAACAGGACGACTTGGAGTTGTACCTTGACCTTATGACAACTAGAACCGGATACTTAATAAAACACACCCTTCCAAGTTCCACAGACAACCCGGTGATCGCTTTTCCGCAGGGCGACGAGGAGAGGATCGCCGGGTAGGATTATGCTATGCGATGCTACTGGAGATGCTGCTTGGAGATGCTACTTGGAGATGCTACTTGGAGGACTTCAATCTACTCTCTTCTACATGCTGCAAGACGGAGGCTGCCAGAAGCGTAGTCTTCGACAGGATTAGCTATCCCCCTCTTATTCTGGCATTCTGCAGTTCAGTCCACCGATATGGCCTCCTTACACATATACCCATGCATATGTAGTGTAGTTCCTTGCTTGCGAGTACTTTGGATGAGTACTCACGGTTGCTTTCTCCCCCTTTTTTTTTCTCCTTTCCTTTCTTCCTGGTTGTCGCAACCAGATGCTGGAGCCCTGGAGCCAGACGCCACCGTCGGCGACGACTCCTACTACATCGGAGATGCCTACTACTACGTGCAGCCCGCTGACGATGACCTGGAGTAGTTAGGAGGATCCCAGGCAGGAGACCTGCGCCTCTTTCGATCTGTATCCCAGTTTGTGCTAGCCTTCTTAAGGCAAACTTGTTTAACTTATGTCTGTACTCAGATATTGATGCTTCCGCTGACTCGTCTATGATCGAGCACTTGTATTCGAGCCCTCGAGGCCCCTGGCTTGTATCATGATGCTTGTATGACTTATTTTATTTGTAGAGTTGTGTTGTGATATCTTCCCGTGAGTCCCTGATCTTGATCGTACACATTTGCGTGCATGATTAGGGTACGGTCAAATCGGGGGCGTCACATGTTGAGATTTCATCGAGCCAAGCTTAGAGATCGCGGCGAGGCTGAGGGCGAGATTCGGTAGGGGGAAATCTTCATGCGCACCCCAGTGTTCGAACCTCAAGGGTTTTGCCAGAACCCTAAATCCGACAGCACCCGAACCAGTGAACCCTCATACTCCCCTCCGCGTGGGCATCCACTGTAATGTCTTCACCGGCTCTGTGTCGTTCCCTCCTAGGACTCACCATCGCTCACTGCGTTGGTTCTCTCGATGCGGCGTGGTTAACTTTATCAACAAACAACAGCCATCAGAAGTGGCATCTATGTGGAGTGGCTAATAGTAGGGACCCACATGGCCCATGCCCGCACGCAGGAAGTGCCCACGTATTATGAGAAAACAAATAATTTCTCCCCCTGACAGGTTTGACCCACTAGCTACATCTTTGCACGCAAGTGCTTCCTTTATTACGTGGAAATAAAAAGTTTCCTCTCCTTGACAGTTGGGACCCACCAGCTTTATTATGATCGTTTTCGTGAAAATATAGATTGTACTAAAGATGCTAAATTGTTTTCTTTTTATTCTAACTCGAAAAAGAAGAAATTAAAAAAGTCAGAATACATCTTCGCACGCAAGGAAGTGCTACCTTATTACGCGGATTTTTTTTATTCCCCTACTAGCTGGGACCCACCAGATTTGGAGGATGACTTGTGGGCCTACTAAGTTAACGCGTACACATGGCTTTGTCAACTTAGTCAATAAAAGATTCTAGCTGCTCTGACCATTGGATGTTAATCCAACGGCCAAGCTGTGTCTTCAACATCTAGTCTTCTTGCTCCAGCTGCCCAAACCTGCGCCCGCCGTACCGCCTACTCCAGCCTCCCATTGCCGGTTGTGCTGCCGCGCAGGGCTCATCGCCCGACCATACTACTACTGTACAGGTCTTCCCTCTACTCACCCACACACCCTGTTATTCTCTAGCGACGACAACCTTACACCATAGCCGAACCAGTGAACCCTTGTACTCCCCTCCGCATGGGCATCCACCTGCCTTGTCTTCCCTGGCTCAGCATCGCTCCCTTCCTAGGCCTCGCCGTCATCCACCGCCTGGGCGCTGTCCGCAAGGCGTGGTCAACGTGGTTAATGAATGATAGCAATCAGAAGAGTAGTGTATGCGGTGAGGCTGATAGATAGACCCACCAGCTACATGTATGCACGCAAGGAAGTGCCACCATATTACGCGTGAAAAAATGAATCCTCCCCCTGACAGCTCAGACCCACCATCAATAACTTTGCACGCAAGGAAGTTTCCTCCTTATCCTCCCTGACAGCCGGGACCCACCTGGTCGAAGCATACATAGCGTTGTCACGAACGTGTACGTACATACTAGTCGATCGGTCTCTCTGCAAAGATGAACCGTGGTTGAGCAAGCCGTGGCACGTGTAGTAGTAGAGCCCCCGACATAGCAGTTAAGGCAGTCCCTTGTAAAAGGTGTACACGTACGTGCAGCCACATGCCAAAAAATACGAGCACGTATGTACGTACGGGCAGGGTCTCGAACGCCTACTCGCGCATACGTACGACCAGGGCTCATGTACATGGAGAGGCAACGGACGGCAGCAACGGCGTCCTATTCCTCGGGCAGGCAACCGCTTGGGTCGGAACCAAGAAACAACGTCCTGTTCATCGGGAGGTAGTAGACTGGGTCGGAATGCGTCATGTTCAACGGGAGCCAACCGGCTTGGACGGAATGGCCGAAACAGGGTCTGGCGTATTGCAGGACGGAGTAAACGACCTTTTGTTCGAACAGCTATGGTCGAAACGGGTGTCCTCTTCATCTGGAGGGGTGTAGCGTACCGCAAAACAGAGGAAACAGACTTGTGTTGGAGCGCTACGGTCGAAACGGTGGTCCTGTTCATAGGGAGGGGTGTGGCGTACTACAAAACAGAGGAAACAGACTTGTGTTGGAGCGCCACGGTCGAATCAGGCGGTCCTGTTCGTTGGAGGGGTGTGGTGTACCACAAAACGGGACTCCATGGGCTACTATTCACCCACCGTACACTTGCTTCAGCTTCCACCTGTACTGTTCATCCATCACGTCTTCCTCCCGCATCCACCAGCCGCTGTTCATCCACGGGTTATTGTTCATCCAACCCTCCATCGGCTACTGTTCATCCATGGGGTCCGGTTCATCCAGCAGCAATGGCCTACTACTACTACCATGGGATCCTATTCATCCAACCCCCACCAGGAACTGTTCGTCCAACCCCAACCACGTACGTCTCGACTCGTTCAACCAACCCCGACATTCACTGTTCATCAAGAGGCAGCAGGTTCGACCGGCTTCAGTTAGTAGAGCACTGAAGTCGACCGGGTTCATTTAACAGCTCGGGATCGATCAATCGCTCGGGTTCAGTAATGTAGGTAGTGCAATCGCTCGGGTTCAGTAAGCGAACACCTCGCTCGGGTTCAGTCAGATCCCAAGACCTCTCGCACACACGCGCGTACGTGTACAAGAGAAACGCTTAATCCCTCAGTGCATCGCTCGGCCCCGAGCACCCACCGTAACCAGGAACTCCCCGAAATTTCCCTCGCCCTCGCTTCTAGCATGATTTTTCCTGTCATGGACGACCCAAAGAATGTCATGCACGTGCATCTCTGGACCGCCCAGGATGAAAAGCCCATTTTCTGTCATGATTTTTGGTCATAGAAGTAGGAGCCCACCACATCAATGATGATATCGGGTTTTGTCACATTTTATCATCATCGCAGTGTCATAAGCATGACAGAAAAAAAATCGCTCGACCCGAAATGTCACAGATGTGTCTTTTTTTGTAGTGAAGGTCATGGCTCTCGGTGCGATGGATCTTGCAGTACTGCTTCCTAGAGCCCTCGGTCTGATCCGCGGACACCAAGGGCTGGAACGAGGTGCACCCGACAACCTCCTTATCGGAGCTCTCACCCTTAGCCTTCTTGGCATTACCACTGTTGCCGGATCCCTTCACAATGAGCTCATCTTTTCCCTTGCGCTTCCTACTATGCTTGCGGTGTTTCCTCTTCGAGGTAGTAGCTGCATCATCATCTTCCAAATCTGATCATGCGCCAACCCCCTCTCTAGGAAGTCTCCTCCCTTCTTCATCCCATGCACACTTGTCAGCCATAGCGTAGAGCTCAACGACATCCCTCACCTTGGTCATGGCCATATCTTCCCGCATCTTACGGTTCCTCGCGTTCTGGTGGAACGCGGAAATGATTGTTGTCGAGTGGATATCAGGAATGTTGTGCTCTACACGGCCGATTGTCTGTATGGACCTGTGGAGCGACTCATCTTCCTTCTGCTAAATCAACTACATATCAGTTTCTTGGCCTAGAACTTTTTGGTCGTGTCATGGAGGAGCATGATCACCTATGGGGCAGGGTTGTCCCTTCGTGGTTCGGTAGGGGCGATCACATAGCAGAAACAACAGAAGCAGTAGGGCAGTGTGGCAAGGGACAACTCTCTTTTACTCAGGTTCGGGTTGCTTGGCAGCATAAAAGCCTACTCCTTCTTTTGGTGGATTGATCTGGAGGAACACGAAGACGCAGAGCGCTCAAGCTCTACAAGGATGACTCGGGGGGAGCAACTGCTCGCATACAAGTGCTGAGGGATCAAAAGTTCGAACCCTTTGGTAGGTTGCCTCGGGCCTCCTTTTATAGCTTAAGGGGAGACCACAGTGGCAAAACAGTCAATATAGTATGATTAGATAGCTAAAAGTGCTATCATACCTAACTCTGCCAGTTAAGAGAAAGCACATTAAATGCACTGCTAGGTGTCGTATGGAGAGCTAGCCCCGGCAAGGTTTCTCCACCGCCTGCCTAACTACCTCTTATTTGCATGACACACCTCTGGGACGGGTGTCATTAAAGGTAAACTCTTCTTCAGTAGGTTGCCATGTGCATGGCAGGATCCACCTAGCTGCTCGAGAGCTTAACACTGCACTGATTAGTGACTGGTGTGTGATGATGTGGAGCGGTGGCGTCCTGTTTGAGGCCTGCCGGCATGGAGCCTGCCGGGCTCTTGTCTTGTGGTCTTGCTTTGGTCTTGGCGGCCCCGGATACTTTGCCGGGGCGACTGGACCTTGGCCCCAGTCGCAATCTTGACCCCGGCAGCCCCAAAAAACCGCAAGTGAGGATTTTCTGGGAACCTTCTGGTCGGTTTGATCTTGCTAATGCGCTCCTTTATCTCACGAAGAGCGGTTTCTCTGGCTTATCCTGTGTCAAGCATTGCTACTTGATGTATGATCAAGTCCGGGCGGCAAACACAAATGTTTGTTGAAATGATAGGAGCCCCCGGTCCTGGTCCATACGGGCCACCGGGCATCGATGGGGTAGGCCCATCGAATGCACATGCGTACATTTTGGTCTTGCCGTGGCCGGTGCTGCGTTTTTTAGATCTTCTTTGCTTCTTCATTGATCTGGACTTGAGTCAACCTGAGGTTTCCCATGATATTTTCAACACTCATATGACATGCATCGTTTATGTTTTAAACCAGGGATGCCAACATCCATGTGAACCCATTAGGGTGCCCGCGCGTGAACCGGGGTAACTGCCATTTTACTTTTAGCTCACCCACTACGCCTGCCGTTTTCGCCACGCACGCTGCACGCATTGCGCGGGGTTGGTGGTGGACGCGCAGGGCGAGGGGACATGTGCCTTGGCAGAATACGTAGCGCCTGGAATTGGTGTAGTGGGATGGCCGATGGATCAGGATGCCGTTCAGGAACGCAGAGGGTTGGATTGGGGGAGCGGGGCGGTTGCCCCAATGTAGTGGAGAGCCAGCACCAGCTCGCTCCCATTATAAAAGGAGGCGTGAGAGGGTGGAGAAGCTCATCAACAATCTCTCCCCTGTCCAACATTACTTCTGCTTCCACCATGGTGAGAGGAAGAGGCTGCGCTCATGCTTCGACCATAGCGATGAGAGCTTCTCTTCGACACCCTGCTCTTGCCCCAACCGCAACTGCAGGGGCTGGATCGAGCGCACAAGGTGGAGCTGTGGGGTGCGGACGGTGTAGATGCAGCCCCCACGGTCGAGGTGGACGGAGCGGTGCACTTGCCGCATCTCCTCCAACTGCTCCAGTACCGACGGAAGGCCACGCAGGTTACACGGTGCCGGAGTTCATCATCCAGCTGCGTGATCCTCCACACAGCTACCTACGGCTCCCTCACCCCTTTGCTAGGGTGATGGAGGTCGACTAGTCGCTCGGCCTGCGACTGCTGGAATGGCTCTGAGTGGGTGAACTTTGAGTTCCCCACACCTCACGTCATGCTTCTCAAGCGTTGTTGGAAGACTTTTGCCCGTGCCCACTACGTTATGGAAGAGCATGTCCTCTACTTCAAGTTGGTGGAGTCTGATATGCCTCCATCAAGGTCTTCGGACGCTTAGGTGCTTGCTTGGGTGCTGCATGGAAAGCTCGAGTGACGACGAAAGTTCCTCCTTGAGTGACAACAACAGGGAGGACACTGATGGCAAAGACGGCGACAACGAGCCCCCAGTCGTCCATGAATACGATGACTCAGACTCTGGCTGACTGTCGGCCGCACCATAACCATCTGCTAGGCACCGACAACACCATCATGTGCAGCTGGACCCTGATAGAGCGATTCGCCGAGGGTGCATGGCCTGGACATCACCGCTTCCTCTAGCTAGACCCCGGTAGGCTCATGGACTCCGTCTTCGTCCTTCCTGCTAGTGTTCATGCCGAGCCACGTCCCTCTGGTCCTCGCAGGGCTGACCGGGCTATCGCCTAGCCGCTCTCTCTGTCTCTAGCATATTCTTCCTTGCTGGGGAGGTGCCCTCCCAATCTTGTCAGGCAGCATCCCGCTGGTCCTGACATGATCAGATTGGGCTTGTGTCCAGGCTCTCCTTTTGTCCTCTTTCCTTCTCAATGTAATCCCTAGGAGGAGAGGGACAAGAAAGGCATTACCGACCACTTACATTTTTAAATAAAAAAAGTTTAGGCACTTGCCAAATTTGAATCAAATTTTTGTAATTCTTCATCCATGTTCATACTTGTATGATTTGTACTTGTTTTCCAACGTATTTTTGAAAAAGAGCTTGCCGGATAATTGTACATGTACTTAGACATACTGAAGGACAAGCCCTTAATACCCTTTCGCGAGCAACATTTCGGTAAAGCCTCTTGCCGGCCTTTAACACAACTGCTATCAAACCTCATTTAGTGAGTTCGAAAACGGTTATGAGCACAAATAAGGGTTGTCCCTTACCAATCTTTTCAAACGCAGCTACAATCAACCTTGTTGAGTGGACTCGAATCAAGGACATGACCGTGAATGGTAGATGTGGCAATGTTTCCTCGAGTGTGAGTTTCTCATCCATAAGTACTACATGGAGTGATGGGAAGTTACAAACAAAGTAAACTTATCTATCTTTGTTGTTCTTCTTATCATTTTGGATAAGAAAGGGTCGTCTGGGATTGAATGCACGGGCTTGTTCTATCCTTCTCCCGGGGAAATTGCTCATGAGGAACCCTTCTGTATTTACAAAGAGAGAGAGAGAGAGAGAGAGAGAGAGAGAGAGAGAGAGAGAGAGAGAAAGGGATAGCACAAGGCCCTTTATGGCATGACAGTCATTTTATCTGAAGACTAGTTTAATCACATTAAGATCATACTTAAGAAAACAAGAAATCATGCATGCAAGTTTTGTGAGAACACTTTATTTTCATTCAGCTATGCACAAGGCATGCGCCTGACTTTATATGGGATAGAAGTCCTGGAGACTATGCTTGTACAAAACAGGCTACCGGGGCAAGGCCCGGAAACCGCGCCTTACGGGTAGAAATTGCGAATATGCTCAATATTCCAAGACTTTTGCATTCGGATTCCATCCTTAGTCTCCAGACGGAGTGTGCCAAGTCTGGTGACACATACTACCGGGTAAGGCCCTCCCACTTTGGCGTCAACTTGTTTGCACCCTTGGCATACTGAACGCACCTAAGGACAAGGTCGCCTTCCTCAAGGCTCTGGGCATGAACTATGCGGCTGTGATAGTGGCGTGGGGCTTGCTGGTAGTGTGCAACACGCACAGCTCCTCAGAGACGATCCTCCTCTAGGAGCGTGGCATCGTCATGCCGCAGCTGCTCTTGTGCTACTTCATCGTATGCAAGTACTCGAGGTGACCTGTATGTGAGTTTCGTGGGGAGCACTGCTTCTGCACCATATGTTAGGGAGAAGAGGGTCTTGCCAGTAGCTCGATTTGGTGTTGTTCTAATTGACCAAAGTACCATCAACAGCTCATCAAGCCAGCGCTTGCTGCATTTTGTCAAGTTGTCAAAGATTCTCGTCTTGAGCCCACGCAACACTTCAATGTTCATGGTTTCAGCTTGTGCGTTGCTCCTTGGATGGGCAACAGAGGCGAAAGAGACCTTGCTTCCAAAGCTAGGCTCGTCAATAGAATGCCATTGTCGGTGATCACCCTGTTGGGCACTCCAAGATGACACACCAATCCTTTAAAGAACTTGACAGCTGATTGCGCAGTCACCTTCCTCACTGGCTCTACTTCGAGCCACTTTGTAAACTTGTTGTTTGCTACGTACAAGAATTTAAAGACCCCATTAGCATGGGGAAAGGTGTCCAAGATGTCGATCCCCCATGCCACAAAAGGTCGGGATAAAGGGATTGTTTGAAGGGCCTGGGCAGGTTTATGAATGTTCTTGGAATTGAACTGGCATGCTTCACACTTAGTGACAAACTCAGTTGCTTCTCGAAGGGCAGTGGGCCAATAGAATCCTTGCTGGAAAGCTTTCCCGACAAGTTCTCTTGATCCTAATGTGATCCACACACACCTCCGTGTATCTCTGCCAATAGCGCTAGTCCATCTTCCCGGCTAAGACATTTTAACTTCACACCATTCGGCCTGTTTCTATACAGAATGTCATCCACAAACTCATTCATACTCGATTGGCGGGCCACCTTTTCAGACTCCTCTGAGTCATCGGGAAGTTCTCATGTAAGCAAGAATTAGACTATGTGATGTGCCTGTGTCAGAGCCTATGGCTCGACGACAAGGAGTAAAGGCATTTCCTCTGCCATGGGAGCGCTAGCCTCAACAGCGAGAACTTCAGGTTCTGCTGGTGGATGCAGCTCACCAACCAACATAAGGTTCCCCCTGGCAGCCTTCTCACCAGTTGCTCTAGGGAGCTCTACCGGGAAATGTCCGCCAGTATTCCGTTTCATACTCTTTTTGGCCAACGCTGATGGGGAGACTGAAGGTTGAGTTTGGTGGAGTACAAAAGTTCTTGATTCCATAGGGAGCTTTTGAGCAATGCACTTGGACAGGTGATCTGCAACACCATTCTCCGCACGGGGTACGTGGTCCATTTTCAACCTGTCAAAGTACCCTTCTAACTTTCTCACTGTTTCCATGTGTGCCTCCATCAGCGGGCTCTAGTAATCCGTATTTACTTGTTTCACAACGGGCTGAGAATCACCAAGAATGATTAGCTTCTTTATCCCCAATTCTATTTCAATTCTGAGGCTGGCAAGGAGCCCCTCGTACTCTGTCATGTTATTGGTAGCATCCTCCCTGGGGAAGTGCATCTAGATAACATACTTGAGGTGCTCTCTGGTGGGTGCGACAAGAAGCACTCCAGCCTTGGTGCCTTGTAGTGAAAAAGCACTATCAAAGTACATCACCCACTCCTTGGGGGTCTCTTTGCCAAGGAGGGCTATTTCCAGCACCTCTTCATCAGACGTTGCTGTCCATTCCGTGATGAATTTTGTGAGTGCTCTGCTTTGGATAGTTGCCATGCTTTCAAACTTCAAAGTAAAACTTGATAGTTCCAATGCCCATTCCACTATCCTGCCAGTAGCCTCGGGATTCCTCAGAATGCGCTGCAATGGGAGGCGCATGATAACTTTTATCTCGTGAGCTTGGAAGTAAGGCCGTAGTTTCCTCGAGGCCATGAGGAGGCTGTAGATCAACTTTTGCACCCCAGAGTACCTTGATGTAGCCCCTGCAGGAGGGACCTGACAAAGTAAACTGGTCGCTGCACCATTTTCTTCCTTGCTGACGCCTTATAGCTATCAGCATCTACTTGCGTCCCTCCTTTCTTGTCCATGCGAGGCCTTGCCGGGGATATGTTTGGCTCATCACTGGGCAACTCTACTGCTTCGGCTTCTTTGTTACCCACTTCCCTCTGTGCCACCAAGGCAGCTATCAGATGGAGGGCTCTGCGGACCCAAGAAGGTTTGAACTCTAGGGCGTGTGCGAAGAACTCAACCTCTCAAGCATACAAACTCATCACCCCACAACCTAGCCCAATTCGCGCGAGTAAGGAAGAAGATGAACATGATAGTTTACCCAGGTTCAGGCCACCTTGCGGTGTAAAACCCTACTCCAGCTTTGTGGTGGATTGGCCTCGCAAGGGGCTGAGGATGAACTAGTACAGATGATGAACAACCTCGCGAGGGCTCGGGGTGAAAACGAGTCGACACCTTCTATGGTGGTGGCTAACCTATACTTATAGTGGCCTCGGTCCTCTCCCTCCAAAACGTAGACAGGAAGGGATCCCATAGTGGCCAATATGAAAGGGGAAAATAGTACATCTTATCTTGACTAAAGGTGGTCTTCGCCTGCAAACTTCTGGTCATGACACAGCGGTGGGCTCGGCAATGACATCCGTCCTGCCTTGCTGGAGGTCTTGGCCTCCTTGCACCGGAATGGAAACCTTTGCCAGATTCCCCGGGAACCCACAACTGTCCTTGCCTCCTTAGCACCAAAGAGGAAACAACCTCCTCTGCGCCCGCTGGCGCCCGCCTGCCTTGGTCGTCATGGCAGCCTCACGAGGCTAGTACTTGCATAGGAATCTCCGCTTCTCAGGAGGCAGCCTGGGGAGACCGCCCCCTCTAGAGGTCTTGGTATCGTCTGCCTTGCGAGGCCTGGGGTCCCTCGTGAGGTTCTTGTCTTGGCGGCCTTGCAGATTGGCCGTACCAGGCCATCAAAGGAGCCACGCCATGGGTCGCAGGCAGGCAAGTCTGGGTACCCTAGTTCCTAGAATGCCGACAGTAGCCCCTGGGCCCAAGGCGTGCTCAGGCTTGGCTTCGAGACGAAGCCAAAGGGCAAGGGAGAAGCGCCGCGAGCCCAATCTCCTACAGGCTAGGCTGACGCATTGCGCTTGACGGGACACAGGTGCTTTCCGCCTCACCATTCTAAAAAAAGACACATCTGTGACATTTTGGGCCGAACAAATTTTTTCTGCCATGCTTATGAAACTTCTATGGCGATAATTGTGACAAAACATGATATCATCATAGATGTGGTGGGCTCCTACTTCTATGACAAAAATCATGACAAACAATGGGCTTTTCATCCTGGGCGGGCCGGAGACTCACCTGCATGACATTCTTTGGGCCGTCGATGATGGAATAAATTGTGGTAGAAGCGAGGGCGTGGAAAATTTTGGGGAGTTCCCAGTTACGGTGTGTGGTCAGGGCCAAGCGATGCATTGAGGGATTGTGCATTCCTATCGTACACGTACACGTGTGTGTGCAAGGCGTTGGGCTCTAACTGAACCTGAGTGAGGCGTTCTCTTACTGAACCCAAGCAATTGCACTAGCTACATTATTGAACACGAGTGGCCGATCTATCCCTGGCTGTTAACTGAACCCGATTGAGGGATTCCTTCGCTACTACAGCTAACTGAAGCCGATCGAACCTGCTGCCTCTTGATGAATAGTGAACGTGGGGGTTGGTTGAACGACTTGAGACATATGTGGTTGGGGTTGGATGAACAGTTCCAGGTGGGTGTTGGATGAACAGGACCCGTGGTAGTAGTAGTAGGTTGTTGCCGTTGGATGAACATGACCCCGAGAGGAGGCCACCACAGCTGATCGAGCTAGTTGGGGGTGGATGAATTGACCCCGTGGAGGGCTGGTTGAATAGTAGTCGGTGGAGGGATGGATGAACAGTAGCGCATGGAAGAACAGTAGCTGGTGGATGCAGGAGGAAGACGCGATGGATGAACATTGTAGGTGGAGGCTGAAGGAAGTCGACGGTGGGTGAACAGTAGCCCGTGGGGTCCCGTTTTGCGGTACGCCACACCCCTCCGATGAACATGACCCCCGTTTTGACCGTAGCGCTCCAACGCAAGTCTGTTTCCTACGCTTTGCGGTACGCCACACCCCTCTCGATGAACAGGACCCCCTTTTCGACCGTAGCGCTCCAACACAAATCCGTTTCCTCTGTTTTGCGGTACACCACACCCCTCTTGACGAACAGGATGCCGTTTCGACAGTAGCCGGTCGAACAAAAGGTCGTTTCCTCCGTACTGCGGTACACCAGACCCTGTTTCGGCTGTTCCATCCAAGCCGGTTGGCTCCCGTTGAACATGATATATTCTGACCCAGTCTGTAGCCTCTCGGTGAACAGGACGTTGTTTCTCTGTTCGACCCAGCCGGTTGGTTGCCCGATGAATAGGACGACGTTTCTGCCGTCATTTGCCTCTCCATGTACACGAGCCGTGGCCGTACATATGCTTGAGTACGTGTCCGAGACCCCGCCCTTATGTATGTATGTGACCATATTTTTTGGCATGTGGAGTATGTACCTGTTCACGGTTTAGAAGGGATTGCCTGAACTGCTACGTTGGGGGCTCTACCACTACACATGTCGCTACTTGCTCGGCCACGGTTCATCGTTGTAGAGAGACTGATCGACCAGTATGTACGTACACGTTCGCGACAACGCTACACATGTTTTGACCAGGTGGGTCCCAGCTGTCACGCAGGATAAGGAAGCACTTCCTTGTGTGTGAGTTATTGATGGTGGGTCCGAGCTGTCAGGGGGTGGATTCATTTTTTTCACGCCTAATATGGAGGCACTTTCCTTGCGTCCGAAGATATAGCTAGCGGGTCCCAGCTGTCGGGGGGAAAACGTATTTTTCACAAAATATAGCTAAGCCAAAATATATAGGCCCTTCCAGTAGGACCCTACTTTCAGGTGGAGGAATCATTATTTTGCACTTAATAATGAGGCACTTCCTTGCTACGGCCGTGGACCCACCTGTCAGCCTCTCCACGTAATGTCCTCTTCTGATGTAAGTCATTCCTTAACCACGTTGACCACACTGCACCGAGAGCACCAAGGCAGTGGACGACGACGAGGCCTAGGAAGGGGAAGACTCGACAGTTGTTACCCATGTGGAGGGGCGTATGAGGGTTTACTAGTTGGGCTGCAGTGTGAGGCTGCCGTCGCCGAAGAATAACAACATGTCTGGGTGAGTACAGGGATGGCCAGGCCAGCGATGGGACAAAGCGTGGTGCGGTGAGGCCTGCGCGACAGCAGAGCCGACCATGGGAGGCAGGGGCCGGCGGCACAACTGGCACTCGTTTGGGCGGCTGGAGCAAGAAGACTAGAGGTTGAAGAAGCACTATAGCCGTTGGATGGACACCGTATAATCACTAGAGCTAGAATCGTTCATATTGACTAAGTTGACAAATCCCTATGTCCTTGTCAACCTAGTAGGCCCACAAGTCAGCCTCCAACTATGGTGTGTCCCAAATAGCAGGGGGAGTATTCATTTTTTGTGCGTAATAAGGAGGCACTTCCTTGAGTGCAAAGATATAGCTGGTGGGTCCGAGGTGTCAGCGGGAGGAACATTTTTCGTGAAATATAGTACCCTTCTGGTGGGTCCCTGCTGTCAGGTGGAGGAATCATTATTTTGCGTGTAATAAGGAGGCACTTCCTTACGTGCGGCCATGGACCCAGTTGTCAGCCTCTTCACGTACGGTCCCTTCCGATGGATGTCGTTCGTTGACCAAGTTGACCACACCGCGCCGAGAGCACCAGGGCGGTGGACGACGACGAGGCGTAGGAAGGGAATGACCTGGAGCCAGGGAAGACTTGGCAGTTGTTGCCCACGCGGTGGGGAGTATGAGGGTTTACTGGTTCGGCTGCAGTCACCGGAAAATAATAGGAGGTGTGGGTGAGTAGACGAATGGCCTGGCTAGCAATGGAGTAGGGTGGGGTGGTGCGGCCTGCGCGGCAGCACAGCCAGCGATGGGAGGAGGGAGCAGGAAGTCCCACCGACGCTGGTTTGAGGGGATGGAGCAGGAAGAGCAGAGATTGAAGAATCATGACGGTTGTTGTATTGACATCCAATAGTCATTGTTCTCGTGTGTTGACTAGGTTGAAATGGCGTTGCGTGTGCGTCAACCTTTTTTTAGGAAAGTGTACGTGTCAACCTATAGTAGGTGCACAAGTAAGCCTCAAATGTGTGGAAAATAGCATACAACCCATCTGCCCTTATTTCTAATAATTTATAGCCCATTTGCTAATTCTTAAGGATTTTTTGGAGCCCATATTCTTTTTGTTAGCCTTACAGCCCATATTGTGGCCACGTTTAAAAAATTATACAAAATTTTGCATATTTCGGTGCGGTCACAACTATTTTTAATCCCAAAATTTCGAGTCACATTCAAACTAATTTGAAAAATAAATATATATCAATATAAAATCCAAATAATTGCCCACGCATAAAATCAATGGAATTTAAAATCTTGAAATGCAAAAAAAGATATTTGAAACTAATTCCCGGTTTGATGTGTTTTAAAAATGTACAACCCATTTCTCATTACTGATAGCCCATTTTCTGGGCAAGCCGAACGAAACTCTCCTCGTCTTGAAAGATTTACAGCCCAGCAGGGCTGACAAAGCAAGTAGGCCTCGGCTGGGTATTTAAAAAAAGTAGAACTGGGCTAGCCATTTTCAGCAAGAAAAAAACACAACTGGGCTCATCATGTGGTAAACATAAAATAAAACCCTGGCTATACGGGTCACAGCCCCCACACAACCCCGTTGTTACCCTGATCCTTCTCTAAAACTTGTATAAATAACAATCACTTGTTTCTAAAAAGAGTAAATAACAACTACGCGACCTGCTGTGTCACTGGTGTCAGCCGCTTGTTGTGCAATTCTCTTGTTTATTAACTACATTGACAATGGCGTGGGCCCCAGTTGTCCAACCATTAGGAGGAACCATTTTTGGGCTTGTAATAACGAGGCACTTGCTTGCGTACTACCATAACATTGACAACACCAGAGGGTGGTGCACCGTGCACGGCGAGCGAACCAAGGCAGAGGACGATGGCGAGGCCTCGGACGGAACAAACAACAGTCGTGGAAGATGCGCCAGTCTATTCACATGCGGAGGGGAGTACCAGGGTTGACTGGTTCGGGTGCAGGTGCGTGTTGGGACTGATGTCGCCGGAGAATAACATGACATGTGGGGGAATAGAGGGAGGGACTGGCCAATGTTTGAGGGTATGGTAGGGCGGCGGAGGCGCAACCAGCCGTGGGAGACAGGAGCAGGCGGAACAAATGGGGTGGTTTGGTTTGGGCGGTTGGAGGAAGAAGACAAGAGATAGAAGATATACGACATATGTTGGATGTCACTCCAACGGCTAGTAGGCAGAATCGTTTGTTGACTAGTTATTAAGTCGACACCACCTTGTATAGGCTTTTTCCTCATGGGTCCCAAATGTCAGAATCCAAATCTGTCACGGTCATGCAACCTTTCTTATGAAAATTTACAGCCCATTTGGTGTGCTAGTTCAAAATAAGTTTGTGGGTGCTGGTGGGGTTTAATCACTTGGGTTCTGTAATGCGTAGTGAGATTAAGCAGCTGGTCAGAGTTATGTTATTTTCCTTGGTTGGGATTTGTTATAATATTTCACTCTTAATTAAACAAATGGCAAGCTATTTTCCTTGTTTCAAAGAAAATGTGAGAGTCACAGCCGAGTTGAAAAGGGCAACAACATCTACCTCCGGCTTGCAAACTATACAAAAGCATGATGGTTAATTGTTCATCAGGTTTAGACAAAACCTAGGTTGAAAATGGCAACAACATCTAACTCCAACACTGTTTTCGGCAGTCAGAGTCAAATGGATTGGTCAGGTCCATAGAATGAACATCCTGAGTCGTAAAATTTACTGGATTTTGACCACAAGATGCTGTAAATAGAAGCCCGACATGTTCAGAAGCCCTTTTGTCCACCTGAATCTTCTTTTTTTGCTCCTCGACATACCCATCCATCAAAACCATGCTGCTGATAAACTTAAGCCTGATGGACAATAGTAACTTCATATTCAGCAGGAAGAATGTGACAAATCTAGTGTTTGCATGGTTGGCTACATATCGTCCAACCGTTATTGTCTTCAATCGAATGTCATGAGAAGCGAGAAAATCCCGGTGCTTACAAATCCACCGGTTGGTTATAACTTTCTTACCCCATCTTGTTGCCTAGATAGACAATGAAATTGAAAATAGTTAAGGTCTGGGAAAAGAGTGTCGAAAGAGAAACGACTGAACTGTTAATTCTAGTACACTATATGCCACCTCTAATGTGCGTGAAATTAACACCTTTATATACAACTTCTCCAGACATGGAAAGTATTGCAGCAAGCCGACAATCTTATTTAGATCAAAACTGTTCATTTAGATATATAAGATCTTGACAGAATCCAACACCATTTATAGGCTATCCATGGAGAAACTCTTCATTGACCATAGAACATAATATTCGTACAAAATGTGTACTCCAAGATGATATATAACTTATGCGCAGAAATTTAAAATGTCGCTTATGGTTACAAGTGTAGATGATAATATACAGTACCTGAAGAACTGTGGAGCCAAACACCATCTTGAAATGAGCACATAGATCATGTATTACACCCAAGGTATCTAGTTTAGGCGTAGAGACGACGATTATTTTTGACGGTGAATAACTAGAATCAAGGATCAACCTTTGAAGTGAAGGGTCATCTTCGATGATGAGCTACCTTCTGTCAAAACAAAATCCAATTCTTACAAGGTTAGGCGACTTTATTTGGAGATAACTGATTCTAACTGTGAAAACGAGCACCAAGCACTCCAGGGCAGGGCAACTGGAGTGGATGATGCTATGCAATGAGGCTTCTGATATATGAACCCGCACAAGTAAATGTTTTTTGAGAAATGGAAGTCAAATCTGTAGTACCAGATTGTGTGGTAGGTAGAACCACACAAAGGTGGCGGTGTGGAGAGAGGAGGAGAACATTGAGATGGACATCGGTGCAAAGGGCACAAGTACAAGGCGTTTGGTATCTGGCAGGTGATTTCCTGGGGAATAACAGAACTCAAGCAACTGTAGTTTTGTGAATTCAAGGGATTTCAGACAGGCGTCCACCATGCAGGGCATGCTATGCTTGCTCATGTAGCATGATGGGATGCTTGCTGAGGTAGCATGATGGGATGCAGAGGCTTTGAACGGAGCTCTAGTGGGACGAGATGATGGCTCTGGGTAGTTCAAAATCATTAAAGAGAGATTGCTGACGACAATCGAGATTAAGGGGCGCGGCGCGTCATAAAGGGTGCCACCGAGTTGAGAGGACTTGGGTGCTGCAGCAGTCCTTAGTAGGGAGAAGCGAGATGATCTCCCCAAGGATGGCGTCCGGGAGATCGCTGATGCGGTCCACCCGAGATTCTATGGGTTCCTGGGATCCGCCGGGTGCGAGATCTACAACAGGCATCGCCACTTGCGGGAGCCTCATCTTCTTGCCGACTCTATTTTTCTCGAGGGGGTCACGTCGAGCTCACGGATTTGAGCAGAGTAACGAATGACGAGCCTAGTTGTAGTGCGGGTGAAGAAGAAGGGGAGCTGGGGTTTTTCTGTAGTAGTGAGGAAGAAGGGGAGCTGGGATTTTCTATAGCAGTGAGGTGAGGAATTTGGGGGTACGAGTGGAGCGAGTTGACGTGAGGTGGGTGGGAGTGAGGAGGAAGAAGAGCACCCACGTTTTTTTTGGGGGGGGGGGTGTGCTAGGTAGCGCCTCTAATTAAGTAAATATATGGACTTTTGAATTGATTGTATTAGTTACTAGGGTGGATGGCCTATTTTGTCTTGGGCCCAAAGGAACAATTATTACTAGTACAGTGGATACACTGTACAGCTGTCGAATTCCGGGCTCCGCAGACCCATGAAAGGTTTGAACTCAGGGGCATGTACGAAGAACTCAACCTCTCTAGCCGATCGATCAGATGCTCTCACGACGTAGCTCTATGAACAAGAAGGAGAAAGACATGACTGTTTACCCTGGTTCGGGCCACCTTGCGGTGTAATACCCTACTCTTGCTTTGTGGTGGATTAGCCTCGCAAGGGGCTGGGGATGAAGAAGTACAAGTGGAAGAACAGCCTCAGGAGGCTTGTTCTTCTGGTGATCTCTTGGTGGTTTGGTGAGCTGATCACCTGATGAGTTGATCGATCCCTTTCTATGGTGGTGGCTAGGCTATATTTATAGTGGCCTTGGTCCTCTTCCTCCAAAACTTAGGCAGGAAGGGATCCCACAACGGACGAATTTGAAAGGGGACAAGAAGTACATCTGATCCTGATGAAAGGTGGTCTTTGCCTGCAAAGCTTGTGATCGTGACATTGTGGTGGGCTCCGCGATGACATCCATCCTACCATTCTGGCGGTCCTAGTCTTGTTACACGCAAATGACAACCTTTGGCTGATTCCTTGGGACTCCACACCTGTGCTTGCCTCCTTCGCACCAGAGAGTAAACTTGCCGCTCTGCGCCCGCTGGCGCGCGCCTGGCCTTGGTCATCATGGATGATGTCATTTCAGCCTCACGAGGATGGGTCTTGCATAGAAATCTCTGCTCCTTCAGGAGGCCACCTGAGGAGGCCACTCCCTTAGGAGGTCTTGATGTCGGCCGCCTCGCGAGGCTTGTCTCCTCGC
The DNA here is from genome assembly GCF_002162155.2 of Triticum dicoccoides. Lineage (NCBI taxonomy): Eukaryota > Viridiplantae > Streptophyta > Magnoliopsida > Poales > Poaceae > Triticum > Triticum dicoccoides. The sequence goes on along the minus strand of NC_041387.1, from coordinate 211,694,529 downwards.
GAGGGTCTTGTCTTGCCGTGGTTGAAGATGGGCTGTACCAAGTCGTCGATGTAGCCACACCATGGGCCGCAGGCAGGAAGGTCTGGGTACCCTTGTTCCCAGAACACCGACAGAAGCCCCCTTGCCAAAGGCGCACTCGCACATGGCTTCGAGGCGAAGCTAAATTGCAAGTGCGGAACGTCACGGGCCCCAATCGCCCGCGGACCGAGTCGACGCGTGGTGTTTGATAGGACGTGGGCTTCTCCGCTTCCTCACGCTGCCTTAGCAGAGAAAATCATAATTATTTGAGATCGTTGGAGGCCGACAATTTACCTTCTCCTGGCTATAAATGGGAGGAGCGGGCGGAGCCCCCGGCCCATCTTCATCTTCTTGCTTCTCGTCCATCCCTCTCCTTGCTCCACCGTCTTGGCAGTGCGTTCATGGCGCCAATCAGGAGGTTCTCCGCTGTGGAGAAGGGGAAGGCCCTCGAGGCGGAGCCTGAGTGCTCCCACTGAAGAAGAGGCCGGATCACTCCTGGGGCAATGTCGGCGAGGCCGTGATGACGCGGCCTTGGCACGAGTCGGCCCCGCCGAGCTTTCAGATCCCCTAGTACGCACACGCATAGGGCCCTGCGCACGATGACTAGTGCCGCGAGGAGCAGAGCAGTGGACGAGGGCAAGCAGCAGCCGCGAGGCTGTCTCCTTCGCGGACCCATACAGACGGCCCGGGAGTTCACGGTGTGGGCGGCAACCCCGCCGCACACATGGATTTGCCTCCCAAGGCCCTTTGCAAGGGAGATACCACCGAGGGGACCCGTCGAGCTATGGCTGCAGCACGACGGATGCTGCGGCCAGGCCACAAAAGCAGAGGTCGAGGTCGTGGACGATGGCGTCGCCTTCATGAGCCGAGGGTGGGGCGCGATTGCTCGCAGGTGCCGCTCAGAGAGGGGCCACGCCATCCACTTCGCATATGATGGGGCGTCGACGCTCTTCTTCAAAATCTTCGACGAGGAAGGCCGACGGTTCGTGTGCTACCCTGAGGGAGGTGGCTGCGGCGACAGGGCCGCCGGCAGCAAACTTGCCCCTGGCCTTCCCAGCGACTCCTCCAATGACGGCAGCGCCTCTTCGGACACTAGCAGCGCTTCTTCCGAGCACGACTCGAGCAACGACATAGCTATGAATCGCTGAGCTGCCGCGCTCGCACCTCGGTAACAACATCAGCCCGGCATCGCCGGTGAAGCCGTTGAGGCGGCACTCTCCTTAGGACTTCCTCTTTTGTTTCGTTCTTGTAGCATGTCATGACGAACCCCTTGGGGGCATGTAAAAACTGTAATGCTTTTGCTTAGTAGTTGTTGCTCCTCAATCAGCGCTACGCTTGTGTCTCCCAGTACGGCACTGTCCTCCCCTTTCACTCTTGCAGTAGCTTAGTGCTCTGGGTCAGCAGGACCTAGTCCCCAGGCAGGCTTCAGCCCTCGCTGGTATTCAAGGTCACCATGCCATGGTCAAGGCCAGGAGGTGAGCGGCCCGATGTCCAGTGAGAGCCCCTAAGGCGCGATGCTCAAGAGATCCCTTTTGATGCGCAAGCAGTTCCTAAAGGCCTGAAAGGGAAGCACCCTTACCCCAGCGAGGTCGCGAGGGTTGTCACGTCAGTCGCAGGAGTAACACTCAACACATGTCAATAGACTTATCTTGGCGATCCGTGCTTGTCTTAACGCTGCAGTGGCAGCCTTGACGTGATGCCTGGCCGCGTTTCCATAGCCACGGCAATCCCTGAGCGACACTCGTATTGACCCCTTCCTCTCCCCTCATTTGGGTGCTCTACGTCATCGGGTCCCGGCTCCCAAGCGAGGCTCAGCCACCGCTGGTATGCCAGGTCGCAATGCCGTAGACAAGGGTAGGGGGTGAGAGCTCGGGGGCTAGTAGGGCCCCCTGAGGCGTGATGCTTAGAGGCTCCCCCTTTAATGCACAAGCGAATTGAGTGGAGGAGAGGGACGGCTGGCCTCTCATAGGTGGCTCGGAGTAATCGCGACCGACCGCGCCGGGTCCTGTGGTTCCTGCAGGTTAGTTGGAGTATGGAAGCATAGCATAAGACAGTGCTTGCTGACCTGTCAGCGATCCTTCCACGAGAAGGTGAAGGCACTGAGGACCTGGTGAGTTGACGTGTGGGGAGCTAGCCGCGAGCCAGAGCTCCGACTCTCAGGTTTTTCAGCGCTATAGGGGCGGACCAATGCACAGACGTCGTCCCAATAGCCCCTATCACGGAATGAACTCAAGGCGGGTTAGCAGCGCGCGGGGGCTGCACTGGGCGGCCTCGTGAATGATAGGGCAATGGATATGACGCCGGCAATAGCATAAAGCAGCTTGTAAAAGAGGGAAATCAGTTCTGATAGATGTGCAAAATGGTACATGCTACGGGGCGGACCCACACAGCTTGTGGATAATGCAGCCCGAGGGGCACCCTCAACTGAACAAACTAAAAAGTCACCTGGCACCGTTGGGGTAGAAGTGTTGAAGTTGATGTAGATGCGCGCTGCAGAAGTTGCTCGACATGAGCCAGCAGGCTCCTGCACCTTGGGAGGCCTTGGAGGCTCTGACTCCTCTTCCGACAGCACTGCATGGCGTCTGGCTTCACGAGACGCCAAGAAGCCACGCATGCATCGTTGGAGCGAGACAGCCGTGGCCAGCAGGCCGAATGGCATGCAGACGTAGCTGTGGGGGTGGCCTCCACACCGGCCGAGGCTGGACGGCCAGAAGAGCTCCTGAGAAGTAGCTCTACTGAGGCCCGGGATGTTGACGCAGACGCGCAGCTCGCCACTCGCGTCCTGAGCAAGTGTTGCATGGAGGGACGCAGGCCGTCGCTCGCCTCGAATGGCCCGTGCCTCCTGAAGATCTTTGATTTCCCTGGTGATGAACTCCTGCGCACTTTGTCGGAGTAATTGGACACGGATACCCTGAAGACGGTGAGATGATATTTCAAGACATCGGGGCTAGCAAATCCCCTCAGTCCGACTGCCCGGTCGCTCCTGCCGGCTCCTTGTCCGGCTACCCTGCCCGATCGGCTGTCGGCTGCCGACTGCGCCAACTAGTCGACTCTGACTGCGCCAACCAGCCGGCTACCGACTGCAGCCCGACCCGACACCGACAAGACACCGATGAGATGACCGTACCCGAGCACTATTCACGTGTCATCTCAGCCATCATGTATAGTGTCACTTGTCCCCTGGCACTATTTATGAAGTGACCCAGGGGACAAGCATAACACCCACCATGCCTTGCTCCCACACCACCACATAGCTTAGATAGTAAGCTAGCCATGCCTATATAAAGGCACACATCCATCCATCCAGGGGATGGACTCCCACAGCCACATCCATTTGGCCACAAGGCCACTCACGGCCACAAGCCGTGGCCATACATGGCCACTAGAGCCGGCCACATACATGCATATACCAGATCGGATGCACTTGGCACTGATCCTAGATACAGCTCCAGGAGCACTTTGTACTGCCTGATGTACACCCCAAATAGATACACTCAGACATGCAGCGGTAGGAGTATTATCTCTCCGGAGAGCTACGAAGCTGGGTAAACCACCGCGTGCTACCCGCATACCCGCTCCCGGTCCTATCAGCAGCAGTCTTACCCTCACATTTGGCGCCCACCGTGGTGTGGTACTACTACTATGCTACCACGTTGCTGCTGGTTTCGCTGTCCGGGCGGTACCCTTTTTTCTTCATCGCCTCCGCCGCGGCGTCGCGCTGTCTCTGTAGTAGCGCTCCCCGTGAGAATACCACGACATTTGGCGCCCACCGTGGTGCGGTACTACTACTATGCTACCATGTTGCTGCTGGTTTCGCTGTCCGGGCGGGACCCTTTTTTCTTCATCGCCTCCGCCGCGGCGTCGCGCTGTCTCTCTGGTAGCGCTCGGGGGTTCGACATCGACCCGCCCCCAGAGTGGCCGCGAGGGGTGGCGCGTCCTCGCCGTCGGCCCCTTCATCACCACCGTTGCGACGCCGGCCGTCCGTCCGTGCACGTCACGCGCGGGGCCTCGCTTCGGTCGGCCGTGTCCGTCCACGCGCCGCTCGCGTCTAATCCCCTCCGCGTTGTGCCTCGCTCTGGCTGAAACACACGTTCGCTACTCCATTTATCGTATGTACAAGCTAGCTAGACGCAAGTCAATGGTCAAACCATCCATACACATCCCAGCATTAGTCAGGTGCAAGCCAGACATTGCATGTACACGCCCCAGATAATGGCTGTATAATGCTCATATACTTCCCAGATCATGCTCACACACTAGCGAGATATGAGTCGAATAGAGTGTGTTCAATGGTCAGATAATGGCCAAACGCACAAGCTCGCCTGCTTTCTTCTCCGCCGCGTGTGCTCGCTGCTCCAGCTCGCCGCACTTGGCTGCTGATACGCAGAGCCGGCCCTCGCCTTCCACCTCCAGCGCCGCTCTGCCGGGATCCGGAGCCGCTGGCCAGGGCGCGCGTCCTGCGCCGGCTTCCGCGGGCTCGCCGCCGCGCTGCGTCCCCGCGAGCACGGCCGCCCCAGCGTGCCTCCTCCGCGCCTGCTGCCACGCGTGCGTCCCCGTGCGCGACCTCCTCCTCCCCGCCTTCGAGCGTCCAGGGCTTCCCCTGCCCCAGGCACCACCGCTCCCGTGCGTCGCCGCGACGGTCCGTGCCCCATCCTCCGGCTCCCTGCTCCGTCGCGCTGCCGTCTCCGAGCGCTCGGACACTACAGTGCCGCCTGCCCGCCTCCTGGCGGCACCAACCGCGCTCGTCCGTGTTGCCTCGGGCCGTCGGCTCTGCCCCGAGTGCCCGGCTGCCGGCACCGCGGCTGCCGCGTGCTCCTCCGACCGTGCCGACTGAGGCCCAATCCTGGCCTGCCCCCCTGCCGGCTTCAGTCGGCCGCCTCCCCGCCACTCCGACCGCACATCTGCGCGCCCGCGTCCGTGCCGCCTCCGCTGTCTGTGCTGCACCGGGCCGGCTTCCGCGCACCCTCACATCGCCCCCGTCCGTGTGCCTCGCGTCGCTGCCTCCATCCAGCCGCTGCTCCGGGCCGGCTCTTGCCGCCGGGTCGCCGCGTTGGTCGCTCCGCGGCCGCCTTCGCCCACACACGGCCGCCGGGTCGCCGACGTCCCAGACTCCGGCTCCTCCCCCGTGCCGGCTTCGCCCCGGTCCGCCTTACTCGTAACCCGGCAAGCCGGCTCCGCCTCCAACCCGGACGGCCGGCTCCGGCTCCTCCCCCGTGCCGACTTCGCCCCAGTCCGCCTTCCCCGCAACCCGGCAAGCCGGCTCCGCCTCCAACCCGGACGGCCGGCCCTGCCGCCTGCCTTCCCCTGCGACCCGGCCGGTCCTGCCCCCTGGCGTCTCCCCGCTTCCAGGCCGGCTCGTGTTGCACACTGTTGCGGCTGAGTTCCCATTCAAAAGAAACCAGTGAGATACCGGCTAGAGAAGAGTCGGGCCGGCGGCTAGGCAAAAAAAAAAGAGAAAAGAAAAAAGAAAGAGCACCGCGTCCGGCTGAGAAAGTGGCCGGGTGCTGAGAAAAAAGAAACGGGCCCGTCCGGCTACCTGCAGCCAGCGGACGAAGAGAAAAGAGAAAGAAAAAAATTGTTGCCGGGTGGAGAAAAGTCAGGCCGGATGCCCACCTGACTGCTCGTGCACAAGAAGCGTCCGGCTGTCGACAGCCGGCAAAAGAGAAGAAGACAAAGTAGTCGCCGGGTGATCCGGCCCAACTGCTCAGCAGTCGGCCGAAATCTCGGGGGCTACACCCAGCGGGTGCGCTGACGCGCCCCCGCAAGAGAAGAAGACAAAGTAGTTGCCGGGAGATCCGGCCCGACTGCTCAAGCAGTCGGCCCGAATCTCAAGGGCTACACCCAGCGGGTGCGCTGATGCGCCCCCGCGAGAGAAGAAGACAAAGTAGTTGCTGGGAGATTCGGCCCGACTGCTCAGCAGTCGGCCCGAATCTCGGGGGCTACACCCAGCGGGTGCGCTGACGCGCCCCCGCGAGAGAAGAAGACAAAGTAGTTACCGGGAGATCCGGCCCGACTGCTCAGCAGTCAGCCCGAATCTCGGGGGCTACACCCAGCAGGTGCGCTGACGCGCCCCCGCGAGAAAGAAGACAAAGTAGTTGCTGGAAGATCCGGCCCGACTGCTCAGCAGTAGGCCCGAATCTCGGGGGCTACACCCAGTGGGTGCGCTGGCGCGCCCCCACGCAAGATTGCAAGAAGTAAAAGCAAGAAGAGTCTTGTCTGGCTGCCAGCAGCCGGCAGAAGAGAAAAAAGAAGAAGAAAAAGGGCGTTGCAAGACGCCTTGCCGCCTGGCCGGTTGAGCCTGACCGGCCGGGACCCCCTTTCGAGCACCCGGAGGCTCGAAGGCTACACCCAGTGGGTGTGCCAATGCGCTCTGCGAGCGCCGAGTCGTGTCGGCTGTCTTCGACGACCGCGACTACACGAAAATCAATGTGAGCTCCTCACCCGCATATTTTTTGCACCACGCAAG
>NC_041387.1:211549776-211687753 GCF_002162155.2 Triticum dicoccoides | reverse complement strand
TTGCATCACTGTTCGCCCCGGCGCCAGCCAGAGTTGGCCTGGGGGCTGACCGCTTGGCCTGAGACGTTAGTTCCCGCAGACGGCTTAGTAGCATGCGCGGTACCAAAGGCCCACTCTTAGTCACAGACCGTAGAGCGGCTGTCCGGCTAGTAAGAGTGAACGCTGGAGGCCACCCACGCAAAAAACGTACGGGAAGAGAAACGTTTTCGGGCGACCCAACCGTTTCCTTTACAAGTACCTACTCGGTTGAATTCGCTCCCAGAGTCTGAGTATTGTACACTCCACTCCGCGGCCCACTCTCAGCCACAGACCGCAGAGCAGCTGTCCGGCTAGCGAGAGCACAAGCCAAAGAGCGGAGGGAACATGAAAAAGATTGAAGGGGGCTCGGACGAAACTGAGTCAGCACCCTCCGCATAAAACTTGCAATGCTTAAAGCAAACATTTGATATATCTACATGGACTAACTTTGTCTTTTTTTCATGATCATTTCCATGAACACTCGCCAAAAAACCTCCGCCCAACTTTGCCAAGTTGCCCGGAGGCTTGGGGGCTACTGTTGGAGTAATTGGACACGGATACCCCGAAGACGATGAGATGATATTTCAAGACATCGGGGCTAGCAAAGCCCCTCAGTCCGACTGCCCGGCCGCTCCTGCCGGCTCCCCGTCCGGCTGCCCTGCCCGACCGGCTGTCGGCTGCCGACTGCGCCAACCAGTCGGCTACCGACTATGCCAACCAGCCGGCTGCCGACTGCAGCCCGACCCGACACCGGCAAGACACCGACGAGACGACCGTACCCGAGCACTATTTACGTGTCATCTCAGCCATCATGTATAGCGTCACTTGTCCCCTGGCACTATTTATGAAGTGACCCAGGGGACAAGCATGACACCCACCATACCTTGCTCCCACACCACCACATAGCTTAGATAGTAAGCTAGCCATGCCTATATAAAGGCACACATCCATCCATCCAGGGGATGGACTCCCACGGCCACATCCATTTGGCCACAAGGCCACTCACGGCCACAAGCCGTGGCCATACATGGCCACTAGAGCCGGCCATACACATGCATATACCAGATCAGATGCACTTGGCATTGATCCCAGATACAGCTCCAGGAGCACTTTGTACTGCCCGATGTACACCCCAGATAGATACACTCACACATGCAGCAGTAGGAGTATTATCTCTCTGAAGAGCTCCGAAGCTGGGTAAACCACCGCGTGCTACCCGCATACCCGCTCCCGGTCCTATCAGCAGCAGTCTTACCCTCACACTAAGCCCTTGTGGCATATGTCGTCTTGCAATACCCCCCATGAGAATACCACGACACACTTGGCGCCTCGCGCCCTGCACCTTGCTCCTGGAAGTGCGCGTTGAAGCACGCCTCCACATGGTGCCCAAACGCCTCCCTCGTGACGTCAGCCAGGTCAGAGGCCTTGCAAAGAAGAGCCCCCGAGCCCAACCTGAGGTGGGCGCCGGGCGCGATGCGAGAGGAAAAGGCGCCCCAGTAGAGGGCGAGGGGCCCGAGTCATGATCATCAGGCGTGCCAACCTCCTGAGTGCCCCTGAGGAGGAGCTACTTCTTCTTCTTGGCGGCAACCTCAGCGGGAAGGGCGACGCCCTCGCCATCCGAGTTCTCGACCGCTGCGGCCTGGTAGGCGCTCTCGAGGGAGCACACCGTGTCTTTCTCATAGTAGGCGACCGTGATGATGCCGCCGCTTCCTGGCATCTTGAGGACGTTGTAGCCATGGTTCGTTGCCGCCATGAACTTGGCGAGGGATGGCTACATGAGGATGGCTTTGTACGGCAGGAGAATGTGAGTGATGTCAAAGTCGATGAGCTCGGTGCGGTAGTTGTCACGCTTGCCGAAGGTGACGGGGAGGCGAATATGTCCGATGGGATGCGTGGAGGAGTCGGTCACCCCTGAGAATGGCTTGGTGGGCTGAAGCTAGTCATACGGCACCTGGAGCTTGTCAAATGTCGCGACGGAGAGGACACTGAGCCCAGTGCCGTTGTAGACGAGTGTCTTGGTGATGAGAACATTGTTGATGGTAGGTGAGCAGAGCATGGGGAGCGTGCCTAAAGTGGCCGCACACTTGAGCTGGTCCGACAAGTCGAAAGTGATGGCGTACTTGGACCACCTGAGCGGACGTGACGCCTCGAGCTTGGGGAGGGATGCGTTCACCTCACGAGCAAACTGCTTGAAGATGCGGGAGGCAGGGGCCTGAGCACCTCCTAGGATGTAGGCGACAGCTCGAGGCTCTTGGAAGCCCCCAGCCCCATCGTCCTGGCAGTGGTCGTCATTCCTTCTTGGTGGCGGCGTCAGCGGAGGGAGGCCAGCATTGCCCTAAGGACGGTCCTCATGAGGCTGATCCCGCCACGGACCATCACGAGGCCGGTCCTGCCAACGGTCTTCACGAGGCTGGTTACGCCAACCCTGGTGGGGCCACGATTGTCCTAGCAGCTTCCGTCGTGACCTCCTCCATGGCCGTGGCCATGGTCTTTGCACTCAGGACGACGACCGAGGCGTCCGTCCCGGATAGCCCTGAGCTCTTGGCAGTCGTTGGTGTTGTGGCTGTGCACATTGTGGAAGACGTAGAATGGGCGGTTGCCCTTGGAGGACTTAGGGTGGTCACGGCCGCACTTTATGTCAGGCTCGACCGCGAGCACCGCCGGGCCCTTGCGCTTCACGTCTTTCACCTTGGCCTTCTTGTCTTCAAGATCGGCTTCTGGGAGCTCGAGGAGTAAGAGACGGCCTTCTTCTGCCCTCGCGCACCTAGTCACCATGTTGAACATCTCCACAGCTGAGCATAGGTCCTCATGAATGGAGAGCTCCTCCTTCATCTTGATGTCCTGGACGCCATCAATGAACACTGAGAGATGGCCTCGTCTGAAACCTTGGGGATCTTGAGGCAAACATTGGTGAAGTGCTGGATGTATTTGTGCAAGGTCTCTCCTGGTTGTTGCTTGATGCACCGCAGGTCGCCAGCCGCAGGAGCACGGTCGTGGGTGCCTTGGAAGTTGGAGATGAAGCACTCTCGTAGCTCGTCCCAGGAGGAGATCAACCCCATCGGGAGGTTCAGGAGCCATGAGCGTGCCCCGTCCTTTAGAGCCATGGGGAACCAATCTGCCTTGACCTTCTCATCACCACTCCCCACCTCGACGCTCAACTTGTAGAGCTGAAGCAACTCGGCCAGGTCAGGGGTGCCGTTGTAGCGCGAAGGTAGATCCGGCTTGAACTTGCCAGGCCAAACGACACGGCGAAGCACTAAAGTGAACACCTTGCATCCCGCCATGGCTACGGGGGCTTGCCTCGGAGGGGGAGCCAGGCCTTGATGCCCGCACGTAGGAGGAGCTAGGAGCGCATGCGCCTCTCCCTGAGGCCGCTGCATGGCCCAACAACTTTATTCATTGCGCGTGGGCACCCTGCGCGGCTGGTCGTGCTGGGGGGCCCGGGAGGGGGAGGAGGGCACCGTGAGCTATGTCACCCACCTGGGGCTGCAGGGAAGGCAGCGAATGAGACAGTGCAGGAGCCTCTCCAGCAGCGCTGACGAGCGCGACGATGCGGTCCAGCCAATCCTCGTACAGGTTGTCGGCCGGACGGTAGCGCATAAGCTCACGCACAATGAGTAGTGCCAACTACGCAGTCACCGTCCCGCGAAGGGCGTGGGAGGACGAAGCAGCGGTCGGGGTCAGCGACGGAGTGGCGGAGCAGCCGCCATGTCACATGGAGGGCGGCAACGACGAATCCTGCTGGTCGTGCGCTGAAGGGCCAGTGGCAGTGTTGGCCTCGGGCGACGGGGTGCGGCGAGGAGCACCGTTGCCCGCGGGCACTGTCTAAGTGGCACGCGCGGCGAGGGCTGCTCGGCGCTCGGCATGAACTCGATGAGCGTCCGCCATGAGAACATTGGAGTGGGAGTGAAACAACTGACGGAAGAGAGGCTTCGATATGCCCCCTACCTCGCGCGCCAAATGTCAGATTCTGGTATCCGCATACCGAAGAACGGTTTGAACTCAGGGGCATGTGCGAAGAACTCAACCTCTCAAGCCGATCGATCCACTGCTCTCACGACCAAGCTCGATGAACAAGAAGGAGAAAGACACGGCAGTTTACCCAGGTTCGGGCCACCTTGCGGTGTAATACCCTACTCCTGCTCTATGGTGGATTAGCCTCGCAAGGGGCTGAGGATGAACACAGCCTCAGGAGGCTTGTTCTTGTGGAGAGCTCTTGGTGGTTCCGTGAGCTGATCACTCGATGAGTTGATCGATCCCTTTCTATGGTGGTGGCTAGGGTATATTTATAGTGGCCTTGGTCCTCTTCCTAAAAAACTTAGGCGGGAAGGGATCCCACAACGGCCAAATTTGAAAGGGGACAAGAAGTACATCTGATCCCGACAAAAGGTGGTCTTCGCCTACAAAGCTTCTGATCATGGCGTCGTGGTGTCTTGGCGATGACATACATCTTGCCCTTCTGGCGGTCCTTGTCTTGTTTCACACAAATGGCAACCTTTGGCTGATTTCTTGGGACTCCACACCTGCATTTGCCTCCTTTGCACCAAAGAGGAAACCTTCCGCACTGCGCCCGCTAGCGCGCACCTGGCCTTGGTCATCATTGTTGATGTCATTTCAGCCTTACGGGGCTTGGTCTTGCATAGAAATATCTGCTCCATCAGGAGGCCACCCGAGGAGGCCGCTCCCTCAGGAGGTCTTGATGTCACCCGTCTCGCGAGGCTTGGCTGCTCACGAGGGTCTTGTCATGTCTTGGTTGAAGATGGGCCGTATCAGGCCATCGATAGAGCCACTCCATGGGCTGCAGGCAGGCAGGTCTAGGTACCATGGTTCCTAGAACACCAACAATAGCTACCCAGAAAAACAATTACTACTAGTACAGTGGATACACTACCACTTTTGGCTCCTCCGAGGTCATCGAAATGTCTCCCTCTACTGAATGTCATTTTACTTTGGTTCACCGACATGCGGGCCATGCAACGTGGGGGCCTAAATTCCATGCACCAAATTAGAATGCGGTAGCAGGCAGAGATTCATCCCAGTCGTAGCGCGGGAGTAACGAGCCGTCATATCACGAAACCCCACCTCCCTGCAGTCTAAGTTTGATGGACGAAGCAACCATCATTTCACTCTTCCCTGAATCCCCTTCTCCCTTACCGTCTTCAAGAAAGCCAACACTCGCATCTGCCATTGTTATTCTCTCACAATGAAGGGAAGGTAAGCGGATCCGTGATGTTGGTATATTTTCGTTTAGAAAAAAAAGAACTTTTGCAAAGCAGTAACCGATCCTCACTCTCTTTTTTGTTTCATTGTCACTGCGATGGTGTTTTCCTTTTAGTTATCTCCTAGTATTCGTCAGTTGCATGATGGACCAAGGAGAACCAGACAAAGATCTGCCGATGTTGGAGCAGACGTAGGAGGCTGATCCCCACACACAGAGAGCTCCAAGAAGATGGAGGTAGCCACTGAGCTGACCCAGATACGCTTGCGGAAAATACTGATGGTCAATTCCCCATTTGAGGTTACAACCCCCGTGGCACTGCAGGTGCAGTTTTCCCCCTTCGAGGATGTGTCCCCCCCGCTGAGCTGCCCAAGGTAATTTTCTTCATTGCCGATCTCGATTGTGGTTTTTCATCTAAGTATGTGGTGATTAATAATGCAGATATTTATTAGCTTCGATGCCATGCTACCTTCCCTATCATACATGCTTTTGACTCTACATAGTGATTTCAATAACTTGTGTTTCTTATATAGGAAAGTAATTCCAATTTTTTTCTGTTTCAATTAGAGCCCTGATGCAGACAAGGATTGTGTGGTTGTACATTGCACTCGCTATGAGGCGAATGACCTGAATATACGCAGTGGGAAAACAAAGTTCTTAGGCAGTTGGATCCTAGAAGCCATTTGCGCTTATACCAATGTCGAGATGTATTCCAGCCTCACTGTTGTTAGGCGTGTTGTCTAGGGTGTATTGAAGCACAAGAAGTTCAAAGCTACTCCTTCGTTTGTGAGGCATATTGTTCTTGTCAAGCTTACACAGGATGATGACATGGCATGCCTCCACAAACAAGTTTATGAGTGGCAAGGCCACAAGGTTATCTTTAGGAAGGTTCACAGGATTCAGATGCTGCCAGACATCCTTGATGATGTTCATGGCAAGGACCGTCTTGTGTCCATCCCAAATTAGATCGAGGCATGAAATAGTTGCCCCAGCTAGTGTTTAATAGTATTTTGGATTGTGTCTAATTATCCAAACCTTGCCTATTATCGAGCACCCTGGGGCTAGTACTCTGTTTGAATCCGTCTATGGGAACTACTCCTACTTTTGTGTGCCCGTGAATCATGTGAGAACCATCCTAATTGTTGTTGATAGAGATGCGTCCTCACTAGTTTTTATATAACTAGCAATATGCCCGTGCGTTGCACGAAACATCAAGATGCATCTGTATGAGTAGTTTATCTTGTGAGACAAAAGGATGAACGAGGGAAGGCCTTATTTGCAAATGTGGAGAGGGGTGTGGGTATCTTTTTGCAAAATTTCCATAGTTTCCTTCCTATCCGTCAGACATAAATTGGACGGCCTATATTGCAGGCTAGCAGTCACACCATCATCACCAACTCTGTTTTTTATAAGAGTAGAGATATGGCATGGTAAGACATAAGTTGTCGTGGTTTATCATATGAGCAGTGTGTGTTTGATGAATAGTGTACTCGTTCGAGTACTGTGCGCCGACGTATACATAGGGTACTTAAGCCTGGTTAAGTACTTGTAAACAATCTTGGTGCTACCCCACTTGTAAGTAGTTGTGCAAATCATGGCACATTGGCTCAGCTCGCTTCCACACTAGAAAAGTCGGCTATCGACCAACTAGCAATCAATAATCTGTTGTGTGACATATAATCAACTGTGTATCTTGTTACAGTGGTTCATGTAGTTAACTGAGGCCACGATGTAAATTCCAAATGTTCACACGCTAGTCCAGCGTTCATGTGGAACATTCACATTAAACTCGGCTTCATAAAATACTTGAAAATCATAAGTTAAGCAATTTTATACATCTCAATGATTCATAGAACATAACAAACATTTACTAGTTCACAGCAAAAGACAACGTTGTGAGAAGGTTTACAAATCAGGAAAAATTAAGCAAGGCTTCTTTGAGCAAAGGGCCTCCCTAGGCATCCTTTAATTTCCTAGAGTTCACTCTGGTTTTTCTTGTTGCCATCATCCAGGGTTAGATTCTCTCATTCCAGAATAACCAATTACAATTGTGTTCTTAGTTGGAATGCTGAACTGAACCATGTAGTGTACTGACCATCTGAACTTCTTCTGCAGTTCCACTAAATTTAAGCCCTTCTATTTATAGAAATAAGCATACCACAATGCCTCTTGTCGTGCACCTATCCCGAAAACCTCCATGCAGCTGTGCCAGCTAGTCCTCTGTCCATGGATGAACTCGGAGAAAGTGCATTCTCGACTAGGATGCAGTTGTTTTCGCTTGTCCCTTCACTGCAATCAGGAAAACGTACGAATCAACTTCTTTTAGATTGTGTTGGTCATTCTACCTAGTTACTACCAATGTAGGAATACCTGGAATACGGGTGGTTACACGACGAAAACTAGGAATAGACATCTCATTTTGTGCAGTTCTACTAAAACTGAGGTGTGTACTTTTGATTGCACAGATAAAAACGATATGGAGACAGACATCCCTGTTTGCGCAAATATGAAATACGGTTATTTAAACAATGACAGTTATTTGGAGTGGCATATGATTAAGATCAGCATCTATTGTGTTATAATTGGCACTACATTGACAGTATGAAAGTGCCCTCAAGTAAGAAGTAGCATCACATCAAATGAACATTGCCAGTAGATTAACATGCAGAACAATAGCATTAGTATTATTGTCATGAGAGTAGCACATGGTTAGTAAATGTGCAATCAAATTTGTGCAGTTCCACTAGGATGAAGCAATCTTAGCGGTGTGAGATTTAGGTGTAACTGCAAAAATACAATTCATGAAAAATAAAGCAAGGCGGAAGCACTTCATAAAACGGTGGTGGCATTGCTTCAATTTATCTACGGCACTAGACCATTACTTAATAGTGACATTAGGTGGAATTGCTTAATGCTTCATGTGATTTTATATTAACAATAGCGATATGGGCGTAGGGACAGCAGGGGCATAAAGTGGTGAGACAGATGTTGTTGCCGAGATTGGCAAACACTCAGGCAGCATGTCTGCAATTGTCCCATTTTTTATCTCCTCAGCGACGTCTTAATATGTGAGCACATGAAATCTACACCTGCTCATTCTCATTTGCATTGTCCTCCAACACCCGTCACTTTCTTTATTTTTTCGACTAAGAGACAGGTCCACTTCCCCCCACCCTTTGACATCCACCATGCATTCTTCGCCTTTTCAACCAAGAGACCGGTTGGGTAGCCAGTATCTACTACTTTCCCACATTTCCTCTTAGAAGCAAGTCCTAGATTCATGCTATAACTTTCCCAATTTCTTCCCTGTTTGAACCAACTCTTAGATTCGACTATATGAACTAGGTTTACCTCTAATAATAGTAAAAGTATAGGTGGCTTTGGAACAACCGAAGGAAGTAGAAAAAGATCCACACGCAGCCACGTGGGGAGCTGGGGCAGTATAGCAAGGCAGGTTTCGAAAGAATATATACCTGAGGGTCATCGACATGTGGCAGAGACGGCGTCGGGAGGCCGCATCTTGGCCACAATATTGCAGAGGGGAAGAAGGGGTCGGAGGCCCTCCCGAGCTGGCGCTGTCTCGGAGAGAACGGCACGGCCGCTGATCGGGACGCGCGGGCAGCTGTCGGTCTCCTCCCTCGCCGCCGAAAACCGCATGAACGATGCACCTGCACCCCTATCCCGGTCGAGGTGGTCCGACCGGATTTGAGACTAGCCGTGTGTAGAGATAGAGTGTGGCCACCTATCTCTTGCTTAGATCTGGGGAGCATAAGAGAGTGAAAGAGAGGAACCCTAGTAAAGCACGCGCTGAGGCTCCTGCTTATATATATAATGGAGTGATTTTGTTGTACCAACCATTATTAAATCAAATACGCCCGAACCACTATTATCATTTAAAGTTCAAGTACAAATAAAACTCGATCAATAATGTGCCACTGCATCTAGGTCGCACTATCAAATCACCGCATTCAGGACGCTCTATGTACTGTATCATTCACGTGCGGTCCCCGACCCTCCGTCAAGTAGAAAACTAGACTAGTCAAAATGTCAATTGGGATGCCTCTTTGATAACAAATGTGCTACTAGCTTCAAAAAAGGCGCTCCTACGTGTACCCGCGAGTGGGTGTGAGAGAACTAGTGCATGCATGCACCATCCTCTTCGTGAGAGTACAATATACTATGCCCAAAGAATGTTCACCACAAGAGTAATAGTATAAGTGTGTGACATGTGAGTTAAAATAAAAGGTGCGCGACATCTTTTATTTTTTAGAAGTTCTGAGGGAAGGGTGTGAAGAGCACATATGTGTGTGACGTCTACCTATAGATAGACGGTGGGTGTGAGAAGACTTGGGACAGTCATGACTCGTGAGCATGCGTGTGTGCGTGAGAGAGACAGGGCATGTATCAATGCAATGCATGTGTCTGTAAATCATATCTGACAAACGTTCACCACAAGCCATTTCTTGATGAAAGCCGTAAGAACCGTTAGATCGACATCCGACAGTGTCAGTTTTGCCATGGCATTTAACGGAACAGCCACTCCTCCGACACACAGATCTTCCACGTGAGTGTTAGCAAGTGTTGTATGCTCCTCCCGCCGTTCCAAAATATAGTGCATATAGCTTTCTTAAAAATTCGAACCTCACAAACTTTTACCGAGTTTTTGTATACCAAAATGCACACATAGAATACCTAGTATATATCATTTCATTCATCTTCGAGAGGTAACTATAAAGATGGGGGAGGAGTGTACAAAGAAAGACCGTCGTATCACCTACATCAATTTCAACCATCCTTTAGTGTGAAGGAATATCATAGGAACTCTATATGATATGATTTTTATAGGATGTTTTCCTTTAGAGCCAATTTGTTCATAGGAATAGATTCATATACTCCACATTTCAAAGGAAAATAAAGAAGATATCATTTTTATAGCTTTAGAGCCACTTGGTTCATATGCATGGATTCCTATACTCC
Organism: Triticum dicoccoides; assembly: GCF_002162155.2. NCBI lineage: Eukaryota > Viridiplantae > Streptophyta > Magnoliopsida > Poales > Poaceae > Triticum > Triticum dicoccoides. Next base: position 211,677,540 of record NC_041387.1, on the reverse strand, counting down.
CATAATTTCAAAGGAAAATAAACATTAGTGTATATTCAATAGAAAAGTTCCTATGATGTGAACCAAATGACATCTATTTTCTAATCCCTCCTCGTAGGAATTGAGATACATGTCATCTATAGATTCAATAGAAAAGTGTCTATGATGTGAACCAAATGACATCTCTTTTCCAATCCCTACTCATAGGAATTGAGATACATGTCAGCTCTTTCCCTACAACTTCCATGTATACATCTTCTATTCATAAATAGCTAGTACAACCCACTAGTACATTTTTCCTGGACATGCAACTATGGCACAAGAACATGTCATGCATGAAAGTCATAAATCACATTGTTTTTGTACTCTATGCATGCAAGCACCACATCATCAATTCATGCATGTTACTCCTAAGTTATTTCCTGCATAAGATTTTGTATTGACAATGTATGTATTGGTCACGTGCACACATATGAAGTTCACATTCACATTTTTGTTAGAAATGTCATTCTTTTAACTACAATTCATTTTTTTTCGTTGTATTACATTTTTATTTTAAGCATACATTCACTTCCCATTACTCATAGATGTTCTTGGACAAACTTTTATGCATTATTTTGAGCAGCAAATTTCACATGGCCGTGGGTTGATCAAAATGCAGGGCCCATACGTCATTGGCTGACGGTCGAACCTACGTCCACAATTTTTTGTACATATATCTGCACTGGTCCCTGAACCCAAAATGCTGCCTCGTTCCCGTAAAACCAAGCGGCCCGCCCGTATTAAGGCGTCGACTCGAACTCAATCCCTCTCCCGTTTACTATGGTGTGGCCCCGCACGCTGTAGTGCTCCTACAACCCAACCCGCCGCATGCATCATTGGTTTTCTTCCACAGGACGTGGGAGAAGCGGAGTTGTAGTGGAGGCGCCTACCCTAGGGCGCCCTAGGTAGCTGCTGAAAGCATCATTGGTTTTTTTTCTTTATGCTCTTGCGCCCTAGAGTGAAATGATGGTTGCTTCGTCCGTCCAGCTTAATGCAGGAATGGTGGGGCTTTGTAATTTGACCCCTCATCGCTCATTTACTACTACTACGGCGCTACGACCGGGGTGCCTCCAAGTCGAACCGCTGCTCTGAACTATAATTTGGTGCATCGCACGTGGAATAAGATGGTGGATGAGCCACATGTCGGCCAAAGGGGTGTTGTTAAGTGTGTCGCCATTTCGTGTGCGGACTGACTCTGCTGAGTTGCTACGCCAACACGACAGGAGCAGCCTACCACTTGGTTTTACTCCTTGGTGAATCCCGACTATATTGATCTAAAAAGATACTACTCCCTCCATCTTGGTTTATAGGGCGTACATGTAGTTCTAGGTCATCCATTTGACTAACTAAATATGAGTTGTGTGTCACAAAACTTATATCATTGGATTCCTAAGTGGATGTAGTTTCTAAACCTATATTTTTCATCACATATAATACATATATAGCTAGTCAAATTCTCAACCAAGAACGATGGGCATGCCCTGTAAACCAAGATGGAGGAAGTAGTAAAAATGAGGTGATTTTACCGAGCGGTGAGCGGGGGAGCATGGCCTGTCATGAGGTCTCACGTGTCATGATGTACCAATGCGATGTGCGTCCCTCTTGAGGAAGAACAATGGCAGAAGCAATACATGGTTTTCTTGAAGGAGATGATGGCGAAGCGGATTCAACAAAGTGTGAAATAATGGTTGCTTCGTCCGTCTAGGGGAAAGGTGTGGCATTGTGATTTGACATTTCATTGCTCATTACTACTACCGGGGCGCTACGACTAGGGTGCGTCCCACTGCTGTTCTGCATGGTTATTTGGTGCATGACACGTCAACCCAGTTGCTATATGTCCCACATGTTGGCGATAGGAAGTACATAATTCATGAAAGAGAGCGTCTCCACTCTTTTAGTATGACGGAGGAGTACAAGACACGTCTTGGTTTTTGCTGCTTCACGTGATCCATCAATACAAACGCGAATTAAAAAAGGCGAGGGTGGGTCTTTTCCCACACGGCAGGCATGGGAGCTTGGCATAGTCTGTTCGAGCCAACGAGGCACGAAGGGAAACAAGAAAATAAAGGTTGAGCAATCTAGTTTTGGCAAAATCTGATTTTATGGAGTACGTACCCACTATGGAGGTAGTACTACTTACTACTCCCTCCTTTCCGGTTTATAGGGCTCATCTAGAAAAAAAATTGTTTTCCGTTTTATAAGTCTCAATTCTACTGGTAGTACATCCTATCACATGTTTGGATTTCGAGGTGCATTAAATCACTGGATGCAAGAAGTATCAAGAGAAAACTCATTGTATTAATGCATCGGTAAACATAACTTTTTGAGAAAAACGAGCGTACTAATTAAGTGCTTGTGTAAACTACGAAATTAATTCGACCACTCGCCATCTACCTTGGTTGGGGAGATATTGAAATTGAGGCAAAAAATCGGAAAGGAGGGAGTAGTAACATAACCTAGGGTAGCTTTCTGCACCATGGACTCCAAGGAAATTGTTGTAGTACTACTCCTATGTACCACTGTACTACTCCTACTAGTACTAAAAGACATATTTCAAATTATATGATAATCTCTCTAACGAAGGTAGGGACGAGGAGTATATATAAGTATACGACTGGTCATAGTGGGGAATAACTTGCACTAGAAACATGCATATGTTACTACCTTCATAATGGGTAGTAACATATGGATGGTAACATGTAAGCATTCATTAGTTGAGATACAGACTCATTTTACCTTGGGGAGTGTTATGTTACGATAACATATTATGTTACCACAAGCATCTCACTCCTCATTAACTCCATGCCACATAAGCAAATTTGCCTTGGGATGTGTTATGTTACTACCTAAGTTACTCCCACTATGACTAGCCTAACAGAGGGAGTAGTAAATTTTTCTCCTCGTCCTGCGAGCCACCATGCGCATGGACGAGGGAGTGGGTGTAGGCGTAGTAAGCAAGATTCTCCTCATCCTGCAAGTCTGCGAGCCACCACACCCGTGGGCGGGGGAGAGGGCGTACTAAGAAAGCTTCTCCTCGTTCTGTGAGTTGACGGGACACATCAAAAGTAATACAGAGCATCTCCAGTGTATAGAGCCTTGCCTCTATGGTAGGCCCTGTCGGTGTCAAAACCGGCGGATCTCGGGTAGGGGGTCCCAAACTGTGCATCTAAGGCTAATGGTAACAGGAGGCGGGGGACGCGATGTTTACCCAGGTTCGGGCCCTCTCGATGGAGGTAATACCCTACTTCCTGCTTGATTGATCTTGATGATATGTGTATTACAAGAGTTGATCTACCACAAGACCGTAGAGGCTAAACCCTAGAAGCTAGCCTATGATTATGATTGTTGTTGTCCTACGGACTAAACCCTCCGGTTTATATAGACACCGGAGGGGGCTAGGGTTACACAAAGTCGGTTATAGAGAAGGAGATCTACATATCCGGGTTGCCAAGCTTGCCTTCCACGCAAAGGAGAGTCCCACATGGACACGGGACAAAGTCTTCAATCTTATATCTTCATAGTCCAACAGTCCGGCCAAAGTATATAGTCCGGCTGTCCGAGGACCCCCTAATCCAGGACTCCCTCAGTAGCCCCCGAACCAAGCTTCAATGATGATGAGTCCAGCGCGCAGATTGTCTTCGGCATTGCAAGGCGGGTTCTTATCCAAGATCCTTGAGTACCTGTTGTAACAAGCAGTGTCTGGCTTCCCATTAATGTTGCACTCCTCGGCTTCTGTGCTTTAATAATGGCTATCTCCACGTGTCGAGCGAATGCAAGAAGTCGGGGCATTTTTAAATTTGCCACCCTGACCATGTAAGTAAATCGTCTATTTAAAGAAACATGGATCCTCAGATCCAAATCACACCATCCTCCCCCAGCGAGTGTTCATTAGAGCGCGCCCGGAAGAAGCCATCCCATCATGGCCGACCGTCGCAGCTCCTCCTCTCGCTCCCGTAGCACTAAGCTAGGCGATTGGGAGAAGTGTTCTATCCCCCATAGCAGACTGGTAGAGTTGGAGACCCAGTGATTTCTCCCACCTGCGTACATGGTCCCGGTCCGAGCCGGACTAGACACTTATAACGGCGGCGAGCAAGCGGAGAGTTTTCCCAATACATCCAAGGGGGAGCGGGTATGCCTTGTCCCTTATTTGCTGAGGGGACTCGGATTTCCAATCCATCCATTCCTCCGCGGGCTCCTCGAGTTCTACGGCCTCCAGCTGCATAACTTCACTCCTACCTCCATACTACACATCGCAGGCTATGCCGCCTTCTGCGATCTATTTCTAGGATACGAAGCTCATTTCGAGCTATGGAAGAGGCTATTCTGCCTCGTACCCCGCACTCAGGAGGGGTCGATATATCAAGTGGGCGGAGCCAAAATATGGCGCATCGCCGGGACTGGATACCTATCCGGTACTCCGAAGAAGACATCTGAGGACTGGCCTTCGGAGTGGTTTTATATGGAGGACGTCCCCCTTCCGGACCCTATTCGGATGGGCCTTCCTGAGTTTGTAAATGCCCCATTGAAGAAATGCCACAACTGGCGCCCCCGGAGTCCCCAGGAGGAAGATAACAGAGAGGTCCTTTTCCTGATGGACAGGATAAAGACGCTGGCCAAATTAGGGCTGACAATAATTGAAGTTATGTCAATATGTATAATGCGGGGAGTGCAGCCACTTCAATATCGGGGGAAACCCATGTGGCACTTCAATGGAGAAGACGATGCCACCCGCTGCGGCCTTAAAGGTCCGGACTCCGCCGCCGCTCTGGCAAAAATACTGTCTGATTTGTACAATGGAGAAGAAGAGGAGTTCATCCGTATTAAACCACGGGATGGATTCTCCATGTACAACCCCCCAAGCTGGGTGAGCTGCTATCTTTTATTCCAGTCTTTCCCGCATTCTTCAGCATGAATATTTACCTTGCCAATTCATAGCAGGAACTCTGAAAAGCTATGAGGGAGGTTCATAGCCCGTCTCCACAGCCAGAGGACCCCGATCGGGCCCTCGACCCCGAAATCGAAGAAGATCTGGACGTATTTGTGGAGCTTATCGACAGGGCGTTCTATCAGCTAAGCTGTGATGGTGCCTTTGTGGCCATCATAGCCGATTACCCTGGCCTACTCCCTGCATCGCATGTAAGTAAAACTGGAGTCCCAACTTCCGAGAAGGATCCCTTCCTTGCACCTTACCCACCGCACATATATTGTGTCTTACAGGGAAGGCCATTAGGGCGCCATGCCGAACCCATGGTGACTCGTCAACAAGGGGCACCGAAGCCGGGTAGGCTCAAAAGGAAGGTGGTCAGGACTGAGACGCCATTGCAGAGGTATGATAAAAACCTTTCTCCGCGATTATCATCTTAAAAATATAATAACGTCTGTGGTTCTTGGCAGAAAAAATGCTCGTCGGACTGTGCCCGGAGAGCCTGTTGGCCACGCCTCCACCAGCCGGACTCCAAAGCCAGACTTAGGGCAGAGGCTAACGCGGGGACGACGCCGGATGGTCATCCTATAGAGGATGCGGATAGATTATCCGCTACAAACTCCAAAGTGGAGAGCGCCATGAATCGCAGGCGCTGACGGGCCACACTACGCGACCCCAATGTCTCTTAAGAGGCATTTAATGCCTTCAACTCAGGGGACGCGTACATCCGAGCTGCACAAGATGGCCTTGCCAGAGCCACAGACCAGTATGTAAAGGATATACGGGTAAGAAAATCTGATAAGTATGTATATCAGTAGCCCCTGAGACTTGAAACAGTTGGCACAACTGATTTAAGGATCAATTATATGCATAGGTTCTTACAGAGAAGAATACCCAGCTGTCTAAACAGCTAGAGGAGTGCAAAGCCCAGCTACGTGCCGCAGTTGCCGGAATGGAGGAGTCCAAGAAGGCCTCGTCTGGTAATACTTATCTTGGTCAAAAAGAATGTACTGACATATACCAGTTAGTATTCGGCATGCATGCAAATCTAACAATAGATTCTGCAGACAATGTCGGAGGTGATCCTGAGATTGTATCGAGGGATGAGCAACATGCTCAACGACAGCTAAAGGCTGGCGAGCGCATGCTTACAAAGGTTATACGGGAGAAAAATGATCTCCAGGACGCAAAGACCCGGCTGGACGTTGAATTAAAAGATGTTCGGACCCCGCGTCCGCGCCTGATAGCACCAGTCCGCGGACCTCGCATCAGCGCCTGACAGCATCATCCGGTGAACCCCGCGTCCACACCTGACATCACCAGTCGTCGGACCTTGCGTCCGCACCTGACAGCTCTAGTCGGCGGACCTCGCGTCTGCACACGACATCTCCAATCGGCGGACCTCGTTTTTGCGCTCGACAACTGCAGTGGGCGGACCTCGCTTCCGCGCCCGATAGCTTCAGTCAGCAGACCCCGCGCCCGCGCCCGACAACACAAGTCGGCGGACCTCACGTCCATGCCCGGCAGCTTCAGCCGGCGGACACCATGTCCGCACCCGACAGCATCAGCCGACGGACTCCGCGTCCGCGCCCTGCAGGGCTCCGTGCCCATTAGCCGGCGGACCCCACGTCCATGCCCGGCAGGGCCCCGCGCCCATCAACCGGTGGACCCCGCGTCCGTGCCCGACACCCTCGATGTCGCAGTCAGTTTCATCATCAACAACATGACCCTCCGCCCAACTTTTCCAAGTTGCCCGAAGGCTCAGAGGCTACACACAACGGGTGCGCTTGCGCACCCCCACTCGGAACATGCCGCACCTGTTGCACGCCCGCCGCTGGCTGCAACCGGCACCCTCCACGCCACCTTCTACACCAACAACCGCGAAAACCCTCCGCCCAACTTTTCCAAAGCTGCCCAGAGGTTCGGAGGCTACACCCTGCAGTCGGCCGTCATCGACATCTTCTAGATAACCATCCGCTAAAAAACCTCTGCTCAACTATTAGAAGTTGCCCGGAGGCTCGGAGACTAGTGATACGTCTCCAACGTATCTATAATTTATGAAGTATTCATGCCATGTTTACAATAATTTTAGATGGTTTCAGTATGATTTGCATGGAACTAACCCGGACTGGTGTTGTTTTCAGAAGAACTACCGTGGTGTTGTTTTTTGTGCAGAAATGAATGTTCTCCGGACACCGCAAAACTTTTGTGGATTTATTATGGACCAGAAGACTACCAATGGGCCAGAGCAACACCTGGGGGGGGTGCCCCGAGGGGGGTACAAGCCACGAGGGCGTGCATGGTGCTACCTCCTAAGCTTGTGTTGGTTTTTCCCTTGAAGAGGAAAGGGTGATGCAGCAAAGTAGAGTAAGTATTTCCCTCAGTTTGAGAACCTAGGTATCAATCCAGTAGGAGATAACGCACAAGTCACCGAATACCTGCACAAACAATCAACAACTTGCACCCAACACGATAAAGGGGTTGTCAATCCCTTCACGGTTATTTGCAAAAGTGAGATCTGATAGAGATAGGTAAACGGTAAAGTGAATATTTTTGGTATTTTTGGTTTATAGATTGGAAAGTAAAGATTACAAATTAAAGGAACGACGATAGAAATTGGCAAGTTGACCGAAAACTAATAAGATGTAAAAGAGATTTAGTATAATGGAAAAGAGACCTAGGGGCCATAGGTTTCAATAGTGGATTCTCTCAAGATAGCAAAGATTACGGTGGGTGAACAAATTACTGCCGAGCAATTGATAGAAGAGCGCAAAGTTATGATGATATCTAAGGCAATGATCATGATCATAGGCATCACGTCTGTGTCAAGTAGATCAAAACGATTCTGCACCTACTACTATTACTCCACACATCTACCGCTATCCAGCATGCATTTAGAGTATTAAGTTCATAAAGAACGGAGTAACTCATTAAGTAAGCTTACATGATGTAGAGGAATTAACTCAAGCAATATGATGAAAACCCCATCTAGTTGTCCTTGGTGGCAACAATACAATACGTGCCTTGCTGCCCCTACTGTCACTGGGAAACGACACTACAAGATTGAACCCAAAGCTAAGCACTTCTTCCATTGCAAGAAAGATCAATATAGTAGGCCAAACTAAACCGATAATTCGAAGGGACTTGCAAAGATATCAAATCATGCATATAATAATTCTGGGAAGAACCAAATAATATTGATATATAATCTGATCGTAAATCCACAATTCATCGGATCTCGGCAAACACACCACAAAAGAATATTACATCGAATAGATCTCAAAGAACGTCGAGGAGAACATGGTAATTAGAATCAATGGGAGAGAAGAAGCCATCTAGCTACTAGCTATGGACCCGTAGGTCTGTGGTAAACTTCTCACGCTTCATCAGAGAGGCAATGGTGTCGATGTAGAAGCCCTCCGTGATTGAATCCCCCTTCGACAGGACACCGTAAAAGGTCCCTAGATGGGATCTCATGGGTAGAGAAAGTTGAGGTGGTGGAAAAGTGGTTTCGTGGCTCCCCTGGATGTTTTCAGGGTATAAGAGTTTATATAGGCAAAGGAGCTAGGTCAGGAGACCCACGAGGGGCCCACAAGGTAGGGGCGCGCCCTACCTCCCTTGGCGCGCCCTCTACCCTCGTGGCCATCTCGTTGTGTCTTCGACTTCATCTGCAAGTCTTCTGGTTTCCTTCTGGTCCAAGAAAGATCATCGCGAAAGTTTCTTTCTGTTTGGACTCCGTTTGGTATTCCTTTTCTGTGAAACTCTAAAATAGATTAAAAAACAGAAACTCGCGCTGGGCTCTCGGTTAATAGGTAAGTCCAAAAGATTATATAAAATAGCATCCAAAACTGATAATATAATAGCATGGAATAATAAAAAATTATAGATACGTTGGAGACGTATCAAGCATCCCCAAGCTTCATTCCTGCTCGTCCTCAAGTAGGTAAATGATAAAAACAGAATTTTTGATGTGGAATGCTACCTAACATATTTATCCATGTAATTTTCTTTATTGTGGCATGAATGTTTAGGTCCGAAAGATTCAAAACAAAAGTTTAATATTGACATAAAAATAGTAATACTTCAAGCATACTAACAAAGCAATCATGTCTTCTCAAAATAGCATGGCCAAATAAAGTTATCCCTACAAAATAATATAGTCTGGCTATACTCTATCTTCATCACACAAAATATTTCAATCATGCACAACCCCAATGACAAGCCAAGCAATTGTTTCATAATTTTGATGTTCTCAAACTTTTTCAATCTTCACGCCAATACATGAGCGTGAGCCATGGATATAACACTAAGGCGGAATAGAATATGGTGGTTGTGGAGAAGACAAAAAGGAGAAGATAGTCTCACATCAACTAGGCATATCAACGGGCTATGGAGATTCCCATCAATAGATATGAATGTGAGTGAGTAGGGATTGCCATGCAATGGATGCACTAGAGCTATAAGTGTATGAAAGCTCAAAAAGAAACTAAGTGGGTGTGCATCCAACTCGCTTGCTCATGAAAACATATGGCATTTTGAGGAAGCACATCATTGGAATATACAAGCCAAGTTCTATAATGAAAACTCCCACTAGTATATGAAAGTGACAAAAATAGGAGACTCTCTATCATGAAGATCAAGGTGCTACTTTGAAGAACAAGTTTGGAAAAAGGATAGTAACATTGTCCCTTCTCTCTTTTTCTCACATTTTTTTATTTGGGCCTTCTCTTTTTGTATGGCCTCTTTTTTTTTGTCCGGAGTCTCATCCTGACTTGTGGGGGGATCATAGCCTCCATCATCCTTTCCTCACATGGGACAATGCTCTAATAATGAAGATCATCACACATTTATTTACTTACAACTGAAGAATTACAACTCAATGCTTAGAACAAAATATGACTCTATGTGAATGCCTTTGGCAGTGTACCGGGATGTGCAATGATTCAAGAGTGACATGTATGAAATAATTATGAATGGTGGCTTTGCCACAAATATGATGTCAACTACATGATCATGCAAAGCAATATGACAATGATGAAGCGTGTCATAATAAATAGAATGGTGGAAAGTTGCATGGCAATATATCTCAGAATGGCTATGCAAATGCCATAATAGGTAGGTATGGTGGATGTTTTGAGGAAGGTATATGGTGGGTGTATGGTATCCGCAAAAGTTGCGAGATACTAGAGAGGCTAGCAATGGTGGAAGGGTGAGAAGGCACAAAAAACTCATACTTATTGCAAAAAATCTATTAGTTATCGAAACAAAGTACCACGCGCATGCTCCTAGGGGGATAGATTGGTAGGAAAAGACCATCGCTCGTCCCAGACCACCACTCATAGGGAAGACAATCAATAAATAAATCATGCTCCAACTTCATCACATAACGGTTCACCATATGTGCATGCTACACGAATCACAAACTTTAACGCAAGTATCTCTCAAATTCACAACTACTCCACTAGCATGACTCTAATATCACCATCTTAATATCTCAAAACAATCATAAAGAATCAAACTTCTCATAGTATTCAATGCACTTCATATGAAAGTTTTTATTAGATCCCTCTTGGATGCCCATCATATTAGGACTAAATTGATAACCAAAGCAAGTTACCATGCTGTTCTAAAAGACTCTCAAAATAATGTAATTGAAGCATGAGAGTTCAACAATTTCTATAAAATACAGCCACCGCCGTGCTCTAAAAATATATAAGTGAAGTACTAGAGCAATATTGCCTACCTCAAAAGATATAAGTGAAGCACAAAGAGTATTATAATAAATCACGATTCATGCATGCCTCTCCCAAAAGGTGTGTACATCAAGGATTATTGTGGTAAACTCAAAAGCAAAGACTCAAATCATACAAGACGCTCGAAGCAAAACACATATCATGTGGTGAATAAAAATATAGCCTCAAGTAAAGTTACTGATAGACAAAGACGAAAGAGGGGATGCCTTCCGGGGCATCCCCAAGCTTAGGCTTTTGGTTATCCTCGAATATAAACTTGGGGTACCTTGGTCATCCCCAATCTTAGGCTCTTGCCACTCCATCAGATCCTTACCCAAAACTTGACAACTTCACAACACAAAACTCAACAGAAAATCTCATGAGCTCCGTTAGTATAAAAAAAATAAACCACCACTTTAAGGTACTATTGAAAACTCATTATTTATTTATATCCGTACAATGTCTACTGTATTCCAACTTTTCTATGGTTCATACCCCTTTATACTACCGATAGATTCATCAAAATAAGCAAACAACACGCGAAAAAACAGAATCTATCAAAAACAGAATAGTCTATAGTAATCTGTAACTCCAGAATAATTTTGTAACTGCAAATATCCATCAGAATTAGGGAAACCTTGGCAATTTGTGTACCAATCCAGAGCAATAAGAATCAGATATCAGGAAATGTCTCTGTGAATTATCAAAACTAATTTACTAAGCGCAAAAGTTTCTGATTTTCAGCAGGATCAACACAACTATCACCGTAAGCTATCCTAAAGGTTCAACTTGGCACAAGCACTAATTAAAACATAAAACCACATCTAACCAGAGGCTAGATGAATTATTTATTACTAAACTGGAACAAAAAGCAAAGAACAAAAATAAATTGGGTTGCCTCCCCACAAGCGCTATCGTTTAAGGCCCTTGGCTAGGCATTGATAATTTCAATGATGCTCATACGAAAGACAAGAATTGAAGCACAAAGAGAGCATCATAAAACATGCGACAAACACATCTAAGTCTAACATACTTCCTATGCATAGGCATTTTATTAGCAAAAAAATTATCAAGACAAGAAAACTAGCTTAGGCAAGGAAGAAGAAAGAGACGATAGCAATCTCAACATGAAGAGACGTAATTTAGTAACATGAAAATTTCTATGACCATATTTTCTTCTCTGATAATAATTACATGTAGGATCATAAGAAAATTCAACAAAATAGCTATCACAGAACATATTCTCAACATGATCCACATGCATGCGAAGTTGACACTCTTCCAAAATAGTGGGATCAACATTAACTAAAGGCATGACCTCTCCAAACCCACCTTTATCAAAAATTGCATGAGATTGAACATTCTCCAAATATGCGGGAGACAGCGGCGGCGGGTGGCAGGACGGCCTGGCTCGGCTGGGGTTCGGCACAGTCGGGCGCGCGCGCGTTTTTTTAAACAATTCCGTCGAACAAAAAATAAATTCTAGAAAAATAAATAAAAATCTAAAAATACCAAAACAAATTTTCACCGTCTAAATAAAATATTTATAACAAGATGAACATTTCCTTGGCCCTAAAATGCAGTTTTGAAAAGCGTGTAATTTTTCCTAAATTCAAATAAAATAACCAAAAACTCCAAAATAAAACTTATTTGATTTTTTATTAAATCCTCAATATTTCTTTATTTTGGGAAAGTCATTTTATTTCCCTCTCTCATATTTTTATAGTTGAAATAATTCAAGATAAAATAAATAAAATCAAATGATCCCATTTTCAAAATTCGAGAAAACTCAAATATGAAAATAACGAAATCCCCAACTCTCTCTGAGGGTCCTTGAGTTGCGTAGAATTTCTAGGATCAAACCAAAAGCAAATAAAATATGATATGCAATGATGATCTAGTGTATAACATTCCAAATTGAAAATTTGGGATGTTACAAACCTACCACCCTTAAGATGAATCTCGCCCTCGAGATTCGGGTTGGCTAGAAAATAGCTGAGGGTGATCCTTCAGCGGATCTTCCTCTCGCTCCCAGGTGGCTTCATCCTCGGTGTGGTGGCTCCACTGAACTTTGCAAAACTTGATAACCTTGCTGCGGGTGACTCGGCTGGCATACTCAAGAATCTTGACTGGTTTCTCCTCATAGGTCAAATAACTATCCAACTGAATCGCTTCCAGCAGCACTGTATCTCTCAGCGGTATATCAGCCATCTCTGTGTGGCACTTCTTCACCAGGGAAACATGGAATACATCGTGAACTCCTGACAATCCTTCGAGCAATTCCAATTTGTAGGCTACTTCTCCCATATGCTCCAAAACTTTGTATGGTCCCACAAAACGTGGCGCTAATTTTCCTTTAACTCCAAAGTGCTTAACTGCTCGAAGTGGAGATACTCGAAGATAAACTCTATCTCCGACTTCGTAAACTGTCTCCTTGCGTTTAGAATCTGCATAGCTCTTCTGCCTGGACTGGGCTACCTTGAGCCTATCGCGAATCAACTTTACCTTCTGTTTGGACTCCTTAATCAAATCCGGTCCAAACAACTGGCGGTCTCCAACTTCATCCCATGACAATGGGGTCCTGCACCTCCTTCTGTATAAGGCTTCGAAAGGGGCCATCTTCAAACTGGATTGATAACTGTTGTTGTAAGAGAACTCTGCATCTGGCAAATTGTCGTCCCAACTAGACCCGTAATCTAGCGCACAAGCTCTCAGCATATCCTCCAAAATCTGATTGACTCTCTCGGTCTGTCCATCCGTCTGCGGATGAAAGGCTGTACTGAACTCTAGCATGGTACCCAATGTTTTGTGCAACTGATTCCAGAACTTTGAGGTAAACTGGGTTCCTCGGAACTCCATGCAGACATACGATCCTGGTCATGTATATCTTAGCCAACTTAGCACTGGTGTAAGTAGTCTTCACTGGGATGAAATGAGCTACCTTCGTCAAACGATGGACTACAATCCAAATCGAGTCATAGCCTTAACGAGTCCTGGGCAATCCCATGATAAAATCCATGCCTAGTTTATCCCACTTCCATTCGGGTATTGGCAATGGCTGTAACAATCATGCTGGCTTCTGATGCTCTGCCTTTACTCTCTGACATACATCACAAACTGCTACATACTCCACAATATCCTTCTTCATTCCAGTCCACCAGAAAGTATCCTTCAAATCCAAATACATCTTGGTATTTCCTGGGTGAATCGAATATGGTGAATCATGGGCCTCCTGCAGAATCAACTTCCTGATCTCTGGGTCATTAGGCACATAAACACGGTGTTCAAACCATAGGGTATCGTGCTCATCCTCACGAAATCCTTTAGCTTTTCCTTTGCTCATCTTCTCCTTTATACAGGCAATCTCCTTGTCAGTCTTCTGAGCTTCTCTGGTCTTTTTCATCAAAGTGGACAGAATCTCCAAGGCTGTTACATAGCCTCTCGGACCTATCTCCAAACATAGCTCCCGAAGGTCCTTGGCTAACTCCTTCAGTAACTCTCCGGTCATTAGTATGTTCACATGGCTCTTGCGGCTCAACGCATCGGCTACTATGTTAGCCTTCCTGGGATGATAATGCAACCTCATATCATAATCCTTGATGGGTTCTAACCATCTCCTTTGCCTGAGATTCAGCTCCTTCTGCATGAAGATATACTTCAAACTCTTGTGATCCGTGTACACCTCACAATGGTTTCCAATGAGGAAATGTCTCCAAGTCTTCAATGCGTGCACTACGGCTGCTAACTCCAAATCATGTGTGGCATAATTCAACTCAGAGGCTTAAGCTGTCGTGAGGCATACGAAACAACTCTTCCCTCCTGCATAAGCACGACTCCAAGTCTTCGACGTGAAGCGTCGCAATACACCTTGTAATCCTTGCGTTTATCTGGCAGAATCAACACTGGTGATGTAACCAAACGTTTCTTCAACTCCTGGAAACTGGCCTCATATTCCTCAGTCCATTTGAACTTGGTATCCATCTTCAACAACTCCGTCATGGGCTTCGCAATCTTCGAAAAATTCTCAATGAATCTCCGGTAGTATCCTGCAAGTCCAAGAAAACTCCGGATATCTCCAACTGTTGTTGGGGCTACCCAGTTTGTCACGGTGACAACTTTGGTGGGATCTACTGCTATTCCTTCTCCGGATATAACATGTCTGAGGAATCCAACTTGCTTCAACCAAAACTCACATTTGCTGAACTTGGCATATAACTGATGTTCTCTGAGCTTCTCATGTACCAAACGCAAATGCTCCTTATGCTCCTCTTAATTCTTCGAGTAGACCCAAATATCATCAATGAACACTACGGCGAACTTATCCAAAAACTCCATAAACACCTTGTTCATCATGTTCATGAAATATGAAGGTGCGTTAGTCAGACCAAATGACATAACAGTATACTCGTACTGCCCATACCTGGTGGTAAAAGCCGTCTTAGGTATATCCTGCTCTTGAATCTTCAACTGATGGTATCCTGATCGCAAACCAATCTTGGAAAATACCTTAGCTCCTTGCAATCGGTCAAACAGATCATTGACCATCGACAGTGGGTACTTGTTCTTGATTGTTACTTCATTCAATCCTCGATAATCAACAACCATCCTTAATGATCCATCCTTCTTCTCCACTAGAAGTACTGGCGATCCCCAAGGCAAACAACTGGGGCGAATATAACCTTTATCCAGTAACTCCTTAATCTGCTTCTTAATCTCCTCCAAATCTTTTGCGGGCATCCTGTATGGTCTCTTAGATATTGGCCCTGTGCCTGGCAAAAGCTCAGTCAAAAACTCAATGTATCTATCCGGTAGCATGCCTGGCAACTCCTCGAGAAATACGTCAGGGAAATCCTTCACCACTGGTACTTCCTCCTGCACAACTCCTGATAAGGAATTTACTTGGGTCCTCTTCGGTACATGCCGGGATACATACTTGATCCTTCTTCCTTGTGGCGTTGTAAGCAAAATCGTCTTACTGGCGCATTCAATATTCCCTCCATACTTCGATAACCAATCCATGCCTAATATCACATCCAATCCTTGCGATTCCAATACTATTAGGTCCGATGGAAATACGTAGTTACCAATCCTTAATGGTAACCGATCACAACATAAATTAGTCATATACTTTGCTCCAGGCGAGGTTACTAACATGGGTGACCTAAGGGCTTGGGCTGGCAGTTTATACTTATCCACAAATCCCCTTGAGATGTATGAATGCGATGCACCAGTATCAAAAAGAACGAGTGTAGTAAATGACTTAACCAAAAACTTACCTATTACTGCATCTGGCTGAGCTTCAACCTCCTCCACGTTAATGTGGTTCACCTGTCCCCTATTGAAAGGGTTCAACTTCTTCCCCGAGCTTCCATTTCCATTTCCATTCTGGGCTTCAGGACATTCATTTGCATAATGTCCAGTCTTCTGACACTTATAGCAAGTGACTTGGCTCAGATCTCTCTTGGCTGGGGTTGACGGGTTGGTACGGTTCTGACCATTGCTTCCTCCATTCCCGTTACCATTCTTTGGGCCATTATGATTGTGCAAACTCCCTCCTCCATGGGTATGCTAAAAATGTCCTCCCGATTTCAGGGTAAAACATGGCTTCTGCTGAGCTCCAGAATTGTACTTCCCTTGTCCATACTTCCTCTTACGGTTTTCAATCTGCTACTACTTCCCTTCAATCATAAGAGCACGATCTACCAACTCCTGGTAGTTGTTGAAGCTTGCTACCATCAACTGCATGCTCAGCTCATCATTCAGTCCTTCCAGAAACTTCTCATGCTTAGCTGCATCCGTAGCAACGTCATCTGGGGCATAACGTGCTAGCTTGCTAAAGTCATCAACATACTAGCGAACTGTCCATCCTCCTTGGCACAAGTTGCGAAACTCATGCTTCTTCATGGCCATAGCTCCTGCTGAAACATGGGCAGTATAGAAAGCCTGCTGAAACTGATCCCATGTGACAGTGTCGATAGGATAAGTGGCTGTGAAATACTCCCACCATGATGTTGTAGGTCCTTCAAGCTGATGTGCGGCATAACGCGCCTTTTCCGCATCTGTGCATCTTGCAGTGGTCAACTCCCTTCCTGTCTTGCGGAGCCAATCATCTGCAACTATCGGCTCGGTGCTACAGGAGAACACCGACGGATTCGGTCTAAGGAAACGGGTTGAGTGACCAACAGGTGGTGGAGGTGGTGGGTTGTTGTTGTCGTTGTTGTTCCCCTGATTCTGATTCTGGACTAGCAACTGCATCAACGTATTCTGCTGCAGGATCAACTGAGTGAGCTCGGTGGGAAAGAAAATCCATTGTCACGTCTCGGAGGCATCCGAGGGTTTAGAAAAGATGAGAATATAGAATAGAATGAGGTCTAGAGAGAAAACACTACCCATATGCACATGAGTCAAATGCAAACAAAATCACTTCATTCAATTCAAACAAGGGCATACAACGGTCTATCTGTCATTATGAAAGTGCTCGCACTATACTAGATACATGGGGGAATACTACTACTGTTATGGTGGTCAACTAGAAAAACTGCTCCAATGAAGATTCCATGATATCTGCTCCAGCTTCATCAACATAGTCATCATCGCTATCGTTTGGGTCCGAGTCGGTGTCGTCGATGATGATGTAGTTATCTGGACAAGTGCAACCTTCGTCTTCTCCTCCAGTTACGGGAAATCCCATGAAAACCTTCAGCTTCTTCTTCAGATCATCATTCTTCTCCATGAGTGTTACTATTTCCTCCTCGTATCCATCGCGTGTAGACTTGAGTTCTTCCTCCAGCTCCGTGATCTTGGTCATGGCCTTCTTTAGATCTATCATGACTGCACACATCTAGTTCTCCTAGCGTCGAATGTGCTGGTTTAACTCCTGGATGAAAGCTGCAATGGATCTATCCTTCCTCGTGCTGATCATCTCCTATTGCTCATCTTGGCGCCCACAAATCTGGTAAATAGTATCCTTGAGATCCTTGTGGTAAACTTCTCCAATGCGTCCCATTGTGATGTGGGCTGGCATGCTCTTTCCTAGACTCCAGGTTGGTGCATCAAAGGAAAACTCTATGGGCTTAGTGACGGGGATGAACATCCTTCCTGGAACTTGAACTTGAATCGTCCAGCGCTCCTCTTCGGGTAAAGTGGCATTGTAGATCCCGGTGAAGCTTGGTACTCCGATGTTCAGGTATCTAGTGACTTCCTTCAAGTGCCGTCCAAAGGGTGTATCTTCATCCGGTTGCGTGAACTTGTTCCTTGCATCCGCCATCCTAAAAGAGTAGAAAAGATGAGGAGTCAGAAATAAGAAGAGTGAGTAGTGATCTAGGGCTTTAGCTTAGTGGTCGTGTCCTACAGTCAGTGTGTGCTCTGATACATCTTGTAGCGACCAGACCTCAGACAGTCTGATCTCCGTGCTTTAGTGTCATCCCTGGATCAGTAATGCTGACACGCGCAGTGCTTCAAGGATTTATAACAGAGTGGCAATCACACACTTATTACATTGAGTGTCTCAAAAGAGAACTTATTACAATAAATATGGCTTAACGCCATCTAATAACGATAACAACGGAAGGCTTGGAAGATAAGTGAGTCCATCAACTCCAACAGCATCACTGAGTATAGAACCACGACCTAAGGCACCTTGCTCGTCGTCTGAAAAGTCTGCAACATGAATGTCGCAGCCCGAAAACGGGTTAGCACATGGAATATGCTGGCAATGTAAAACATAGAGAGTAATGAGCAGAAATATGCTATACTACATGCATATATGGCTGGTGGAGAGCTCTATGGTTACAGTTTTGCATAAAGCCAATTTTTCCCTACTGCAAAGGAATAAATTTTATTTAACTGTCATGGTGGTTGTTAAACATTGAGAAGATATACATCCTCTCAATCCCAATTAAGCATCATCATTAAACCCAACATAATTAATTAAAGTAACATGATGAGATTCACATGATAATCCAAGTACTAGATACTCAAGATGTCCATAACCGGGGACACGGCTAACCATGATTAGTTTATACACTCTGCAGAGGTTTGCGCACTTTTCCCCACAAGACTCGATCTCCTCCGTTGGATTTCTCGCACTACATGGTGTTTGAGAAATGGATGACCGAGACATAGTCTTTCAGAAGCGTTTGCACCTTACGATCGGGTAGACAGTACCAACCTACATCCCCTACATCTGCTAGTCTACCACTGTAAGAGTTCACACGAATTAATCAACTATGCTAGAGCCCATAGTAGTTTTGGCTGCACACAGAAGTTTCTAGCATGAATAATCTCATGGTCCCTTTGAGCCTGGGTGGCGGTCCATAAAGAAAAACAAGCAATCGCTAGAATACCCAGGTGCCTCAATCCACCCAGATGTGTGTTTAAGTTGCGACCTTAAATAAACCAGTAAATAACACTCTCACATCTGTCATGGATTCACTTACCCAATCCACGTCTACAAGCATAGCATGGCATAATAAGCAAACGCAGAAGTAACTCCCAAGGGTTTGATAACAAAACAGGTAATAGGTACTACCTCATCTACTTCCCAAAACCCACATATTAATCAGATCCTAATCATGCAATTGTTTGAGGATTGATCTAATGCAATCAAACTGGGTATGAAAGAGGTATGATGAAACTGTTACTTGCCTTGCTGATGATCCGTGAAACCTAAAGATTCGAAGTAGCAAGCGGCGCACTCCGGGTACTCTAGCGCAAACAAACAAGCATACAATAAGTACTCTCTAATGCACGGGTAAAACTCAAATAAGAGATCAAACCAGAAAGTTCAACTTAAGAACTCCGGTTTGCAAAACAAAAAAAATCGAACGAAGCAATGAAAGTTAAACGGCGAAAGAAAGAAGCTTCGTTTACTAATCTGGATCTAAGTCAAATTTTACAGAAGCAAAATCTTGTTTGAGTTGGTTAAACGAAAAGAGGGGTTTGATACGAAATTGTAGGCGCTTCAATCGCCTGATTCCGATAAAACAGTGAAAAGTTATACTGGAACGAAAATCGGATCAGAAATCGCGATCAGAAATAATCACGGAAAAATCCGAGAAAAAGAAAAACTGACGAACAGATTAATGAACGCATGTTCGTTAACTGGAACTAAATGGTGAATTTGTCCGTTAAGATGAACGAACGGGCGAACGCTTGCTAAATAAATAAACCGAAAAAAATCGATCTATTTAAAAAAAATCGAAAACTAGGGTTTTCTAAAAAACCAGATCGGTTTTCTTTAGAAAAACCGGGGCGGCGGGGCGGCTACCTCGGCTCGGCTCTGGCGGGGCTCCGGTGCGACGGCGGGACGGCGTGGGGTGGCAGGGCTGCGGCGGGAGGCGGCGGCGGCTCCTGCTGCTACTGTTGTCGGCGGAGGGGCGGGTCGGGTGGCGGGGTGGGAAGGGGCGGCGGCGGCGGTATTTAAAGAGGGGGTGGCGGCTTGGGAGAGGGGGCAAGGTGACGGAGAGGAGTCCGGCTCGGACTCTGTCTGAGTCGGCGGCGGCGGCGGCACGGTCTCCGCGCGGGAGACGGCGGCGGCGGGAGGCGGGCCGGCCTGGTTCGGCTGGGCTTCGGCCCAGCCGGGCGCGCGCACGTTTTTTTTAAAAACAATTCCGCCGAACATAAAATAAATTCTAGAAAAAAATAAAAATCTAAAAATGCCAAAACAAATTTTCACCATCAAAATAAAATATTTAGAACAAGATGAACATTTTCTTGGCTCTAAAATGCAGTTTTGAAAAACGTTTAATTTTTCCTAAATTCAAATATAATAACCAAAAACTCCAAAATAAAACTTATTTGATTTTTTATTAAATCCTATATATTTCTTTATTTTGGGAAAGTCATTTTATTTCGCTCACTCATATTTTTATAGTTGAAATAATTGAAGATAAAATAAATAAAATCAAATGATCCCATTTTCAAAATTCGAGAAAACTCAAATATGAAAATAATGAAATCCCCAACTCTCTCCAAGGGTCCTTGAGTTGCGTAGAATTTCTAGGATCAAACCAAAAGCAAATAAAATATGATATGCAATGATGATCTAGTGTATAACATTCCAAATTGAAAATTTGGGATATTACACTTCCAAACCCACTTTCAATAATATTGCAAACACTATTATGAATCTGATATTCATCATCGGGCTTAAATAAATTTTCAAGATCATAAAAAGAGTCACCCTAATCATGATCATTGCAACAAATAGTAGACATAGCAAAACCAGCACCCCCAAGCTTAGGGTTTTGCATATTACTAGGACAATTGACATTAATAGAATTTATAATAACATCATTGCAATCATGCTTTTCATCGAAGGAACTATCAATTATGGGTGCAATAGGAACAATCTCATGTTTAACATAAGGGACAATAGCAAATTCATCTCCATAAATATTGGCATCATGGTCACAAGAATAGCAAGCATCATGTTCATCAAGGGATATTTCAATCAAATCATCGGAATGATAATTATCCATAGATTCATGGATATCATTATTTTCTTCCAAAGCAACGATCATTCTCTCAAGAAATTCTTTGGCATACACATTATGAGTATAGTTTTCATAGCAATTTTTAATTCCTGTCACATCCTAGCTAGTTCATGCATTAGGGTGATGGCATCATGTTATATTCATCAGAAACTGAAATGGGGATGACAGAACCCCCAGCACCCCTAAAACCAACTAGGGTTTACTAAAAATATTTTCAGTGAACCTGAAATGCCCTTCTAAAATGTTCATCATCTTTGCGTTGGTCTTAAACCTCTAACAAAAATGGTGCACAAATTTCTAGGTCATCCTAAGGTCACTGGATTAAATCATTAGATATTTGAATTTGGGCATTTAAATGCTAGTAAATATTTTAAATGTCCAAATAAACCTAAACTGAAATGTTCCATGTTAGATATATTCTAAACAATGGGCATGTGCAGTTTGGTGATTTTAGAAGGAGTCTAAGTATTTTTAGAAATGCCACAAACTTGTAGAAATAAAAAAAATAAAAAATAAAATGAAAAAGACTTACCTTGCCGTAACCCACCACCAGCCCAGTCACATCCCTAGTTCTGGTATGACCTAGACTAGCTAGTCATGTGTGCATCATGTTTAAATTTGATTTAAGTTTGAAACGGGGATATGTGAAACCCTTAGGAATCATTTCTGGAAATGACCCAAATAAAAATTGCTCCAAAATGGTCCAAGAAAATGTTCACGTTGCTCTCTGAAAATGTTGGTCAGAGGTAAAAATCAAACAAATATTTTTAGGAGCTCATAAGTATTTATTTTGGGCATTTGGAATTAAAGCAGTAATTATTTGCTTTGGATATATATTGTTATATATATGAAATATTGTCCAAAAATTATGCTAGTTGATGAGGAGCTCTGGAATAATACCACTAAGTCCTACAAAAGTTGGCATAAGAAAATAAATTAGTTTTGTATTGTTTTTAAATCAAACAAATGTCAGAAAAATAGAAAAGAAAACAGAAATGGAAAAACTCACGTGGCACCTACATGCAGCCCCTGGCACCTGAGCAGGCCCAGCACTGTGCGACCCAGCTGGGCCAGCCCACCAGCGCCGTCGTCCTCCTTGAGCCAGTCGGCCAGGCGTGTGGCAGGCGCACGCACACGGCCGTGTCGCCACGCCACCTGCCTGCCTGGCCTCCCCCTCATTGCCTGGATGCCCCGCGTGACGCCACGTGCCGCCCCACACCTCTCTCACTCTCTCTCGTTCTACCTCCTCCCCTGGGTCCCTCTCTCTCGACCCGCCCGAGTACCACCGTCGCTGCCGCTCGCCGTTGCTGCGCCCACTGCCACGGCCTCGCCTCTCCGACAAGCTCAGAAGCTCTGCCACATCGCCGGCTACCTCTCCACCGAGCCATGCACCTCGGGAGGCCCTGGAGCGGCCCCATCGCCGTCGTCTTCATCTCTGGACGCCGGAGATCATCTTCGCTACCCCGCCGTCTCAAGTGTGTCCCCGAGCTCGCTGACGACGCTGTCGAGATCGTTGTGAGCTTCTGCTCCGTTCCCTTCTCTCCGTTTAGCCGTTCTTGTGCCGTAGCCCTAAACCCCGACCACGGCCGTAGAGCCTCTCCACTCGCTTTCCCGTGCACCGCAGCCCTCACCCGCACCTGGTCGTGCTCCAGCCGCCACCTCGAACTCATTTTTGGCGAGCTCCGGCACCCTCGCGCCCTCCCGCTTGCTCCAACCGACGCGGACGAGTCTCAGCTCCTCGCCCGTAGTCTCCTCCGCCTGAATGGTCGCTGGATGGCGAATCCCGTGACCCTCCGCCGCGTTCCGCCTCGTCGGCGGCTAAACGCCGGCGGGTTTGACCGCTTTGACCTCGCCAGCCCATCAGGTGGGCCCCGTCGGTCAGGTGATTAGCTTAGGGCTAATCACAGTTTAACCAACCCCCTGACACTAACACGTGGGCCCTGGCCCAGCTAATCTGTAGTTAGGTTAATACTAAAGTTAATTAACTTGTTAATTAACTAAGACACTAACGTGTGGACCCCACACATCAGGTTTGACCTGGTCAGCTCCGTTGACTTGCTGACGCAAGCGTGACGCGGTTATTCATTTTATAGTTTTAGAATAAATTAGGAAATTCCAAAAAATTGTTATAAACTTCAAAAATTCTGAGTAATTCAACCGTAGCGCAGATTCAAATAATTTATATATGAAAAAATTATCAGAAAAATTCAACCTATCCATCTATCTAGTTTCATGCATCACAAACCAACTTATACCTACTGTATAAGTGAAATACTAAAATGGCATTTATAAAGGGCTTATTTTGGAGATGCATTTGAATCTTTGCTTCAAATGGACTTCAACCAAATGAATGCTAGCTGCATTAGCTCAAGCAACATCACATCTACATGCCAAGATCATGCATCATATTGTTGCATATGCTTGTGTTTTGATTGCCGACAACATTCCCTCTTGATAGGTCTTGATCTAGAGAGTATTCCAGAGTACCTGTGGAGCAGTGCACCCTCTGTTGATCTACCAGGCAAGCAAACCCCCTTGTTCATTCCGATATAATCCTACTCTCTCGCTCCTGCTCTCAGTTATTGCATTAGGAAAACAACGATTCAATTGCTACTTCGTGATGCGGTAGTTGAACCCATTCATCTACATGACCTGTCATTTCCACAATAAATAGTTGAAACCCACTAGCA
Source organism: Triticum dicoccoides (assembly GCF_002162155.2). Classification (NCBI taxonomy): domain Eukaryota; kingdom Viridiplantae; phylum Streptophyta; class Magnoliopsida; order Poales; family Poaceae; genus Triticum; species Triticum dicoccoides. Next base: position 211,653,677 of record NC_041387.1, on the reverse strand, counting down.
TGTGTAGGAGTTGATTGAAGCCATTGTTGTGTTCCTACCATGCCATGCCTGCTATTGCTTAGAGTGTGTCAGGTCTGATTCATTGGGAATGAATTGGAGTGCACTGCTCTATGTTCTGATGTTGAGAGTGAAGTGTGTGAACACGATTTGGTAAAGGTAGCAGTGAGAGGCCATGTAGGAGTACATGGTGGGTTGTCTCACTAGAACCGTCCTTAAGCACTGAGTTCTGTCTATGTTGTCCAATGACTAGTTAATACCACACATTGGGTTCCGGTAACTCGACCCCTCTCGACTTATTAACCAACTTGATCTCTGTCCAGGAGTCGCAACTAGTTTCTGGTGTTTGTAGGTAGTGTTATTTTTCTACCAAGTGGCACCCGGCAGGGTGGGCTTGGGACAGACTAGGCACACGTGGCCTGGTGTACCGAGTGGCACCCGGATGGTGGGCTCGGGAACCCTGCACACATCGTTTGGGGCCGTGATGGAAACCTCGGCCGTACTCCCTTGCGGATAGAACCCGAATAGGTGATAAACCTAGACTAGGGTCTTGTGTGGTTCGTCAGGTCATGGCCGACACCCTCGCCAGGCTTCTGCTTGAAGGTTACCAAGATACATGACGTGTACATGGCGGTAAGTGGCGAGAGAATGTGTGAAGAACTACACTCCTGCAGGGTTAACATGATCTATTCGAATAACCGGGTCCATGGATATGGACTTATTGGATGCTTACGTGGTACATAGACAACTTGAAGCGGATACGCTAAAATGCTCAAGACAAGTGTGAGTGCTATGGGTGACCTTCTTGTAGGGAGACGGGTATGAATCCATGGTAGTGTATTGTGTGGTGATTAGTGGACTCGTGTGCGTTGCCTCACCTCAAAGAAGTTTCTTGTAGTCGTAGAACAGGATAGCCACTGAGTCAAAGCTGGCTTGCTGCAACTAAACCCCACATTACCTTCTTGATACAAATGCATGTATGATAGGATCTGATGTAAGTCTTGCTGAGTACCTTTGTACTCATGTTGCTTTATTTATGTTTTCGCAGCGGGGACTTCTGTCTTACAAGTGTTCTCGTGGACTTCGACGAGTAGCTTGTACCTCAGCTACGATCTTGATCGAATGTTGTAGATAGTCAGGCTCTTCAGCCTTTTTCATTTGTAGATGTCTGTACTCAGAAATGTAATGCTTCCGCTTGTTGCTTGTATGCTCTGAATGTGGGGTCATGTGACCCCTACTTGTAATAAATGCTATGATGACTATTCTGAGTCTTTATCTATATGAGTTGTTGAGTTATGTTGTGATGCCATGTTGTACATCACATACTTGCATGTTATGCGTACATGTAATGTGTATTGCTATGTGTGGGACCCGACAACCTAGTTGTTTATTCTTGGTAGCCTCTCTTACTGGGGAATGTCTCCTAGTTCTTCCACCAAGCTATGGTAGCTTGCTACTGCTCCGGAAGACTTAGGCTGACCAGCATGTGTCCTTCTTCATTCCTGTGTCTGTCCATTTGGGGAAATGTCACGCGGTGTCTACCAGAGTCCTGTTAGCCTGCTACAGCCCGGATTCTCCGGAGTCCTGTTAGCCCAGCTGCTACAGCCCGAATTCACTCACTGATGACCAACACGTTCGTTGTTGGGTCTTGTACGCCTGTCCCTGTAAGTTAGTGCCAGTTTGGGTTTATGACTAGTCATGTCGGCCCGGTTTCTCTGTCATATAGATGCTAGCAGCACAATCATATACGTGAGCCAAAAGGCGCAAACGGTCACGGGCTAGGTAAGGTGGCACCTGTGGGAATACCGTGCGTGAGGCTACAAAGTGATATGATGTGTTACATGCTAGATCGGTGTGGCATTGAGTCGGGGTCCCGATAGCTTTGGTATCATTGTCAGGACCCCGACTCAATGCCACACAGGTCTAGCATGTAACACCTCATATCACTTTGCGGCCTCACACACGGTATTCCCACGGGTGTCGCCTTACCTTGCCCGGGACCGTTTGCGCCTTTTGGCACACATATATGATAGTGTCGCTAGCATCCATATGACAAGGAGCCCGGGCTGACATGGCTAGTCGTGAACCGAAAGTGGCACTAACTTATAGGGACAGGCATACATGACCCAGCAACGAACGTGTCGGTCATTAGCGAGTGAATCCGTGCTGTAGCAACTGGGCTAGCAGGACTCCGGTAAACCGGGCTGTAGCAGGCTAACAGGACTCCGGTAGACACCGTGTGACATTTCCCCGAAGGTATAGACACAGGAATGAAGAAGGACACATGCCGGCCAGCCTAAGTGTTCCGGAGAAGTAGCAAGCTACCAAGGCTCAGTGGAAGCACTAGGAGAGATTTCCCGGTAAGAGAGGCTACCAAGGATAAACAACTAGATAGTCAGATCCCACACATACGTATTTCAATCATACACACAATATGCTCGATATGTGCAAATACAACATGGCATCACAACATGACTCTACAACTCAAGTGCTTTATTTAAAGCTCCAGAGAGCATACATATCATACACACAGATATGGGTCACACGACCCAGCATTCAAGTCATACAAACATACAAGCCAACAGCATAAGTAACATGGGTGAGTATAGGCATCTAGAAAATAAAAGAGGCTTGAGGAAGCCTGGCTATCCTACACGGTCCATTGTGAGCTCAGGATCACCACCTGGGCTTCAACCTACTCGTTGACATCAACGTCTACAAAGAACCCATCAGAAGGGGTTGCAGCATCTTCTGTAAAACATAAATTAAGCAAACATGAGTGCAAAGGTACTCAGCAAGACTTACATCAGATCCTACATACATGCACATTATCAAGAAGGGATGGTGGGGTTATTGCAGCAAGCCAGCTTTGACTCTTGGCTAAGCTATCTTATGAGACACCAACTTGTAATTGTTTTGTGCACTCGAGTCCACCATACACCACTTCAATACACTGCCGGGGATCCACCTCCGTCATCCTATGGAAGAGCCATCCCCGGCACTCACACATATCTTGAGGCTTTTAGTAGTTTCCATTTACTAGTCTATGAACTGTATAGGCAACCAAGTAGTCCTTTACCACGGACGCGGCTATTCGAATAGATGATGTTAACCCTGCAGGGGTGTACTTCTTCATACACGCTTCCACCACTTATCGTCGTTTACATGACATGTACTCGGCAACCTTCAAGCGGAAGCCCAACATGGGTGTCGACCATAGCCTACCTAAACACCTAAGTCTCTAGTCCAGGTTTATCGCCTATCCAGGTTCCATCCGCATGGAGTCCAGCCGAGGTTTCCACATACAGCCCCGAACGATGTGTGCAGGGTTCCCGAGATACCAAACGGGCATCCGTTACACTATGCCACGTACCTACCGCATCACAGCCCACCCCAACGGTCAGCACTGCCCATGGCCTCCAGTAAGCTACAAACACCAGAAACTACTTGCAACTCCTAGACAGAGGACTAGGGTGGTTAAGAAGCCAAGAGGGTCCATTGGTTTCGGGCCCAATGCATGGTAGTAGCTGAATCTTAAATCACACATACACTCAGTGCTTAAGGATGGTTCCAATGAAACAACCCACCATGTACTCCTACATGGCCTCTCATCGATACCTTTACCAAATCGTGTTCAACACATCACTCTCATTACTGATATTATTATTTCACTCTAGCCCATCACCCAGATGAACCAGACCTGACACGACTCTAAGCATAGCAATAGCAAGGTAGGAAACACATACACATGGCTCAATCATTTCCTACACATGCTAGTGGGTTTCATCTAGTTACTGTGGCAATGACAGGTCATGTAGAGGAAATGGGTTCAACTACCATAGCACACAACAGTTTGAAACACATTGTCTTAAACGCAGTAAAAGAGAGCAGAAGCGAGAACATGGGATTGTATAGATATGATCAAATGGTTGGTTGGTTGGTTGCCTGGCTATTCTGTAGCCTGATACTGGTCTTCGTACGGGTTCTCGCGGTATTCTTCCGGGGCAGAAGCTACCTTAGAGAGAACCGATATACAATCAATACCAAACAATGTGCAAAAATATGATGCATGCATGAGACATGGCAAAGTGAGTGTATTGGGCTAATGCAACTATGACCAGATGAGTTTGAGCCATTTTGAACCAAGGATTCAAATTCCAAACTCATATGTGATCTTAAATAGGGCTTTATCATGTTTTGCACTAAACATCAAGTTAGCTTGTTTAAACATGCATGAAACCAGTACAGTTGGATAGATTGGATTTTTATGATCATTTTTCATATATAACACTTTGCATTTGGAGTTACAGATTAATTTCTATGAATTATTGAAGTTTGCACTAATTTCTGGAATTTCCTGAATAAGAATAAATCCAGAAAAGTGAGTTACTGCGTCAGCATTCCGTCAGCAGGTCAGCAGGGGCGTCTAGGTCAAAGCAGACCAATGGGACCCACTGGTCAGTTTCTCTGTTAGTAAACTAATTTAATTAGAATTAGATTAATACTAACCTAAGTTTGACCAAACGGCTGGGCCCACATGTCGGTGACCCAGGGAGTCAAACCACTGGTCAAACCATGCTAACTCAACGGCGTTTAGCCGCCGACCATGTCCAGACGCCACCGAGGTGCGGGATTTGCCCTTCGGCGACCAAATGGACAGCGGAGGCCATCTATGGGTAGCTGGGAGTGAGCAACGTCGAGTGGTGGTGGTGGTTGGGCTCAAGGTCGACGGAAATGACGTCGGCGACGAGCTGTGCGGCTGTCGGAGTTCGGGTGAGGTCGAACTCGTCGCTGTGGTGATCTTGGAGGCTCAAGGCCAGCTCCTACGTGGTCTACGTGGCGCTGTGAAGTCACTGAACATGGTGGTGTGACCGTTGGGTGGCCGGAGCATCGTCGGCGACGAGCTCAGGCGGCGGCGCATGCTATGAAGCTCGTTGCAGTCGAAGCAGTGGACCGCTAGGCGGCGTGGTCGAGGACGAGCTACTGCAGCAGTGACAGCGAAGGCGTTCTCCGGCGACAGCGGAGTCAGACGAGGTTGATGCAGTGGCTTTGGGGCGAACGAGCGCTCGGGGCTCGTCTTGCTCAACGGAGAGGAGGGTGGCGGAGCTGCTAGACACGGTGTGGCAACACAGAGATGGCGGTGGCCACGTCTACGACGGCGAGGTGGGTGCGGCTATGTCGGCCATGGCGGAGGGGAGCGAGGGAGAGCCGCTGGGGGAGAGTGAGTGTGTCCAGGAGGTCGATGGGGCGACGTGGAGGTCGACCAGCGCGTCTAGGGGCTGAGCGGCAAGCAGGTGGCGCCATGGCGAGATCGCGCTCGTCGGCGTCACCTCCCTGCCTGCCTGGCGGGGACGAAGCAGCTGGCTGGCATTGCCAGCACAGTGCTGGGCCACTAGGTGGGCTGGGTGGTGGGTTACGGCTAGGTAAGTCTTTTTTCCTTTTATTTTCTGTTTTGTTTTATTTCTGGAAGTTTGTGGCATTTCAAAAAATACTTAGACTCCTTCAAAAATCACCAAACTGCACATGCCCACTGTTTAGAATATATCTAACATGGAACATTTCAAGTTTAGGATTATTTGGACATTTAAAATATTTACTAGCATTTAAATGCCCAAATTCAAATAACTAATGATTTAATCCAGTGACCTTAGGATGACCTAGAAAATTGTGCACCATTTTTGTTAGAGGTTTAAGACCAAGGCAAAGATGATGAACATTTTAGAAGGGCATTTTAGGTTCATTGAAAATATTTTTAGTAAACCCTAGTTGGTTTCAGTGGTGCTGGGGGTTCTTTCATCCCCATTTCAAGTTTCTGATGAATATAACATGATACCATCACCCTAATGCATGAACTAGCTAGGATGTGACAACTCTGAAGATTCTTTCGGCATAAATGTGCTTTTGGAATCTTGCTATGAAACAAATAACATTCTGGAACAGTTTAGGACAAAACATGCCTCAGTAAAAAGCGAGCTTTTTTCACGTATAGCCACCTCGAAGCCCAATTAGCGCACGGACTGCCCTCCCAACTCAACCCTGACGAGTATGCAAACACGGTCAGGGAGCATTTAGATGGTGCAATTAGTATTTACCACTACCGCCAAGTCCATAATTCACAAATTGATGAAGTCCACATAATGGAGCTCAAAAGCCGACTACCAAATCTACTTTTTTGGCATCTTGAAATCGCACATAAGAAATATTATGAATGAATCACCTTAAGTATGTCAAAATTTACAGATTTGTAGAGAGTAATATCATACTTTTCAATCAAAGAAGCAACTTCATAAGCACCCTTAACAGCAACAAATTCTTTAGTTTGTTCGATATCATAGTAACTATAAACACCCTCTTGAGCTTGCGTTGGTTTTTCCCTTGAAGAGGAAAGGGTGATGCAGTAAAGTAGAGTAAGTATTTCCCTCAATTTGAGAACCAAGGTATCAATCCAGTAGGAGACAACGCACAAGTCACCGAATACCTACACAAACAATCAACAACTTGCACCCAACGCGATAAAGGGGTTGTCAATCCCTTCACAGTTATTTGCAGAAGTGAGATTTGATAGACATAGGTAAACGGTAAAGTAAATATTTTTGGTATTTTTGGTTTATAGATTGGAAAGTAAAGATTGCAAATTAAAGGAACTGCAACAGAAATTGGCAAGTTGATGGGAAACTAATAAGATGTAAAAGAGATTCAATATAATTGAAAAGAGACCAGGGGGCCATAGGTTTCACTAGTGGCTTCTCTCAAGATAGCAAATATTACGTTGGGTGAACAAATTACTGCTGAGCAATTGATAGAAGAGCGCAAAGTTATGATGATATCTAAGGCAATGATCATGATCATAGGCATCACGTCCATGTCAAGTAGACCGAAACGGTTCTGCATCTACTACTATTCCTCCACACATCTAGCACTATCCATCATGCATCTAGAGTATTAAGTTCATAAAGAACGGAGTAACGCATTAAGTATGATGACTTGATGTAGAGGAATTAACTCAAGCAATATGATGAAAACCCCATGTTTTTATCCTCGATGGAAACAATACAATACGTTCCTTGCTGCCCCTACTGTCACTGGGAAAGGAGATTGCAAGATTGAACCCAAAGCTAAGCACTTCTCCCATTGCAAGAAAGATCTATCTAATTGGCCAAACTAAACCGATAATTCAAAGAGACTTGCAAAGATAGCAAATCATGCATACAAGAATTCAGAGAAGAACCAAATAATCTTCATAGATAATCTGATCATAAATCCACAATTCATCGGATCTCAGCAAGCACACCGCAAAAGAATATTACATATAATAGATCTCCAAGAACATCGAGGAGAACATGGTATTGAGAATCAAAGAGAGAGAAGAAGCCATCTAGCTACTAGCTATGGACCCGTAGGTCTGTGGTAAACTACTCACTCTTCATCGGAGAGGCAATGGTGTTGATGTAGAAGCCCTCCGTGATCTAATCCACCTCCGGCAGGACGCCGAAAAAGGTCCCTAGATGGGATCTCAAGGGTACAAAAGGTTGCTTGGTGGAAAAGTGGTTTCGTAGCTCCCCTCAATGTTTTCAGGGTATAAGAGTATGCATAGGTGAAGGAGCTAGGTCAAGAGACCCAAGAGGGGCCCACGGGGTAGGGGGCACACCCTACCCCCCTGAACACGCCCTCCATCCTCGTGGCCGCCTTGTTGCATCTCCGACTTAATCTCCAAGTCTTCTGGTTTCCTTCTGGTCCAAGAAAGATCATCGGGAATGCTTCATTCTGTCTAGTATTCCTTTTCTATGAAACTCTTAAATATATAAAATAGAAACTGGCACTGGGCTCTCGGTTAATAGGTTAGTCCCAAAATTCATATAAATAGCATATTAATGCATATAAAACATCCAAAGCAGATAATATAATAGCATGGAACACTCAAAAGTTATAGATACGTTGGAGACATATCACCTGGGCCCCCAGGCGCGCCTCGGTGGGTTGTGCCCACCTCGGTGGCCTCCCGGACCCCCTCTTCGCCCTATAAATTCACAAATATTCCAAAAACCCTCACAGAGACCCTAGATCGGAAGTTCCGCCACCGCAAGCCTCTATAGCCACCGAAAAACAATCGGGAGCCCGTTCCGGCACCCTACCGGAGGGCGAGATCATCACTGGTGGCCATCTTCATCATCCCAACAGCCACCACGATGAGGAGGGAGTAGTCCACCTTCGGGGCTAAGGGTTTGTACCAGTATCTATGTGTTTAATCTTGCTCTCTCTCATGATCTTGAGATGTCATGATCTTGATGTATCGCGGGCTTTATTAACATAGGTGGATCATATGATGTTTCTCCCCTCTCTACACTTGTTGTGATGAATTGAATCCTTACCCTTTGAAGTTTTGTCTTATCGGATTGAATGTTCAGAGCTGAGAACACATTATATATGTCTTGCATATGAATACCCGTGGTGACAATGGGGTATTATTATGACTCACTTGATATATGTTATGGCACTCAACTTGCGGATTCCCTAGGTGACTTTGGGGTAATCTATGCATAGGGATTGATGCACGTTTTAATTATCTTTTCTCTGATAGAAACTTTGGGGTCTCCTTGTAGTTCTTTCTGTTGGTTGAGTATTATGAATCTGAAATTGTTTGATACATATCATATAATTAACTCACGGGTACTCGCGGTGACATTGGGGTATCTAGGTGACATTAGAGTTGGTTGATATGTATCATATGGTGTTATTTTAGTATGAACTCTTAATTAGATCGATCAGAAATAATAGCTTGCTGTTATTTTAGTACGAACTCTAGGATAGATTGATCAAAAAGAATAGCTTTGAGGTGGTTTCGTACCCTACAAGCAATTTCTATCTTTTGTTCGCCGCTAATAGGAACTCGGGAGTGATTCTTTATTGCACTTTGAGGGATAATCATATGATCCACCTATGTTAGTATTGTTGAGAGATTGCACTAGTGAAATTATGCACCCTAGGCCTCATTTTCCAACATTACAATACCGTTTGTGCTCCGTTTTACTATTTACCACCTTGCTGTTTTTATTGTTCGCACTACAAAAACTCATATCTACTATCCATACTACACTTTTATCACCATCTCTTCACCGAACTAGTGCACCTACAATTTTCCATTGTATTGGGTGTGTTGGGGACAAAAGAGATTTCTTGTATTTGATTGCAGTGTTGCTTGAGAGAGACTATCTTCATCCTACACCTCCCACAGATCGATAAACCTTAGGTCATCCACTTGAGGGAAAATTGCTACTGTCCTAAAAAACTCTGCGCTTGGAGGCCCAACACGAGTCTACAAGAATAGACTTGCGTAGTATACATCAAGCTCTTTTCTGGTGCTGTTGCCGGGGAGGTGAGTGCTTGAAGGTATATCTTTAGATCCTGCAATCGAATCTTTTAGTTTCTTGTTTTATCACTAGTTTGGTTTATAAAAGGAAACTACAAAAAGTGTAATTAAGGTTGCATCATATTATTGGTCATATTTATAATATCTTTCTTGAAAATGATGGTTCGGAAAATTGTTCTCAATTGTTAGAAGAAGAAGTCAATAAAATGTTTGGCACAAATTATTTGAATGATGAGCATGATTGCAATGTTGTTAGTATGAATTCTTTGATTATTCAAAATGCTAATGGTGATTGTACTAGCCAGGATAATGATGTAACGCCCCGAGACCGACGCTCCAGAAGACTTCTAGCTATTCCGAGTTTCTCCGTGTGTTTCTTTTGTGCTTGCTCTTTTATTTTTGCATTGCATCATGTCATCATGCCATCATGTCATTTAATTTTTAAAACTCAACTAAATAAATTGTATGGATCTTCGATCCATTTAAATCGAGGGAAGGTGACTTCTCTTTATAACATATCTTCCAATATTAGGGAGCTATATTTAAATGTTCCATTGATTTGGAATTAACCATAACCCACTTGCAAAATATCCCATGCCGTTGTTATCTCAATTCTTGGTCTCCAACCTTGCCCATAATTTCTTTCATCATTTTCCGGAGCTCCACCAAAAATCTCAACATTTTTGGACCTTCATTTTATCAAGTCCTAGTTCAAACCCATTTGAATTAAATTCAAATGAGTTTGAATTTAAATCTTTCAATCATGGCCTTTCTATTTTTCTTGGAACAAGCGCATTTATGCGAGTCCGGGAAAATTATCCCCATGTCCAAATTCTTGTCCACTCATTTATTTTCTCTCCCTTTCTTTCTTTGATTTTCTGTTTTTTGGAAGAGATCTGAAAAAGAGAGAGGGAGAAGAGAGCCTAGCAGCCTAGACCAGACCGGCCCATTTGCCCCTGGAGGCCCAACCACAGCCTACCTAAAACCTAGCCCGATCAAACCCTCTCCCGATCCCCATCTCCTTGCATCCAGCGCCGCCAGCGCCCGGCCCCCTCTCCCTTTCCTCACGCTCGATCCTCATCTCTCCCTCCTCACGCTGCACCTCTTGTCCCGATCCGCCTCCGCCATTCGCCTCCTGCAGCCCGAGCGCCACCACCAGTAGCAGCTTCAGGATGTCCCCGCCGCCAAGTCCCTCGCCGCCTCTCTCTTCTACACCTCGTGCGCCCTCTTCCATCGCGCCCAATCCCCATCGCCAACCTCCTCCTCGCGCCGGCCGCCCGCAGCTCGCCGCGCCCAACCTCCTCCGCCCGCGCTGCCATTTGCCCGTTCACGGCCGGATCCCGCCGGCAGAGCCCCGTTCTCACCTCTGGCGCGCCAAGCTTGCCGCCTCTGCCTCCTATAGTCTCCGCTCGATCGGGAGAGGAGCTCCCGATCCTTGCGCCGCTCGTCCCTGTCGTTTTGGTCGGAGATCGCCGGGGCCCTAGCACCGGTCGCTGTCGTCCTCACCCTGCTGCAGCTGCTCTGTTGCCGCCCTCCATGTCGCCCGCTCACCCTTCGCTCAAGAGCCTCCCCATCCTGCTGCTTCATCTTGCCGGGCCCTGTGCCACCTTGTCCCTGTCGCTCTTGAGCCCGTAGCCGCCGGCGACCACCTCCTCTGCTCGCGAGTCCCCGCTTTGCCGCTGCGCCTCCCTTGGCCTCGCCGCCTCGCTGTAGTGTTCTTCCTCGAGCCACCCTTCATGGTTCCTCTTTGTTGTGGATTGCCAAGTACCACCGCACCGAGTCTTTTGCCTTGCTTCGTTTTGGTTTGAAGACTGAGACGAGACCGCCAAGATGCACCCTGGTTTCGCCAAGACCCTGTGCTTGGGCCCTGTGAACGACTACAGCGACATGAACATCTACGAACTGTGTACAACTACTGTTTCCTGCCTAGAACGACTACCGCCGACATGCATTTCGCCAAGTACAACTACCGTCGCCAAGCCCGCGTGAACAACTACTTCCCACGACGACCCGTGAACGACTACCGTCGCCGAGACCGCAAGTACCACGACAACCCCGAAGGGATTCGAATCCGTCAAGTTCATCTACGAAACGAGTACCACTACTTCCCTCGACGACTTGAACCGCTCCGAAAACGCACGCTTCGAAGGTATAATCCCGAGATGACGGCCGCCCGTGAACGAATGCATGCTTGGTTGTATGAGATGCTCGAGTTTTGCATCGTGGTCGAATTGTCCTTGCGATGCCCCTCTTTTGCCATGCCACCATCCCGTGGGAACCCGGTAGCCGGGAGCACCCCACAATCCATGCATGACACGCTCACGCCCACTTCTTTTGCACCAGTATCTCCGTGAGCTACCGGAACCGATATGTTGCCGTGGCATCATTTTCGGATTCGTTGCCGTGGCACCTGTTTTGTTCCGCCATGGTGACCAAATGCTTAATAACATGCTCATGTCAACATTTTCATAAAAATGCATATAACTTGCATATGTCATCCGCATCATGTTAACAACATTTAAAATGTTTAAAATTGTGTTTGCATTAAATTGCTAAATGACATATGGGGATTTTCCAGAATTGTTGTTTGTTGTTTCTGGCCTCATTTAAACTTGCCTAAATTGTTAGTTCAATTATGTTTCACCTCTTGCCATGTTTGACAACATTTAATATTGTTGGTTAGCCTAAACGAGAGAGAACTAAATATTTGAATGTGGTGTTTCGTCAATATGCAACTCGTTGCATATTGAGCTCCACTTAACTTGTAGTATTGTTTGTTGCACTTTGCCATGCCATGCCTCATTAAACCAGACATGCATCATACTTGTTTGTGCATCATGACATGTTTATGCTTGTGCGTTTACCATTTTGTTTGCTTCTTTCCAGTTTGCTTCTCTCATTAGCTTCGGTTTCGTTCCGGAGTTGTGAGGATTCGTTCGACTATGTCTGTTTGTCTTCTTCATGGACTCGTTCTTCTTCCTTGCGGGATTTCAGGCAAGATGACCATTACCCTCGATATCACTTCTATCTTTGCTTGCTAGTTGCTCCGTTCTATTGCCATGATGTGCTACCTATCACTTGTTTACCATGCCTCCCATATTGCCATGTCAGCCTCTAACCTTTTCACCCTTCCTAGCAAACCGTTGTTTGGCTATGTTACCGCTTTTGCCTAGCCCATCTTATAGCGTTGTTAGTTGCAGGTGAAGTTGAAGATTGCTCCATGATGGACATTATTATGTTGGGATATCACAATATCTCTCTTATTTAATTAATGCATCTATATACTTGGTAAAGGGTGGAAGACTCGGCCTTATGCCTGGTGTTTTGTTCCACTCTTGCCGCCCTAGTTTCCGTCATACCCGTGTTATGTTCCCAGATTTTGCGTTCCTTACGCGGTTGGGTGATTTATGGGACCCCCATGACAGTTCGCTTTGAATAAAACTCCTCCAGAAAGGCCCAACCTTGGTTTTAACATTTGCCACCTAAGCCTTTTTCCCTTGGGTTCTGCAGACTCAAGGGTCATCTTTATTTTACCCCCCCCGGGCCAGTGCTCGTTGTGAGTGTTGGTTCAACCTGTCAGCCGCCGATGGCCACCAGGGGCAACTCTGGGCTGGCCTACCGGAAGTTTGGACAATCCAGTGTGCCCTGAGAACGAGATATGTGCAGCTCCTATCAGGATTTGTCGGCACATTCGGGCGGGTTTGCTGGTCTTGTTTTACCATTGTCGAAATGTCTTGTAAACTGGGATTCCGAGTCTGATCGGGTCTTCCTGGGAGAAGGTATATCCTTCGTTGATCACGAGATCTTATCATGGGCTAAGTTGGGACACCCCTGCAGGGTATATTATCTTTCGAAAGCCGTGCCCGCGGTTATGAGGCAGATGGGAATTTGTTAATGTCCGGTTGTAGATAAGTTGACACCAGATCCGAATTAAAACGCATCAACCACGTGTGTAGCCGTGATGGTCTCTTTTTGGCGGAGTCCGGGAAGTGAACACGGTTTTGGGTTATGTTTGACGTAAGTAGGAGTTCAGGATCACTTCTTGATCATTGCTAGTTCACGACCATTCCGTTTGCTCTCTTCTAGCTCTTATTTGCGTATGTTAGCCACCATATTTGCTTAGTGCTTGCTGCAACTCCACCTCATTACCACTTCCTACCCATAAGCTTAAATAGTCTTGATCTCGTGGGTTTTGAGATTGCTGAGTCCTCGTGACTCACTAGATACTATCACAACAGTTGTAGGTGCAAATGATACCAGTGTAGGTGATGCAACCGAGCTCAGATGGGAGCTCAATGAAGATCTTGGTCGTTGCTATGTTTTGTTTCATGTTGATCAGTAGTGGAGCCCAGTTGGGACGATCGGGGATCTAGCAGTTGGGTTATCTTCTTTTCTTTTGGCTTCGTTTGTAGTCAGACTATATGTGTGTACTCTGAATGATGTATGATTTATTATATGTTCATTGTGTGAAGTGGCGATTGTAAGCGAACTCTTTATCCCATTCTTGTTCATTACATGGGATTGTGTGAAGATGACCCTTCTTGCGACAAAACCACAATGCGGTTATGCCTCTAAGTCGTGCTTCGACACGTGGGAGATATAGCCGCATCGTGGGTGTTACAAGTTGGTAATCAGAGCCATCCCCGACTTAGGAGCCCCCTGCTTGATTGTTTGCTGGCGTTGTTGAGTCTAGAAAAAAAATGTTTTGAGTCTTAGGATTATATATATCGGAGAGTAGGATTCTTTTTACTCCTTAGTCCCTTCGTCGCTCTGGTGAGGTCTCCTGACGTAGATGTTTTGACTTTCCTCTCCTCAAATTTCACTAATTTGTTTTTTACGATCACGCGGGTATCTTGGAATCGTTCTGAGGGTTTTGTGACAAGAACATTGTTCTTGGTGCCTCCTGTCTATTATGTGGCATTGACCCGGGGAGTTGAGCTCTGAGGTGTTGTCGTCACAACTTTATCGTTGCAATTCTGGAATACCTGAGTTTTGCCGACATCGAAAATCTCTTTTATGCAGTTGTTGGTGAGATAACCTCGACGCCACCCAGTACTGGGCGGGAGTTCGGGAGTATTGCCATAACTCGTATAACGGATGCTTTTCGAAGGTTGAGGTACACGATTTCCGAAGGTTTCTTGGTTATGTGTTGACGGATGGATACAGCTGGATGTAGGGATTGTTAGTTTTGGGTGAGATATATATTGCTTCCCCTGTATCCCCAACACCAGATTGCATAACCAGAAAGTTTCGGGAGTTTTATAGGTGGGAATTCAAGTAGCTCTAGTTTTATCTTTCCAACAGACACATGATACGATATGGGATCTATCATATGTTTGTTTCCGGCTTATTCTGCAAGCCAAATCCTTTGTTTTGTGTTATACGTGGTATTCGAGTTGCTTCAAAGTCAAATGTTGAATCCATACCTTCCCTAAACATTGTTCTCATATGGCTATGTGAATACGAATCCTTCTTGTTCATCGAGGTCGTCATGTTAATTCTTTTCCCAACCGGCGTGCTTCTCTTCAAGTGGATCCTATCATTTCAACATTCGCAAGATCAATTCTAAGTTTTCTCAACGGTGTTTGTTTCGTCCGTCCCAAGTTGTCTTTGTTTTCCCGCCCTCCCACCCTTTTCTTCAATGACTCAGATTTCTTAATCGGGTATCCATTTTATTGATGGGAAGTCTCTCCATTCTTTTCCGTCAATGTTCTTATCCGGTGATTCTCAGGAAGATACTAACGGGGTTTCAAGTTCATCATTTTTCATTCTTTTCTTCTCCGATGGATTCAATTCGAGCTTTGCCGATCATATCCCTTCCTCGTTTCAAATGTTTTCTCATGCCGATGCACCTCTTAATCATTCACTTCTCGAGATTCCTTCATTCTCGAGTGCTGAAGATATCTTAGAAGGCTCGTCTTTTCATTCAAGATCCGTTCAAGCTATTTGGAGATTATTATCTCATTCTAGTCATTTAATTCAACTGGTGCAATCCCCCCTTTCAATCAATCGTTCAACGGTGTTTTCCTTTTGAGTGGGCCCTAACCCACATGTCTTTTCCCAGGATCTTACCTGACTCTTCTAATTATCAGGATCGATTCTCAAATTCATTTTTCCAAGTTTGACGTAAGAATGAATTTTCATCAGTCATATTATTTCCCCAAGATTGCTTTCAAATTCTTTTCGTCGTTGGTTCAACCTTTCTAATTTTCATCCCAGGGTATCTCAACAATTTTGGTGGTTCTCGTCATCATTCTCAGCAAGTGAAGACCGAAGAAGAGTTCCTCTAAATCCTTACCCGTTCTTCCAAAGATTCGTGGTTCTAGCTTCATGCCATCCTCATAATTGTTTCGATCGTGAGAAATTCTTTTACCCATCCGGAGCATTTCATGAGTTGTTTCCATTTCTTTCCTCCGAAGGCCATCATGTCTAAATTCTTCATTCTCAGCGTGTAGCTATCGTTCTCTAATTCTTACCGGTGATTCACCCCTTTACTTCATTCATTTTCAATTCATACGGTGGTTCGTTCAGGATTTCACCTCCTTCGTTATCATATCAATTCATTTGTTGTTTCCAATCCTACCGGTGGTTCGTTGAAGACCTTCCCAAGTTTGCGCCATATCTATCTTAATCCTATCTACAAGAATAAGTAGTATGCCAAATCTGTTGCTTGTCATCAATTTAAATCGGTGAAGGATAGGCATGACATAATTCTTATTCTTGTTTCATCCAAGTGATTAATCCTTTCCTTCGGAGTATGTTCAGGAGGAATAAATTCTTGGCTTCTTGTTTTTCATCTTTTCTTTCTGGAGTTCCAAGTTCTCTCGGTTATATCGTCGCAAAGCTCCTTCTAAATCATCGCAAGGCTTCACCTTATGTTTTCAACTTCTCTTTCTTTCTATCATCCTTTTATTACCGGAGTTCTTCATGGAGGCTCAACATGGTGGTTCATCAAGGATTCTTTTCATTCTTCAATTGTTCTTCAAGATTTCTCTTGAAGTTAACATCCGCCAAGCTATACTCAAAAATAAACATGGTGCCCAACACATGTTTTGTTTTGAGGAGTTCAAGCATTCTTTATCGTGCATTCCAAAGTGCAATTCTCCTACCTTATCTTTTGGGATGGTGTTATGTCACTCTTGAAAATTTCCTTCTTCTTTCATGATTCATATGTAGTCAAGAATGAGGTATTTTAAGTCCATCAATCTCTTTGTTGGAGTTATCTTGTGTCATATTTCACCTAAAAGCCTTCCCTAAGGAATGTTGCTATTGTGGTGCTTATCAATGATCCAAGTTTTCTAATATCCTCTCGGCGAAAGCAGTTTTCATCTCTTCGTTGATCTCAAGCAAGCAATTGTTTCCGTTAGTGGCCGGTTGTCACCTCATAATTTTTAGATGTTTTCCATAAGCCCACTACAAGCTTATTCGTTTCGTTGTTGGTTTCCAACAACTCCGTTATAACCTTCTTGGAAGGGTGCTTTCCAAGCTCATTTGTGGCAGAAGTTGGCATTTTCTTCTCCATTCTGTTATTCCAATGATCGATCTTCTATTATTTCTTCTGGAGGCATTGTGATGTTGCTCTTTTCACTCTTCATCTCGAATTGTGAGGATCGTGTCCTTTTCGTGCTTATCCATTTAACCAGAGTGTTGTGTCATCTCTTCAAGTTCTTTTCATCTTATCAAGTTTTGCCTCTCTTTTCAACGTGAGTGCAGTCTGAAATCCTTCTTACCCATTATGCCATTCTTTCAATAGTTCCGGAGGCAGTGTGTTGTTGATTTCATCAAGTATCATCCCATCTTCTCAAGTTCATGTTCAATTCCTTCCATTTACAGTCGGAGTACTGCCAAAAATTATATCATTCTTATTCATTCTTATCTCGTTTCAAAAACAGTGGTTTCAATTCCTTCTTGTTCATTGTGCTCGTCATTCATGCCTTTGCAACCTTCAAGTTCTTGTAATGTTCCTTGTTCCTCTTCTCTAACAGATTGTTTGCAATCTCGTTCATCTCCGTTGTACTCTTTCTTTTAAATTGCTCAACTTCTCAAGGTTCTTTGGTTTCACTCATTGGTCGAAGAAGCAACTTAGTTTTACCTCTTCTCTTCCTCTTCCGTTTCTCTCCGGTGCCATCCTAGATATCGGGACAAGATCCTCTTGTAGTGGTGGAGTGTTGTAACGCCCCGAGACCGACGCTCCAGAAGACTTCCAGCTATTCCGAGTTTTGCCGTGTGTTTCTTTTGTGCTTGCTCTTTTATTTTTGCATTGCATCATGTCATCATGCCATCATGTCATTTAATTTTTAAAACTCAACTAAATAAATTGTATGGATCTTCGATCCATTTAAATCGAGGGAAGGGTGACTTCTCTTTATAACATATCTTCCAATATTAGGGAGCTATATTTAAATGTTCCATTGATTTGGAATTAACCATAACCCACTTGCAAAATATCCCATGTCATTGTTATCTCAATTCTTGGTCTCCAACCTTGCCCATAATTTCTTTCATCATTTTCTGGAGCTCCACCAAAAATCTCAACATTTTTGGACCTTCCTTTTATCAAGTCCTAGTTCAAACCCATTTGAATTAAATTCAAATGAGTTCGAATTTAAATGTTTCAATCATGGCCTTTCTATTTTTCTTGGAACAAGCGCATTTATGCGAGTCCGGGAAAATTATCCCCATGTCCAAATTCTTGTCCACTCATTTATTTTCTCTCCCTTTCTTTCTTTGCTTTTCTGTTTTTTGGAAGAGATCTGAAAAAGAGAGAGGGAGAAGAGAGCCCAGCAGCCTAGACCAAATCGGCCCATTTGCCCCTGGAGGCCCAACCGCAGCCTACCTAAACCCTAGCCCGATCGAACCCTCTCTCGATCCCCATCTCCTTCCATCCAGCGCCCAGCGCCCGGCCCCCTCTCCCTCTCCTCGCGCTCGATCCTCATCTCTCCCTCCTCGTGCTGCACCTCTTGTCCTGATCCGCCTCTGCCGTTCGCCTCCTACAGCCCGAGCGCCACCGCCAGTAGCAGCTTCAGGACGTCCCCGCCGCCAAGTCCCTCGCCGCCTCTCTCTGCTACACCTCGTGCACCCTCCTCCTTCGCGCCCAATCCCCATCGCCAACCTCCTCCTCGCGCCGGCCGCCCGCAGCTCGCCGCGCCCAACCTCCTCCGCTCGCGCTGCCGTTTGCCCGTTCACGGCCGGATCCCGCCGGCAGAGCCCCGTTCCCACCTCCGGCGCGCCAAGCTTGCCGCCTCTGCCTCCTGTAGTCTCCGCTCGATCGGGAGAGGAGCTCCCGATCCTTGCGCCGCTCTTCCCCGTCGTTTTGGCCGGAGCTCTCCGGGGCCCTAGCACTGGTCGCTGTCGTCCTCACCCTGCTACAGCTGCTCTGTTGCCGCCCTCCATGTCGCCCGCTCGCCCTTCGCTCGAGAGCATCCCCATCCTGCTGCTTCATCTTGCCGGGCCCTGTGCCACCTCATCCCCATCGCTCTTGAGCCCGTAGCCGCCGGCGACCACCTCCCCTGCTCGCGAGTCCCCGCTTCGCTGCAGCGCCTCCCTTGGCCTCGCTGCCTCGCTATAGTGTTCTTCCTCGAGCCACCCTTCATGGTTCCTCTTTGCTGTGGATTGCCAAGTACCACTGCACCGAGTCTTTTGCCTTGCTTCGTTTTGGTTTGAAGACTGAGATGAGACCGCCAAGATGCACCCTGGTTTCGCCAAGACCCTGTGCTTGGGCCCTGTGAACGACTATAGCGACATGAACATCTACGAACTGTGTACAACTACTGTTTCCTGCCTAGAACGACTACCGCCGACTTGCATTTCGCCAAGTACAACTACCGTCGCCAAGCCCGCGTGAACAACTACTTCCCACGACGACCCGTGAATGACTACCGTCGCCGAGACCGCAAGTACCACGACAACCCCGAAGGGATTCGAATCCGTCAAGTTTATCTACGAAACGAGTACCACTACTTCCCTCGACGACTCGAACCGCTCCGAAAACGCACGCTTCGAAGGTATAATCCCGAGATGACGGCCGCCCGTGAACGAATGCATGCTTGGTTGTATGAGATGCTCGAGTTTTGCACCGTGATCGAATTGTCCTTGCGATGCCCCTCTTTTGCCATGCCACCGTCCCGTGGGAACTCGGTAGCCGGGAGCACCCCACAATCCATGCATGACACGCTCACGCCCACTTCTTTTGCATCGGTATCTCCGTGAGCTACCGGAATCGATATGTTTGCTTCTTTCTGGTTTGCTTCTCTCGTTAGCTTCGGTTTCGTTCCGGAGTTGTGAGGATTTGTTCGACTACATCTGTTTGTCTTCTTCATGGACTCATTCTTCTTCCTTGTGGGATTTCAGGCAAGATGACCATTACCCTCGATATCACTTCTATCTTTGCTTGCTAGTTGCTCCCTTCTATTGCCATGCTGCGCTACCTATCACTTGTTTACCATGCCTCCCATATTGCCATGTCAGCCTCTAACCTTTTCACCCTTCCTAGCAAACCGTTGTTTGGCTATGTTACCGCTTTTGCCTAGCCCATCTTATAGCGTTGTTAGTTGCAGGTGAAGTTGAAGATTTCTCCATGATGGACAGGATTATGTTGGGATATCACAATATCTCTTATTTAATTAATGCATCTATATACTTGGTAAAGGGTGGAAGACTCGGCCTTATGCCTGGTGTTTTGTTCCACTCTTGCCGCCCTAGTTTCTGTCATACCGGTGTTATGTTCCCGGATTTTGCGTTCCTTACGCGGTTGGGTGATTTATGGGACCCCCTTGACAGATTGCTTTGAATAAAACTCCTCCAGCAAGGCCCAACCTTGGTTTTAACATTTGCCACCTAAGCCTTTTTCCCTTGGGTTCTGCAGACTCAAGGGTCATCTTTATTTTACCCCCCGGGCCAGTGCTCGTTGTGAGTGTTGGTCCAACCTGTCAGCCACCGGTGGCCACCAGGGGCAACGCTGGGCTGGCCTACCGGAAGTTTGGACAATCCGGTGTGCCCTGAGAACGAGATATGTGCAGCTCCTATCAGGATTTGTCGGCACATTCGGGCGGCTTTGCTGGTCTTGTTTTACCATTGTCAAAATGTCTTGTAAACCGGGATTCCGAGTCTGATCGGGTCTTCCTGGGAGAAGGTATATCCTTCGTTGATCGCGAGAGCTTATCATGGGCTAAGTTGGGACACCCCTGCAGGGTATATTATCTTTCGAAAGCCGTGCCCGCGGTTATGAGGCAGATGGGAATTTGTTAATATCCGGTTGTAGATAACTTGACACCAGATCTGAATTAAAACGCATCAACCGCGTGTGTAGCCGCAACGGTCTCTTTTCGGCGGAGTCCGGGAAGTGAACATGGTTTTGGGTTATGTTTGACGTAAGTAGGAGTTCAGGATCACTTCTTGATCATTGCTAGTTCACGACCGTTCCGTTTGCTCTCTTCTCGCTCTTATTTGCGTATGTTAGCCACCATATTTGCTTAGTGCTTGCTGCCACTCCACCTCATTACCACTTCCTACCCATAAGCTTAAATAGTCTTGATCTCGCGGGTTTTGAGATTGCTGAGTCCTTGTGACTCACCAGATACTATCACAACAGTTGCAGGTGCCGATGATACCAGTGCAGGTGATGCAACCGAGCTCAGATGGGAGCTCAATGAAGATCTTGGTCGTTGCTATGTTTTGTTTCATGTTGATCAGTAGTGGAGCCCAGTTGGAACGATCGGGGATCTAGCAGTTGGGTTATCTTCTTTTCTTTTGGCTTCGTCCGTAGTCGGACTATATGTGTGTACTCTGAATGATGTATGATTTATTATATGTTCATTGTGTGAAGTGGCGATTGTAAGCCAACTCTTTATCCCATTCTTGTTCATTACATGGGATTGTGTGAAGATGACCCTTCTTGCGACAAAACCACAATGCGGTTATGCCTCTAAGTCATGCTTCGACACGTGGGAGATATAGCCGCATCGTGGGTGTTACAAATGATGTTTCCTATAAGAATGTCAATTTTTGCAGAGTGAATTGGGAGTGCAAAAGCACACAAAAAAGGGAAGATAGATTTTGTAAGAAGCATAAATATTTAGAAACGAAAAAGTCGGAAGAGAGGCTAGATGATTGTGCTGAAAGATTTAATATTTCTCGCCATCCTTGCGAACTTTCCAATGAACGTGGTCATTTAAATCTCCAATGCTATTTGTTTCATGATAAATCGTGTCCAAAAATTGTGATAACGTAAGTACCCTTGAGCATCATAAAGAGCTTAGTCTTATTTTGGGGTATGAAGAAATGAAATGTATAACTAAGGGTATTCCAAAATTTAATCTCAATAGATTTCTTGATTTTGATCTAGAGGGAATTTATATGTTTTGTGCAGAAAATTGCATTGAGAATCCTTAAATTGCCAACTTTCTAAAGACAAGAAAACAAATATAGTATGAAGAGAGTACTAATGAAAGGGAAAATATTTCCCAATACCCTCCTAGTGTTTCTTATGATGAATCATGTAACAAGGAGGAGCTTCCTATCCAATCAATCTCTTCAACAAGAAGCTCGAATTTTTTATTAAACCCACACGTGAGGTGGTGAAGAAGAAAAAGAAAAGAAGAAAAGGTAGAAGTAAAAAGGTAACTCTCCCAAGTAATATTGCTCCTATCACCATTGTGCATCATGAAAGTGAATCAAATATGTTGATGGAGGATGATGATACTGAGTATGATTTTGTGATGCCTAATACTTACTGTAATGATTATGCTTGGGAAGACAATGATGTCTTTTATGATCTTGAAAATATTTTTGGCACTTGCTTGGAAGAATATTATAATAATGTTTGCTATATTATTGGTGCCATTCATGCTATTAATAAGAATGATTATGATGATATACAAAACCACAAGCTTGGGGATGCAATGTTTGATGAGTATGAAATGTTTGAAGATTTATTTGCTGAAAATAATGCTTGTACCAAGCTTGGGGATGCTTTGCATAATGAATATGATCCTTTGATTCCTTCTACTTTTGATAAGAAATGTTATTATGATGATAGCATGCCTCCTATTTATGATGATTACAATGATGAAAGTGGGTTTGGAAGAGTGTCAACTCTAGGTAGTAGTGATACCACTATTTTGGAGGGTGTTGAATCTTATTACAATATTGATGAAAGTGGATTTGGAGCGGTCATGACTTTATTTAGTGATACATCCACTATTTTGGAAGAGGTTGCAATTGACTATGATGAGAACAAAGTAGCTACATATGATGATTATTATGATGACATGTATGCCATAAAGAGTGATAAATCTTCTATGCTTTTCGATCATGAAAAGAATGCTTTATGTGATCGTTATATGGATGAATATATTCATGATGCTACTGAAAATTATTATGAGAGAGGAACTTATGATTTATGATGCTCTTGTTATGTTTCAACTTTTATCTTTTATGCGAGCATCATTGAAATCATCATGCCTAGCTAAAAGGCATTAAAGAAAAGCGCTTGTTGGGAGATAACCCAACACTTTCACCTAATGTTTTTGTGTGTTCACATGAATATGCTAATGTATTAATCATGTTTTATTGTCTTTTTTTCAATAAAGTGCCAAGTAAAGCCTTTGGGATCATGTTGGGTGATAGTTGATTTGATTTTGCTGAAAAATAGAAACTTTTGCGCTCACGAAAATAACTCACATTTTTAACAGAACAGTGATTTTGAGTTGATTCTTTTTTCAGAAGATTAATATTCAAATGTCTCACGTGGTCCTAATTTTTTCATAATTTCTTTAGGGCCAGAAGTATGGTTTGAGTACAAATTACTACAGACTATTCTGTTTTTGACCGATTCTGTTTTCAATGCATAGTTTGCTTGTTTCCTTGTTTCTATGGCTTATATTGCTCAATATAAATTGTTGAAATGATAAGATACAGTAGTAATTCTGTGTAAACAATTATGAATATTGTCTTTGACAGTACCAAAGTGAAATGGTTTGCTCTTTATCATACTAACCTATCTCACGAAGTTCCGTTAAGTTTTGTGTGATTGAAGTTTTCAAGTTTTGGATGATATGTCGATATGAGGAGAATAATTAGTGACAAGATACTAAGATTGGGGATTCTAAAGGCACCCCAAGGTAATATTCAAGGAAGATCCAAGCAACTAAGCTTGGGGATGCCCCGGAAGGCATCCCCTCTTTCGTCTCCAACATTATCGGTAACCTCACTTGGAGCTATGTTTTCATTCGTCACATGATATTTGTTTTGCTTGGAGCGTCAATTTATTTTGTTAGGATTTTCTTGCTTTTATTTAGAATAACGTTTTACATCTTTTATTTCAATAAAAGTGGCAATGATAGCCTTTGCCATGCTTATTTTGCAAGTATACATGTTGCTGTTTCAAAACAGAAAGTTTATCGCTGTTGCAAAAATTCCCTAGAAAAGTGAGAATGTGATAAAATGCTGAAACTTTCTGAAAAATAAGCTCTGATAAATTTTCTAAAGTGTGGTAATTTTTTCAGAATTTTTGGGGTTAGGGAAGTATGATGAATATTGCATTCTTTACAGACTGTACTATTTTGGTAGATTGCTTTTATGTTTGCATTGTTTTCTTATGTTTGCTTGTTTAATGATTCTATTTGAGGATAGGAGTATTAAATATGCAGAGGAATTTAGTATGCAATGTTGAATAATAATTTTAGTAATTTTCTACGGTAGAGAATGATAAGGTTTTGCACTGATTTATAATAACTTATCTCACGAGTTCTTGTTGTGTTTTGTGTGGATGAAGTTTTTGAGATTTAGGGAAACCGCGATATGAGAGGAATTAAGGAGACACAAAAGCTCAAGACTGGGGATGCCCAAGGCATCCCAAGCTAATATTCCAAGAAGTCTCAAGCATCTAAGCTTGGGGATGCCCCGGTAGGCATCCCACCTTTCTTCTTCAACAATTATCGGTTAGTATCGGTTGAGCCTAAGTTTTTGCTTCTTCGCATGAGTTGTGATATGCTTGGAATGTCATTTTGTTTTGTTTTGCTTGCTGTTTTAATAAAATACTTAGGTTTGAAAGTTTTTAAATAAGATAGAATCCTCAAATAGCTACCCAATTACATAACTACTCGCTTGATCTTCACTTATATCTTTTTGGAGTAGTTTGTCATTTACTCTTGTTCTTCACCTATATCCTATGAGTAAATTGTTGAATGAATTGAATATCATGAAATTGAAATTGTATGTTCATATCATGCCTAGTGGTAGCTTCACATTGTGTTTAGAAAGTGAAATCTTTTGAAGTCTGACAATCCCAATATTGGTCATACAAGCAATTCATGAATGATTAGTATAAGGAAGGGAACTTTCACATGCAAATACACTATCTTGGAAATCTTTTGTGATTATGATCCCCCATCAAAATATTATATGCCAAAAAATTTAACATTGGACAAGGAATACAACCTAATGATTTATGTTTGTTCATATTCACATAGAAGTTATATTGTCATAGATCCTTCAACATGTGGTGCTTTCCCCCCATCTTTGCTAGCCAAAAATTCCGCACCAAGTAGAGATACTACTTGTGCATCCAAAAAACCCTTAAACCCAAATCTTGTTTTGAGAGTCCACCATACCTACCTATGGATTGAGTAAGAGCCTTCAAGTAAGTTGTCATCGGTACAATAAGGCAATAAAAATTGCTTCTAAAAGTGTTAGCTCATTTGCTGTAAGAGAAAATTGAGCGTTGTACGGACTTGTGATGGCAAAGAATAAAAGCGACAGACTGCATAATAAAGGTTGCTATCATAAGGGCAATATAACGTGACGTTCTTTTGCACTAAGGGGTTGAGCATACAAACAAATAAGTGCATGGCAACCTCTGCTTCCCTTTGCGAAGGGCCTATCTTTTACTTTTCAGTATTTACTTTTATGCAAAGAGTCAAAGTTTTTCTCTCTACTCCTTTTTATTTTTCTCTTTTGGCAAGCATCATGTGGTGAGGAAAGAGCTAAGCACATATATCCAGTTGAATATGGGTAGCATGAGTTATTATTGTTGACATCACCCCTAAGGTGACTACGTTGGGAGGCGAGAAGATAAGACCCTATCTTTCTATATGTCGGGTTGAAACATTTTGCTCATGTGTATGCGGTGAGTGTTAGTAATCACAGAAGACTATATGATGGTTGAGTATGTGGAGCTCTTACTTAGACTCTGTTGAATAAGTTGAATTAGAATTGCTTGGTGACTGAGAACATAGGTTGTTAAGTTTCAAGAGAATTCATTGTTTAAACCATAACATGTGAAATTGGTTGCTACTTGGTCGTGAGAAGTTTTATAAGAAAGTATTGCTGTTATGATGCTAGGAGAAGTGATTGAAATTGTCATTGGTCAAAACTTGTGCACTTTGCTAGCATTCACAATTAATAAATTATTTCTTTTATCATTTACCTACTCGAGGATGAGTAGGAATTAAGCTTGGGGATGCTGATACGTCTCCAACATATCTATAATTTATGTAGTATTCATGCCATCTTTACAATAATTTTATATAGTTTTGGTATGATTTGCATGGAACTAACTCGGACTGACGCTGTTTTCAGTAGAACTACCGTGGTGTTTTTTTTTTGCAGAAATGAAAGTTCTCCAAACAACACAAAACTTTTTGTGGATTTTTTATGGACCAGAAGACTACCAATGGGCTAGAGCAGCACCTGGGGGGTGCCCCAAGGGGGGCACACCCACGAGGGCATGCCTGGGCCCCCAAGCGCTTCAGTGGGTTGTGCCCACCTTGATGGCCTCCCGCACCCCCTCTCCGCCCTATAAATTCTCAAATATTCCAAAAACCCTCACAGAGACCCTAGATCGGAAGTTCCGCTGCCGCAAGGCTCGGTATCCACCGAAAACCAATCGGGGACCCATTCCGGCACCCTACCGGAGGGGGAGATCATCACCGATGGCCATCTTCATCATCCCAACGGCCACCGCGATGAGGAGGGATTAGTCCACCTTCGGGGCTAAGGGTTTGTACTAGTAGCTATGTGTTTAATCTCTCTCTCTCTCGTGATTTGAGATGTCACGATCTTGATGTATCGCGGGCTTTGTTAACATAGGTGGATCATATGATGTTTCTCCCCTTTCTACAATTTTTGTGATGAATTGAATCTTTACCTTTGAAGTTTTGTCTTGTCGGATTGAATGTTCATATCTGAGAACACATGATATATGTCTTGCATATGAATATTCATGGTGACAATGAGGTATTATTTTGACTCACTTGATATATGTTATGGCACTCAACTTGCGGATTCCCGACGTGACTTTGGGGTAATCTATGCGTAGAGGTTGATGCACGTTTTTATTATCTTTTCTCCATAGAAACTTTGGGGTCTCCTTGTATTTCTTTGTGTGGGTTGAGTATTATGAATCTGAAATTGTTTGATACATATCGTATAATTAACTCACGGGTACTCGCGGTGACATTCTGGTATCTAGGTGACATTAGAGTTAGTTGATATGTATCATATCGTGTTATTTTAGTACGAACTCTTGATTAGATCGATCGGAAAGAATAGCTTTCTGTTATTTTAGTGTGAACTCTAGGATAGATTCATCGGAAATAATAGCTTTGAGGTGGTTTCGTACCCACAAACAATTTCTATCTTTTGTTCTCCGCTAATAGGAACTCGGGAGTGATTTTTATTGCACTTTGAGGGATAATCATATGACCCAACTATGTTAGCATTGTTGAGAGATTGCACTAGCTAGTGAAAGTATGCACCCTAGACCTTATTTTCCATCATTGTAATACCATTTGTGCTCTGGTTTACTATATACTACCTTGCTGTTTTTTATTGTTCGCGCTACAAAAACTCATATATACTATCCATACTACACTTTTATCACCATCTCTTCACCGAACTAATGCACCTATACAATTTTCCATTGTATTGTGTGTGTTGGGGACACAAGAGATTTCTTGTATTTGATTGCAGGGTTGCTTGAGAGAGACTATCTTCATCCTACACCTCACACGGATTGATAAACCTTAGGTCATCCACTTGAGGGAAAATTGCTACTGTCCTACAAAACATTGCGCTTGGAGTCCCAACACGAGTCTACAAGAATAAAGTTGCGTAGTAGACATCAGCTACTATCGGGGGGATGACCCTCGGCTACCCCAAAGATGGTGAATCAACGCTTCAAGACACCGGGGCGTCCAACACCCCTCAGTCCGACTGCTCCGTACGGCTCGCCACCCGGCCGCTCTGGACGGCTCCCCATCCGGCTGCACCGGCCAGCTCGCCACCCATTGCTCCCACCGGCTCCTCATCCGACTGCTCCAATCGGCCTACTGCGCGGAGTCAATCACAACATCACATCCGACGCGACATGGACAAGACGGTTGTACCCGTGCACTGCTGAGCAATAGTGGCACACTATAGTCGGCATCACGCGTCACTGATACGTCTCCAACGTATCTATAATTTTTGATTGTTCCATGCTATTATATTACCCCTTTTGGATGTTTATGGGCTTTATTTTACACATTTATATCATTTTTGGGACTAACCTACTAACCGGACGCCCAGCCCATATTTCTGTTTTTTTGCCTATTTCAGTATTTCGAAGAAAAGGAATATCAAACGGAGTCCAAACGGAATGAAACCTTCGGGAGCGTGATTTTTGGAACGAACGTGATCTGGAGAGCTTGGAGTGCAAGTCAAGAAGCTTCCGAGGGCCCCACGAGATAAGGGGCCGCGCCCCCTGTAGGGTGCGCCCCCTGTCTTGTGGGCCCCTCGGGTGGCCACCGACGTACTTCTTCCTCCTATATATACCTACGTACCCCGAAAACATCTGGGGGCACCACGAAACACAATTTCCACCGCTGTAACCTTATGTATCCGCGAGATCCCATCTTGGAGCCTTCGCCGACACTCTGCCGGAGGGGCAATCGACCTTGGAGGGCCTCTACGTCAACATCCTTGTCCCTCTGATGAGTTGTGAGTAGTTTACCACGGACCTACGGGTCCATAGTTATTAGCTAGATGGCTTCTTCTCTCTTTTTGGATCTCAACACAATGTTCTCCCCCTCTCTTGTGGAGATCTATTCGATGTAAACTCTTTTTGCGGTGTGTTTGTCGCGATCCGTTGAATTGTGGGTTTATGATCAAGTTTATCTATGAATAATATTTGAATCTTCTCTGAATTCTTTTATGTATGATTGAGTTATCTTTGCAAGTCTCTTCGAATTATCAGTTTGGTTTGGCCTACTAGATTGGTCTTTCTTGCCATGGGAGAAGTGCTTAGCTTTGGGTTCAATCTTGCAGTGTCCTTATCCAGTGACAGAAAGGGTTGCAAGGCACGTATTGTAATGTTGTCATCGAGGATAACAAGATGGGGTTTATATCATATTGCATGAGTTTATCCCTCTACATCATGTCATCTTGCTTAATGCATTACTCTGATCTTATGAACTTAATACTCTAGATGCAGGTAGGAGTCGGTCGATGTGTGGAGTAATAGTAGTAGATGCAGGCAGGAGTCGGTCTACTTGTTATGGACGTGATGCCTATATACATGATCATGCCTAGATAATCTCATAACTATGCGCTTTTCTATCAATTGCTCGACAGTAATTTGTTCACCCACCGTAATACTTATGCTATCTTGAGAGAAGCCTCTAGTGAAACCTATGGCCTCCGGGTCTATCCCTTATCATATTTGCTTTCAATCTACCTTTATTTGCATCTTTACTTTTTGCATCTATATAGAAAATACGAAAAATATATTTATCTTATCATACTATATTTATTAGATCTCACTTTCGCAAGTGGCCGTGAAGGGATTGACAACCCCTTTATTGCGTTGGTTGCGAGTTCTCAGTTTGTTTGTGTAGGTGCGTGGAACTTTTGAGGAGCCTCCTACTGGATTGATACCTTGGTTCTCAAAACTGAGGGAAATACTTACGCTACACTTTGCTACATCACCCTCTCCTCTTCGAGGAAAACCAACGCAAGCTCAAGATGTAGCAAGAAGGATTTATGGCGCCATTGCCGGGGAGGTCTTCGCTCAAGTCAAGACATACCAAGTACCCATCACAAACCCATCTCCCTCGCATTTACATTATTCGCCATTTGCCTCTCGTTTTCCACTCCCCCTCTTCACCCTTGTCGTTTTATTCGCCCTCTCTTTCCCAATCTCCTCCTCTCTTTTTCGCTTGCCGTTTTTCTGTTTGCTAGTGTGTTGGATTACTTGTTGCCATGGCACAAGATAATACCAAATTGTGTGATTTCTCGAATACCAATAATAATGATTTCCTTAGTACTTCGCTTGCTCCTCTTAATGATGATGAGTCTTGTGAAATCAATACCGCTTTGTTGAATCTTGTTATGAAAGATCAATTTGTCGGCCTTCCTAGCGAAGATGCCGCTACTCATCTAAACAACTTTGTTGATTTGTGTGATATGCAAAAGAAGAAAGATACAGATAACAATATTGTCAAATTAAAGTTATTTCCGTTTTCACTTAGAGATCGTGCTAAAGTTTGGTTTTCATCTTTGCCTAAAAATAGTATTGATTCTTGGAACAAGTGCAAAGATGCTTTTATCTCTAAGTATTTTCCTCCCACTAAGATCATCACTCTTAGGAATGATATTATTAATTTTAAACAACTTGATCATGAGCATGTTTCCCAGTCTTGGGAAAGAATGAAATTGATGCTTCGCAATTGCCCTACTCATGGTTTGAATTTATGGATGATCATACAAAATTTTTATGCCGGTTTGAACTTTGCTTCTAGAAATCTCTTAGATTCGGCCGCGGGAGGCACGTTTATGGAAATTACGTTAGGAGATGCTACAAAATTACTTGATAATATTATGGCTAATTATTCTCAATGGCACACTAAAAGATCTTCTAGTAAAAAAGTGCATGCTATAGAAGAAATCAATGTTTTGAGTGGAAAGATGGATGAACTTATGAAGATGTTTGCTACTAAAAATACTCCTCTTGATCCCAATGATATGCCTTTGTCTTCTTTGATTGAGAATAATAATGAATCTATGGATGTCAATTTTGTTGGTAGGAATAGTTTTGGAAACAATGCTTATAGAGGAAATTTTAATGCTAGACCGTTCCCTAGTAATTCCTCTAATAATTATGGAAATTCCTACAATAATTCTTATGGTAATTTTAATAAGATGCCCTCTGATTTTGAGAATAGTGTGAAAGAATTTATGATTTCTCAAAAGAATTTTAATGCTTTGCTTGAAGAAAAATTGCTCAAAGTTGATGATTTGGCTAGGAACGTTGATAGACTTTGGCTTGATGTTGATTCTCTTAAAATTAGATCTTCTCCTCCTAAGCATGATATCAATGAGTCTCTCAAAGTGATGAGAATTTCCATTGACGAGTGCAAGGAAAGAACCGCTAGATTGCATGCTAAAAAAAGAAAGTTTTATAAAAGCGTGTTCTTCTAGTTTCCATGAAAATAATGATGAGGATCTTAAAGTTATTGATGCGTCTCCGATTAGATCTATGTTTTGCAATATGCATTTTGATGATTATGGGACTGATGATGAATCAACTTTGCCTAGAAGGCGTCCCAGAAATTTGGAGTCTTTAGATCTTAATGTTATATTTGGTAAAAGTGAGATTGGAGAATCCTCAACTTCCAATAATATTGAACCTACTAACTCGTATTTCAAGGAATTTGATTATGATAATTGCTCTTTAAAAAGTTGTATTTCCTTGTTGCAATCCGTTGTTAATTCTCCTCATGCTTATAGTCAAAATAAAGATTTTACCAAACATATTGTTGATGCCTTGATGTAATCTTATGATGAAAAACTTACTTTGGAAGTTTCTATACCTAGAAAACTTAATGATGAGTGGGAACCTACCATAAAGATTAGAATTAAAGATTGTGAGTGTTTTGCTTTGTGTGATTTGGGTGCTAGTGTTTCCACGATTCCAAAAACTTTATGTGATATTCTAGGTTTCCATGATCTTGATGATTGCTCTTTAAATTTGCACCTTGCGGATTCCACCATTAAAAAGCCTATGGGAAGGATCAATGATGTTCTTATTGTTGCAAATAGAAATTTGGTGCCCGTAGATTTTATCGTTCTTGATATAGATTGCAATCTTTCTTGCCCTATTATTCTTGGTAGACCTTTCCTTAGAACGATTGGTGCGATTATTGATATGAAGGAAGGGAACATTAGATTCCAATTTCCCTTAAAGAAAGGCATGGAGCACTTTCCAAGAAAGAAAGTAAAATTACCTTATGAATCTATCATGCGTGCTACTTATGAATTTAGTGCCAAAGATGGCACTCGTTAGATCTATCTTTGCTTTTTATGCCTAACTAGGGGCGTTAAATGATAGCGCTAGTTCGGAGGCAACCCAATTTTCTTTGTGTTTTTTGTTTTTGCTCCTGTTTAGTAATAAATCTTGCATGTACCTTCTGTTTAGATGTGTTTTTATCTTTTAATTAGTGTTTGTGCCAAGTAGAACCTATAGGATAACCTATGATGATAGTTGATTTGATTCTGCTGAAAAACAGAAACTTTGCACGCACAAATATAATTTTGTTAAATCACAGGAACGTGATTTTGCGTTTATTCTTTTTGCTTATGTTCAATAAAAAAAAATTCCAGGACTTCCTATTTTGGTAGGATTTTTAGAGTTCCATAAGTTTGCGTTAGTTATAGATTGCTACAGACTGTTCTGTTTTTGACAGATTCTGTTTTTCGTGTGCTGTTTACTTATTTCAATGCATCTATGGCTAGTAAATTAGTTTATGAACCATAAAGAAGTTGGAATGCAGTTGGTTTAACACCAAAATAAATAAAAATGAGTTCATTGCAATACCTTATGTGGTGGTTTTGTTTTCTTTCACTAACGGAGCTTATAAGATTTCCTGTTGAGTTTTGTGTTGTGAAGTTTTTCAAGTTTTGGGTAAAGCTTTTATGGACTATGGAATAAGGAGTGGCAAGAGCCTAAGCTTGGGGATGACCAAGGCACCCCAAGATATTCAAGAATAGCCAAAAGCCTAAGCTTGGGGATGCCCCGGGAAGGCATCCCCTCTTTCATCTTCGTTCATTGGTAACTTTACTTGGAGCTATATTTTTATTTGCCACATGATATGTGTTTTGCTTGGAGCGTCGTGCATTATATTAGTCTTTGATTTTTAGTTTACCACAATCATCCTTGCTGTACACACCTTTTGGGAGAAGCCTATTTGATTAGAATTTGCTAGAATATTCTATGTGCTTCACTTATATCTTTTGATCTTGATAGTTTTTGCTCTAGTGCTTCACTTATATCTTTTAGAGCACGATGGTGTCTTAATTTTTAAGAAATTGCTAGTCTCTGATGCTCCACTTATATCATTTTGAGAGTCTTTTAGAACAGCATGGTATTTGCTATGATCATAAAGTTGGTCCTAGAATGATGAGCATCCAAGTTGGGTATAATAAAAACTATCATAGAAAGTGAATTGGATGCTATGATCAATTTGATGCTTGATAATTGTTTTGAGATATGGAGGTAGTGATATTAAAGTCATGCTAGTTGGGTGATTATGAATTTAAAGAATGCTTGTGTTGAAGTTTGTGATTCCCGTAGCATGCACGTATGGTGAACCTCTTTGTGATGAAGTTGGAGCACAATTTTATTTATTGATTGTCTTCCTTATAAGTGGCGGTCGGGGATGAGCGATGGTCTTTTCCTACCAATCTATCCCCCTAGGAGCATGCGCATAGTGCTTTGGTTTTTGATGACTTGTAAATTTTTGCAACAAGTATATGAGTTCTTTTGATTAATGTTGAGTCCATGGATTATACGCACTCTTTCACCCTTCCACCATTGCTAGCCTCTCTTGTACCGTGCAACTTTCACCAGTACCATACACCCACCATTTACCTTCCTCAAAACAGCCACCATACCTACCTATTATGGCATTTCCATAGACATTCCGAGATATATTGCCATGCAACTTTCCATCGTTCCATTCATATGACACGCATTACTTTTGTCATATTGCTTTTTGCATGATCATGTAGTTGACATTGTATTTGTGCCAAGGCCACCTTCATAATTTTCATACATGTCGCTCTTGATTCATTGCACATCCCGGTACACCGCCGAAGGCATTAATATAGAGTGTGATGATCTTCATTATTAGAGCATTGTCCTAGTGAGGAAAGGATGATGAAGACTATGATTCCCCCACACGTTGGGATGAGACTTCGAACTTTACAAAAAGAAAAAAAAGAAAAAGGAAAAAAGAGAAAGGCCAAAAGAAAAAAAAAGAAGGCCAAAGAAAGAAAAAAGAAGAAGAGAAAGAAAAAAAATGAGAGAAAGAGAGAGAAGGGACAATGCTACTATCTCTTTTTCTACACTTTTGCTTCAAAATAGCACCATGATCTTCATGTTAGAGAGTCTCATATGTTGTCACTTTCATATACTAGTGAGAATTTTTCATTATAGAACTTGGCTTGTATATTCCAATGATGGGCTTCCTCAAAAGTGCCCTAGGTCTTCGTGAGCAAGCAAGTTGGATGCACCCCACTTAGTTTCTTTTGTTGATCTTTCATATATTTTTAGCTCTAGTGCATCCGTTGCATGGCAATCCCTACTCACTCACATTGATATCTATTAATGGGCATATCCATAGCCCGTTGATACGCCTAGTTGATGTGAGACTATCTTCTCCTTTTTTTGTCTTCTCCACAACCACCATTCTATTCCACATATAGTGCTATGTCCATGGCTCACGCTCATGTATTGCGTGAAAGTTGAAAAAGTTTGAGATTATTAAAGTATGAAACAATTGCTTGGCTTGTCATCGGGGTTGTGCATGATTAAATACTTTGTGTGATGAAGATAGAGCAACAGCCAGACTATATGATTTTGTAGGGATAACTTTCTTTAGCCATGTTATTTTGAGAAGACATGATTACTTTGATTAGCATGCTTGAAGTATTACTATTTCTTATGTCAATATGAACTTTTATTTTGTATTCATTTGGATCTGAACATTCATGCCACAATAAAGAAAATTACATTATAAATTATGCTAGGTAGCATTCCACATCAAAAATTTCTTTTTTATCATTTACCTACTCGAGGACGAGTAGCAATTAAGCTTGGGGATGCTTCATACGTCTCCAACTTATCTATAATTTTTGATAGTTCCATGCTATTATATTACCCCTTTTGGATGTTTATGGGCTTTAGTTTACACATTTATATCATTTTTGGGACTAACCTACTAACCGGAGGCCCAACCCATATTGCTGTTTTTTTGCCTATTTCAGTATTTCAAAGAAAAGGAATATCAAACGGAGTCCAAACGGAATAAAACCTTCGGGAGCGTGATTTTTGGAACGAACGTGATCCGGAGAGCTTGGAGTGCAAGTCAAGAAGCTTTCGAGGGCCCCACAAGATAGCCCCCCCTATAGGGCGCGCCCCCTGTCTCGTGGGCCCCTCGGGTGGCCACCGACGTACTTCTTCCTCCTATATATACCTACGTACCCCGAAAACATCTGGGGGCACCACGAAACACAATTTCCACCGCCGTAACCTTTTGTATCCGCGAGATCCCATCTTGGAGCCTTCGCCGGCACTCTGCCGGAGGGGGAATCGACCACGGAGGGCCTCTACATCAACATCCTTGCCCCTCCGATGAGTTGTGAGTAGTTTACCACAGACCTACGGGTCCATAGTTATTAGCTAGATGGCTTCTTCTCTCTTTTTGGGTCTCAATACAATGTTCTCCCCCTCCCTTGTGGAGATCTATTCGATGTAAACTCTTTTTGCGGTGTGTTTGTTGAGATCCGATGAACTGTGTGTTTATGATCAAGTTTATCTATGAATAATATTTGAATCTTCTCTGAATTCTTTTATGTATGATTGAGTTATCTTTGCAAGTCTCTTCGAATTATCAGTTTGGTTTGGCCTACTAGATTGGTCTTTCTTGCCATGGGAGAAGTGCTTAGCTTTGGGTTCAATCTTGCGGTGTCCTTGCCCAGTGACAGAAAAGGTTGCAAGGCACGTATTGTATTGTTGCCATCGAGGATAACAAGATGGGGTTTATATCATATTGCATGAGTTTGTCCCTCTACATCATGTCATCTTGCTTAATGTGTAACTCTGTTCTTATGAACTTAATACTCTAGATGCAGGTAGGAGTCGGTCGATGTGTGGAGTAATAGTAGTAGATGCAAGCAGGAGTCGGTCTACTTGTTATGGACGTGATGCCTATAGACATGATCATGCCTAGATAATCTCATAACTATGCACTTTTCTATCAATTGCTTGACAGTAATTTGTTCACCCACCGTAATACTTATGCTATCCTGAGAGAAGCCTCTAGTGAAACCTATGGCCCCCGGGTCTATCCCTTATCATATTTGCTTTCAATCTACCTTTATTTGCATCTTTACTTTTTGCATCTATATTACAAAATACCAAAAATATATTTATCTTATCATACTATCTTTATTAGATCTCACTTTCGCAAGTGGCCGTGAAGGGATTGACAACCCCTTTATTGCGTTGGTTGCGAGTTCTCAGTTTGTTTGTGTAGGTGCGTGGGACTTTTTAGGAGCCTTCTACTGGATTGATACCTTGGTTCTCAAAACTGAGGGAAATACTTACGCTGCACTTTGCTGTATCGCCCTCTCCTCTTCGAGGAAAACCAATGCAAGCTCACGACGTAGCAGTCACCTCGCATGACATCGCCAATATTGTAGTTGGTGGGTGGGCCACCACCCACCATGCCCATTCACCTAGCTTTCGGAGTAAGCTACCCACACTATATATAAGGCATCCATCCACCCACACTCTCACTCTCACTAACACTCATGGCCGCAAGCTATTTGTCCACTAGAGCATGCATGCTTATCCGGCCACTTGCTTATACGAAGCCAGATGCCTATGGCACTGCTCTCAGATACAGCTCCAGGAGCAACTATGTACCAGATATACCACATATATATATACATGCAGGAGTAGGGGTATTATCTCTCCGGACAGCCCCGAACCCAGGTAAACCCCCGCGTGCTACTCGCATACCCGTCCCGGATATTGCACTGTATTCTTGCTCCACCCACGATAAGCCACCCCGTGCCATCTGCCGTCACGCGGGACCCCCTGCCTGCTCCCGTGAAAATACCACGACAGGTATCTATCCCTTGATCGAAGAAGAAGAAGTAGAACAACTCCAAAACAAGCAAGCATCACTCTTAGGTCAGACCATCGCATTACCTATACATGCACATGTTGTTGTAGTAATCTATAGGCCACGAGGACTCAGTAATCCCATTACCATGGGTATCAAGACTAGCGAAGCTTAATGGGTATGGAATGGATAAGTGGTGAGGTTGCAGCAAGCTCTCAACATTGTATGGTGGCTAATTTACGAGTACAAGAGTAAGAAGAGTAACTACCCATACGGTCGCAAACTAGTAATGATCAATAAGTGATCCTAAAATACTTACATTCAAACATAACCCCACCATGTTCTCTTCTCGAACTCACTCGAAAAGGTACGATCACGGTTACGCACCCAGTTGGTGTATTTTAATTTGGATCTAGTGTCAAGTTCTCTACAACCAGATTTCATAAATTTCCCATCTGCCACATAACCGCGAGAACGACCCTCGAAGAGATTAAACCCTGCAGGGGTGTCCCAACTTAGTCCATCACAAACTCCCACAATCCTCTTTGAAAAAACTCAACCTCGAGATAACCCGAGGTGTCCTCAGAATCCTGGTGCACAAGTTCTTTGAAGAAAGGAAAACTATCCCATGGAGATCTCCCGATGAGTCGGAGCCTCGTCTAGAGCCACACGCTCTCTATCTACAAACTCATCCATCTATGCATAGTGGATGATAGCCAAATACCTTGAGTTTCCCCGAGGCGCCATCGCTGGCTCCTAGGTAGGTGGACCAACACTCATGAGGAGCACTGGCCTAGGTTGTTGATTAATTATACTTGGGTACCCGTATGTCCCTCTGCAAGTTTTAGTTATTATTAGGCAAATGGTAAAACTAATGTTGGATCTCCTCGGGAAAGCTTTCCTTTAAGTGAAGAATCTAGGGGGGGGGGCATAAACCTCGACCTTGTTAGGAACGCAAAATCAAGGAACATAACACCGGCTTAGCGGAAACTAAGGCGGCATGAGTGGAACAAAACACCAAGCAAAAGGCCAAGCCATCCACCCATTGCTAAGTATATAGATGCATTATTTAAATAAGAGATATTGTGATATCCCATGATATCCATGTCCCAACATGGAAAATTCTGCAATGCACGTGCAACTAGCAACACTATAAGAGGGGCCACGCAAAGCGGTAACATAGCGGAACAACGGTTTGCTAGGAAGGTGGAAAAGGTTAGAGGCTTATCTCAGCAGATTGGGAGGCTTGATAAACAAGTGGTAGGTGGCGCGACATATCGATAGCATGAAAACAATTAGCAAAGAAAAGATAGACATCCAAGGTAACGGCCACCTTGCCTGAAATCCCGCTAGGAGGAAGACTGAGTCCGTGAAGAAGACGAACATGCATAGTTGAGCGAGTCCTCACAATCGCAACATAACCGGAACTATTGAGAAGAAGCACAACTTAAAAGAAGCAAACAACATGGTAAACAACCATCACATACATGTGGCATGATGCACAATCAAGTATGATGCATGTCCAGTTTAATAAGTCATGGCATGGCTAAATGCAACAACCAATACTACAAATTAAGTGGAGCTCAATATGCAACGAGTTGCATATTGACGAAACACCACATTGAATTATTTAATTCTCTATTGTTTATGTACAAGACAAGATTAAATGTTGGTTACATGGCAAGAGGTCAAGCAAAATTAATCTACCTAGCTAGGCAAGTTTAATGAGGCCAGAAACAAGAAACAACAATTCTGGAAAATCCTCATGTGCATATTTTGGATTTGGTACTTTTCTGGCCTAAACCATATTATAAATTTGTTAAACATGCAAAATAATTGCACCATGTTAATCTATGCATTTTTCAAGACCATTTACATATATAGTTTATTTAATTCGAAGCTACGGTCATTTAGTTAAGAAATAAATGTTTTTAACATGTCATTATGCAAATTTAGTCAAACAGCAAGTTTAAACACTTTAAACACGGATGAATGTTGGATATTATGAAACTATATGAAATTCTAAACATTTTACATATAAAGTTTGTTTAATTCCGATGCACGGTTTGTGAGATATGATATGCATGAACATGAGGGTTTTTCTGCAAATCTGTAATCCTGGAATATTAGCCAAATTCGTCTAGAGAAAAAAACATGACACGGGCCGAAACTGAGACCTAGCCCAGGGCGCGGGGGAGCTGCTCACATCAAGCCTTGAGGCCTGTCGGTGGAGACAGCAGGCTGAGGGGCGGCGCGAGTGAGCTAGGCCTTGGCTCGAGCCCGATATGGAGGCGGTCCACGTGGTTGGGACGAGCGGGCGAGGCATCAGTTGCGAGCACGGTCCTCTACTTAACAGGGAGCAGAGCAGCAGTGCGGTTGGAAGGAGAGCTTCGACGCAGGGCGCAAGTGGTAGACGGCGGCACGGGGTCGGCTACAGCCACGACAGAGATGAAGCGGGGCTGGCAACAATCTGTAGAAGAGCGGCGAGGGACTTGGCGTTGGGGACTAGGAGAAGGAGTCCGGGCACGACGAATATGGACGAAGATGGCGGATCCGGTCACAGACGGAGATGAAGCAGCCGAGCCTTGCGGTTGGCGGCGCTGAACTCCATCGGGCTACCATGGATGGGACCTGCGAAGCACCATGGCTATGGGGCGAGGGAGAGGAACGAGGGAAACTGAAAAAGGGTAAAGGGGAAATAACGAGGTCACCAGCAACGAGGTTTGGGCCCAGGCAGGAGAAGGAGGGCTGGGGAGGTCCTGTGGTGGCACTGTTGCACGGGCCGACGACAGCGAAGCTTCTTGCGGATGAGCTGTGGCTCCGGAGCTCCTTTTTGGGCACGAGCATGGAGAGAGAAGCGGGGATGCTGGCCAGAGGAGCTTCTTGTGGGCGCGGACGACGACGGTTGCAGGCAGCCGAACGCGTCCAGGAGGCAAGGGAGGAGGAGGTGCCAGGCTGCGCTCAGATCTGACGAGGTTGGTGGTTCGTCTGGGAGGAATCCGAGGAGGACTTGGTGGAGTGGCGGCGGCGAGGACAAACCTCCTAGGTTTTAGGGTTAGTCCAGATTAGGTATGAGGATGGTCTATATATTGGTAAATGGGAGGTTTAAGCTGGATTTAGACCCTCCGATCGTAATCGGACGGTCGAGAATAAATAGGCTAGGGATTCCACTTAAAGAACCGAAGATGTTTTATGGATATTTGGAGATGATCCGAGTCCAATGGAAATCACTGAGCGGGTCTGGTTCGGGTAAGTTTTTGGACATGGGCGAGGGGTTTGAAAAAGGCCGCGGAGATAAGGGGGTTTGCTGGTCTCACGGAAGAGAGAGTAGAGAGCAGTATGGTTGGCCTGAGAGAAGGTCGAGAAAGACAAGGGGCCTGACAAAAGGTCAACAGAGACAAAGAGAGAAGCGGAAACTATGAACGACTACGAGTTTTATGAAAAACATGCGGATGCAATGCACATGATGTCATGATGAAATGCAACAAACAACAATAATTAAAGCGGGTACCTAGAAAACATGGAAGGCTTCTGGAGCTTCGGTCCTAGGTCGTTACAACTCTCCCCCACTTACAAGAGATCTCGCCCCGAGATCTAAGGATGGCACTGGAGAGAAACAGAAGAGGAAAAGGTAAAACGAAGTTGCTTCTTCGACAAATGAGTGAAACCATGGACCTTGAGAGGTTGAACAACTTGAAAGAAAGAATACAACAGAGACGAACAAGATTTCAAATAGTCGGTTGGACAAGAGTGTCGGTGTACTAGAATAGGGGTACCCTAGTACCCCGAACTTGTGCACGGGCAGTTGCAGCACGCCACGGCAAGGCTTGCCGGGCGAACGCCAAGATCCTCCGCGGTTCCCTTGGAGCCATTCAAGAACAAAGTATTTAATCTCAGGAGACAAGGCCCCGGCAAGAGGAGCTTGCCGGGAAGGCCAACCAAGGCACTCCAAGGAACTTGCCGCGACGCGCCACGCGCTCCGGCAAGGCAACAAGGCCCCGGCAAGAGGAGCTTGCCGGGAAAACCAACCAAGGTACCTCAAGGCCCGGTGAGCGACAAGCTTCCGGACCCGACAAGATAACAGCAGCGGCAAGGCGCTTGTCGCGGCAGGCGGCCACTCTGTGCCCACGCTTCAGCGCATCCACCAACGTGTCGCTCTGGTGGCCTCTCCAGGCGCGCGTGGCGGGAGGCTGTGCAGCCAGCGGTGCGCAGTGGCATGTGAAGCTGACAAGATCGCCATCGTGGCGAATGGTGGCGTCCCTAACGGTCCTTTTCTGCACTGTTTGGGCGACTCAGACGGGCATTTAATGCCCTTGTCCCCTGCCATCAGGGTTAGGTAGGGTGCACTGTACAAGTAACTGTACCAACCACCTCACTTTTTACATTTGTACCCTTCTCTGCGTTGCCACCTGTCGGTGACCCCTTTAGCGTATAAAAGGAGGCCCATGCACAACGTAGGGCGGGTTTGGGAGGTTCGCGAGGTTCGACTGGTTTGGAACCCAGAAAAACACTACGCTCTTTCTCTGGAGCAAGAACACAAGATAAACAAATAAGCAGCAGTAGGAGTGTTATCTCTCCGGAGAGCTCCGAAGCTGGGTAAACTGCTCGTGTGCTTCGCCTCGATCTGCTCTTCGTGTGATCTCCGCCCCCCGCCGAACCGAAAGGGGCTCGGTCCGCCGGCCCCATAGGTGTCCGTGGATCAGTTTCCCCCGACATCTTTGGCGTGCCAGGTAGGGGGCGTCGAGATTGTGTGAACCTGATCCAGCGTTCACACGAGCTTGATCTTCATTCCCTTCATCAACATGCCACCGAAGAAGAAGACTTCGGCGGCAGCCGCTCCGTCCACGTCACTTCCGCCACCGTTGGAGCAAACGGGTGGTGGAATGGACGCCGGCGGAAGAATGGATGTCGACGAGGAAGCTTATGATGCTGCCAGGTCCAAGGACAAGGCTGCACAAACCTCGGCGACTGTACATGTTCCGCTCCACTCTCAGGAGGCGTAAGACCAACAGCGTCATGGCACTTGCGGTGCCATACGCATGATAGGCCAAGACCAAGCTGGTGGATCTCGGGGTGCTCAAGACCAGCATGCACGCCAGCGTGCTGGCACGAGCGGGGCACGGTCGTTTGGACGGGATACTGCTCCTTCTAACATAGTTAGAAGTCCGAGCACGTCCCGCTCCTCACGCCGTCCACCACTGCCACCCACCACTCCAGCAGAAGCTTTGGCGCGAGCTCAACTGCTCCTATATTACCCTCCGACGTCGGACAAGATCGATGAATGGAGGGCCACCATTCAGAGTCTCATCGGCTACGCCAACGGCGACACTCCACGGCGGCCGAGCGCGTCGCCGCCGCGGTAGGGTTGCCGGGCGCGAGCCGGTGGCGACGAAACGGGTGGAGGTGCAACTACCATGCAATCACCACCCCGAAGGCCAAGATCGCTGACTCGCCGGATCCACCTCGACAGCGAGTCCACCGCATCTTCGGATCCACGAGCTCGTCGCGATCAGCGCCAAGTTCTTCATGATCGACAAAGAAGACGCTCGAACTCGCATCGAGCGCCGAAGAGAAGCGCGACGTCAATCCGACAAGCGCGCTGGGCCCTCTGTTGACATGCATGCGCCAGGGGAACCAGGCGATCTGCCGTACGCGGTAGGTTGCCCTGCGTTCACTCATGAGCTACGGCAGGTCCAGTGGCCCAGCACGAAGAACTTCAAGCCAGACGTACCGGAGAAGTACGACGGCAAGACGCATCCGTCGGAGTTCCTCAGCATCTACACCATTGCGGTGCAGGCTGCCGGGGGACGGGATGACAAGATCCTTGCCAACTACTTCCCGCTGGTGCTCAAGCCCAACGTCAGATCCTGGCTCATGCACTTGCCGGACAACTCCATATCCTCTTGGGCTGATCTGTGCCATCAGTTTGTCGGCGCCTTCACAGGCAGACACAAGCCTCATGGCCAGGAGAGTGATCTTCATCTGCTCGCCCAGAAGGAAGGAGAGCCCCTGCGCAAGTACGTTCAGAGATTCAGCAGTGTGCAGCACAACATCCCAGACATCCACCCTGCCGTGGTGATCAGCGCGTTCCATCAGAACGTGCGAAACCGCAGGATGCGGGAGGAAATGGCGATGTGCAAGATCAGGTACGTCAGTGAGTTATATGCACTGGCCGACAAGTGTGCACGTGCTGAGGAAGGGAGAAGACTCCCTGGAGAGAATGTAGGAGCGGGAGGATCTGACAGTGAAGATGCTGCCCCGGCAAGGAAAAACCGGCGGCGGAACAACAGGAAGAGGAAAGGCAAAGAGGTGCTGGTTGTTGAGCAGTCCGGCAACGGTGGTGGCACCAACAAAACCAAAGCTGGTGACTCCGGCAAGGAGGTTGCCGCGGAGGTGGCGGTCGCCGACAAGCAGGACGGCACCAACAAGCAGTATTGCAAGATCCACTGTACCAAGGGCCATGATCTCCAGAGCTGCAGGAAAGTCGAGCAGCTTGTTGAGCAACAGAAAGCTAAATACGAGCGGCGCGACAAGGAGAAGGCCCAGGAAGGTGCTGGGGGATCCGGCAAGAAACGTCCCGACCGAGGAGGACGCCGCGGCAAGGCCAAGCAGCGGCAAGGAGACAGACCTCCTCGCGGCCGCGACAAGGATGAAGATGACGACGACGATGAAGACATGGATGATGAGGAGACTGATGAGCAGGAGTTCCAGAAAGCCACAGAGGTCCTGTGCGTTGACGGTGGTGCTTCTCTACATACCTCGCACCGTCAGCTCAAGCAGTGGGTGCGGGAAGTTAATGCAGCAGAACCACCCGTCGAGTCACGCAAGCCTCTGAAATGGTCCAGCACGCCTATCATCTTTGATATTGAGGACCACCCTGATCGCATAACTGGGGTCGGGTGCTTGCCGATGTTGGTTTCACCAACAATCCGCAACCTCAAGGTCACTAAGATGCTAGTTGATGGCGGAGCCGGCTTGAACCTGATCTCCTCCGCGGTGCTCCAGAAACTCCAGATCCCTGACAGCGAGCTCGAAGAGACCGGTACATTTCAAGGAATCAACCCGGGA
The DNA here is from genome assembly GCF_002162155.2 of Triticum dicoccoides. Classification (NCBI taxonomy): domain Eukaryota; kingdom Viridiplantae; phylum Streptophyta; class Magnoliopsida; order Poales; family Poaceae; genus Triticum; species Triticum dicoccoides. The sequence goes on along the minus strand of NC_041387.1, from coordinate 211,610,078 downwards.
AGGAGCAAGCCGAAGGGAAAGATCACGTTGCCGGTAACATTTGGCGGCGAGCTGAACTTCAGGACTGAGAGGGTCACGTTTGATGTTGCTGACTTTCCATTACCTTACAATGGAATCCTCGGCCGTCCGGCACTCGCCAAGTTCATGGCAGCCTCTAACTATGCGTACAACATACTGAAAATGCCAGGCCCGATAAGTGTCATCTCTGTCCCTGGCGACAAGAAGGATGCTCTTATCTGTGCCGACAAGATCTACCGGGAAGCAGCAGCCGCAGCAGAACGCAAGACACTTGCGGCTGAAGCTCCCGGGGAGAAGAAGAAGACCAAGTCCGGCAAGAGCTCTGATGCCCACTCCGGCAAGCGCACCTCTTCGGAGTGCTGCGCTACCGTCGAGGACGCACCATCGAGCTCCACCGGCAAGTGTAAGAAGGCAATGGCAGCTCCACCAGAGACCAAGAAGGTGTCCGCCAAGGAGGACGGCACTGGTGGTACCTTCACCATCAGCGCCACTGTTGACCCCAAATAGGAAAGCGCGCTCGTTGCTTTCCTGCGGGCGAATGTTGACGTGTTTGCGTGGCAACCGTCTGATATCCCCGGTGTTCCCAGGAAAGTAATTGAGCACCACCTTGCCGTCTGTCCTCATGCGCGGCCCGTCAAGCAGAAAGTCAAGCAACAGGCAGTGGAGCGCCAAGAATTCATCGCAGAAGAAATCAAGAAGTTGGAAGCAGCAGGCCTTGTCAGAGGAGTGCTCCATCCCACGTGGTTGGCCAATCCTGTTGTCGTGCGCAAGGCTAACGGGAAATGGAGGCTTTGTATTAACTTCACTGATGTTAATAAAGCTTGTCCCAAAGACCCATTTCCCTTGCCGCGCATTGACCAAATTGTTGACTCCACAGCCGGATGTGATTTGCTTTCATTTCTTGATGCATACTCAGGATACCATCAGATCTTCATGGCAGAAGAGGATGAAGAGAAAACCGCATTTATCACCCCGTGTGGCATGTACTGCTTTTTACGGATGCCTTTCGGTTTGAAGAATGCTAGTTCAACATTCGCAAGGGTAGTCCACCACGCTTTTGAGCCGCAGATGCACAGAAATGTGGAAGCCTACATGGATGACATAGTGGTCAAGAGCAAGAACAGGGCGACCCTGATTCAAGATTTAGACGAGACATTTGCAAATCTGCGCAAGATCAACTTCAAGCTTAACCCCGAGAAGTGCGTGTTTGGAGTCCCTTCCGGCAAGCTTCTCGGGTTCTTCGTGTCTCAGCGGGGAATTGAAGCCAATCCCGACAAGATCAAGGCCATTGAGAAGATCGAAGCACCAAAGCGCGTCAAGGATGTACGAAGGCTTGCCGGTTGCGTGGCTGCTCTCAGCAGGTTTATCTATAGATCTGCTGAGCGCGCCCTGCCATTTTTCAAAATTTTGAAAAAGGCAGGTCCAATAAAATGGACTCCAGAGGCGGAGGCTGCGCTGCAGGACTTGAAGAGATACCTGTCCTCCACTCCAACACTTGTCGCATCTAAGCCACAAGAGAAGTTGCTGCTGTATATAGCGGCAACCAATCAAGTGGTTAGTGCTGCGTTAGTGGCGGAAAGGGAGGCAGATGATGAGCCAACAACCACGGCAGATGCATCCAGTGACAAGCAAGGGGCTTCGCCGACAAGCTCTGGTCCCGACAGAGATGGATCCGCGCAGGAGCAAAATAAGATGCAGAAGAGAATGGTGCAGCGTCCAGTTTACTTTGTCAGTTCCCTTCTACAGGGGGCTAGATCAAGGTACTCTGGTGTGCAGAAGTTGCTTTTCGGCCTCCTCATGGCCTCGAGAAAGCTGCGCCATTACTTCCAAGCACATGAGATCACAGTCGTCACTCGCTTTCCGCTGAAGAGGATACTGCAAAATCCAGAAGCGACAGGCAGGATTGTCGAGTGGGCGCTGGAACTGTCAAGCTTTGGCCTCAAGTTTGAGAGCACTTCAACTATCGAAAGCAGAGCATTGGCAGAGTTCATAGCAGAATGGACGCCAACACCAGATGAAGAAATTCAGAGACGAGCATCCCCATCAAAGAGGCAAGCAAAGAGTGGCTGATGTACTTTGATGGTGCCTTCTCGCTGCAAGGCGCCAGTGCGGGCATGCTGCTTGTCGCACCCACCGGAGAGCACCTCAAGTACGTAGTCCAGATGCACTTTCCCAAGGAGCAAGCAACCAACAATACTGCAGAGTATGAAGGATTGCTTGCCGGTCTCAGAATCGCAGCAGACCTTGGGATCAAGAAGCTCATCGTCAGGGGTGACTCACAGCTTGTCGTCCGCCAAGTGAACAAGAACTACCAGAGTCCATTGATGGAAGCATATGTTGATGAAGTGAGGAAGCTAGAAGAACACTTTGACGGCTTACAGATGGAGCATATCCCAAGAGCTCAGAATGACATTGCTCATGGCCTGTCAAAGTGCGCCGCACTAAAGTTACCCGTGGAACCAGGTATCTTTGTGCTCTAGTTGACTCAACCATCCATAACACCATCAACTGGACAAAGCAAGAAGAGGAAGTTGGTTTCTGGTGACTACTTTCCGGCAGAGCTCCCCGAAGCCGCCGCCAAGAAAGTCCCCAAGATCAACACCAAGGATGTTGAGGGGCAGTTTGCTCCAGCAAGCCTTATGGTTTGTTCCGTTGAAGCAGACGCTCCCGACAAGTTTTGCTCTGACAAGCTTGCCGGGGAACATCAAGCTCCGGCAGGGCCGCAAGTCCTTGCCGTAGAAGCGAATGTTCCCGCAGTAGCAGATGTGCCTTTAGTCCTTGTTGTCGAGCCACAAGCTCCAGCATGGGCACAACAGGTTGTCCATTTCCTTCAGACAGGAGAACTTCCCGAAGAGCAAGAAGAAGAGGAAAAAGTAGCCCGGCAGTCAAGTATGTACCAGTTTGTCGATAGCATACTGTACAGAAGAAGACTCAACGGTGTGAAATTGAAGTGTATTTGCCGGGAAGATGGACAAAAGCTGTTGGCAGAGATACATGGGGGCATATGTGGCCACCACATTGGCGCAAGAGCACTTGCCGGTAAAGCTTTCCGGCAAGGTTTCTTTTGACCGACAGCCCTCCAGGATGTAACTGCACAAGTAACCAAGTGTGAAGCATGCTAGTTCCACTCCAAACAGATACACCAGCCAGCTCAAGCTCTCTAGACGATCCCTTTATCCTGGCCATTTTCGGTCTGGGGGCTCGATATCCTCGACCCTTTCCCCCGAGCTGTCGGGGGCTTTGAGTACTTGTACGTCGCAATCGACAAATTCACAAAGTGGCCGAAAGTGCAGCCAGTGAGGAAGGTGACAGCACAGTCAGCAGTCAAGTTCTTTAGGTCAATTGTTTACCGTTTTGGGATCCCTAACAGGATCATCACCGACAATGGCACGCAATTCACGAGTCGCACCTTCATGCGGTACGTCCAAGACCTTGGCGCCAAGGTCTGCTTCGCTTCTGTTGCTCATCCGAGAAGCAACGGTCAAGCAGAGAGGGCAAATGCTGAAGTGCTGCATGGGCTCAAGACCAGAACTTCCGACAGGCTGCGCAAGTGCGGAAGAAACTGGATCGAGGAGCTGCTGGTGGTTCTTTGGTCGATCAGAACAACGCCAAATCGAGCCACTGGCCAGATGCCTTTCGCTCTAGTCTACGGAGCAGAGGCAGTTCTCCCCACGGAACTCGTATATGGATCGCCTCGAGTGCTCGCTTATGATGAGCTTGAGCAAGAACAGCTGTGACAAGACGACGCGCTGCTCCTTGAGGAAGATCGTCTTCAGGCTGCTGTACGAGCTGCTCGATACCAGCAAGCTTTGCGCCGCTACCATAGCCACAAAGTTAAAGCCAGAAGCTTCAAGGAAGGTGACCTTGTTCTTCGACGCGTTCAGTCCGCCAGGAATTCCAACAAGTTGACGCCGAAGTGGGAAGGCCCTTATCGGGTGAAACGAGTCACAAGGCCCGGCGCTGTCCGCCTTGAGACCGAAGATGGCATTCCGGTGAGCAACTCCTGGAACATAGAACATCTTCGTAAGTTTTTCCCGTAGGGCGCGGTTGCCGAAACCCGTTCCAGCAACCACCTTTTGTACAAGTCTTGCCGCTGTTGCATGTAATCCTTTGTACAAAGCCGGGCGCAGATCCCGTGCATAAATAAAACCCCATGTGCTCCACACAACTTGTCCATTTCATGCATTAGTTTCTTTCTTGCATGCGTTATCTGACACTTTGTGCAGCACCTACATCCGGTAAGCAATAACGAGTCGAAGGGCTCCATATCATTATTTTCTCTTCTTTCTTCTTTTCAACAAAGGAAAAGAAGGTTCCCTCGCACACAAGTTTGCCGGGGGGGAGGAGAAGATTGTGGTATGGACCAGGCGTCGTTCAAGCAAAGTTTTGCCTTGCCGGGAAGCAAACGACAGAAAAGATAAGTTGCCAAAGTTTGAGCAATCAGTTTTTAAATTTTTGAGTTATCTTCCTCGAACGACCCTGCTTTGTATGGAAAACCTGTGCGCGGAGGAACCAACTCGTGGCTAGTTGCGCCCTTACTTTGTTTCGAGTCCGCTCAACAACTTAAGTGTGCTGCATCTAGTCGCGACAAGGTTTCTTGTTGGAAGTAGCGCCGCCAGCAGGCTGCTGACGTTCCGCACTCAGCGCTCGCGGCTCGGGTACCTGCACCGACAAGTTCCCTAGAAGCGTAGGGTAAAAACATACAAAAGAAGGAATCTAGTAGAGGAAATAACATAGCAATTGATAACAGAAATAAAGTTATCTTACAAGATAACTTGTCGCGGCTCTAACAGACTGTTTTCATAACATGATTAGCAGCGATAAGGGAAGAGAAGAAATGGGCGGCCTAGTCTACGTGATCGCCCTCAACCCTCTTGATCTCGCTCACCTTGTCCACAATGGGTGCGACAAGGGCCTTGAGTGCGTCCCGATCGGCGTCTGGCGGCAAGGACTTGAGGACGTTGGTGAAGCTGAGGCCTGGATTGCGGAAGGCCACCTTCATCAGCACCTTCTGGAGAACCCCGACGCAGATTTTGCGCAACTCGTCGGCCAACTGCTTTGGGATCCTCTCCCGGAGCCGCTAGAGTGCCGTCGCCACGCCCTTGAAGAACAGGCTGAGCTTGGCGCTGGGTTGGAGATTCTCGTCGGAGGGATACCCAAAGTCCTCCGTCCCCAGCTGCGCCAGCTCCTCATCGATGACTGCGGCAATATTCACCAGACCCTCGGTCCAATGCTCCATAGTATCTCTGAACGAGTTCTGGGTAACTGCGATGCTCTCCAGCAGCGCCTTGTCAGCTTTGACCTTCTCCGACAAGGTCTTCTCCCGCTCCTTGGCGGCCTCCAGCGTCTGCATCAGCGTGGCCAGCTTCAACTCCAGGTCCGCATTGGAATCCTTGGCGGCGCTGAGCTCCTTGCCCCTCTCAGCGAGAAGACCATGCAGCTCACCGTGGGCGGCAGCATCCTTCTCACGCTCACGCTTGAGCGCGGCAAGCTCCTCGCTGCTCTTCCCGATGTTGGCCTCCAGCTGCGCCACGTTCTCCTCCAGCTCTTTCTTGGCGGCCTCTGCGGTTGCGGCTGCGTCCTTTGCTTCCTTGAGCGCCCCACCAAGTGCTTTCTCGCGCTCGGCAAGCTCCTCCTCGTAGATGTCGAGGTTGGCCTTCCGCTTCACCAATTCGCCTTCTCGCGCGGACTGCTTCTCGGCGGCCAGCCTTTGTTCCTCCTCAGCTTCGGCCTTCTCGAGAAGGAAGGCCGTGCACTCCTCAGCGAGTCGCTCCCGCTCCTGTGCCAGGGACCGGAGAGCTTCTTGATTGTGGCCTCGGAGCTCCTCCGCGCGCTTCTCCATATCAACTCCCGCCTTCGCGACAAGCGCTTCCCGGGAAGCCAGCTCGGCTTGCCGCGCGCGGTAGAGTGACAGCAGCCTCCGCAGCAGCTCCTCCTCCTCAGGCTCGCCACTGCTACTGCTGGGCGCATCGACCAACGACAGTCCGGCGGAGGCGAGCACCTCCTCATTGAAAGTTTCCCCCTCGACCGGCGCCCTGGAGCTCGACGCCCAGGGTAGCTTGATGAAGATATCGTCGCCGGCCTTCAAGTAGGCGCCGGGCTGGGGCTCCTCGGAGCCCGGCTCCACAGCAGGGGCAGAGGGATCGGCGGTCGGTGCAGCGCCTGGCGCTCCTGCGGCCTCAGGGTCGTCAGTGCGATCGCCCGAGCCCTCGCCGGCTTCTGCGGCGGCAGCCTTGGCGGCCTCCTCACCGGCGGTCTCATCAGCACCGGCCCCTTCTTCGTTGGCAGCGGCGTCGTCAGTGCTGCCATGCGCGCCTTCCTCGCCGGCGCCCTTTGTCTCCATAGGCTCAGTAGCAGATGGGTCTGAAGAACGAAGAAGGGAGAAAAATCAATCAAAAATCCAAGAAAAGAAAGTCAGAAGAAGAAGAACCCAAGGGAAAGTTTGTGGACAAGTGAATTACCTGTGCCAAGATCTGCAGTTGCGGTCTCGGCCGTCGCAGGATCGACGGTGCTGCCCCTTGCCGGAGAGTTCTCCCTTGCCGGAGAGCGCTCCCTTACCGGGAACTCCTCCCTTAGCGGCGTAGTCGAAGCAGATGGCACTTCGGGACCAGCTTCCGGGCGCTCCTGATATGGCTGCTCTGCTCCTACACAAATCAACAAGCAAGATATCAACAAAGGAAAAAGCACTCATGCGCGCCTGACAGCAGAAAGCTAACTATGAACTTACGCTGGGGGCTGCGCTGGGGGCTGTTTTGAGGAGTGGTTGCCGGGTCCGTCAAGGTGGACTCGGACCCACCCCCTGCTGACACGGTGGGGTCATCTTCGATGACAATCACCGCGGCCTTGGCCCTCTTCGCCGCTCTCTGGGCCAGCGTCCTGAAAAGAAAGGAGTCCAGATTGAAGCAAGTCAGATACAAGAGTATTCAGGAATTTTCTTAGATTTTTGTGGGCAAGAAAAATGAGGGTTGCTGTGGAGTAGAAGTGACTGAAAGTCTATTTCAGAGATAAAATGAATATTTTTCATTTAAGAAAAATATTCCAGTGTCCATATTTTGATATATCAGAGAAAAATATATGAGTTTGAGAGTGACATGAGCCATTTAGGTGAAAATCAAAGATATGCCCAAGTGATTAAGTCTAAATGAGTAGATTCAAACTCAAATTCAAATCAAGGATGCAATAAAATCCAGAAAAAGAAAAAGGGCAAAAACCAGGATGTCATAAAAAGAGACGCAAGACTTGATAAGATGAAAGAACTTGAATGAGAACACAACACTCCGGTAAAATCGATAAGTAAGAAAATAACATGATCTTGACAAAACAAGGTGATGGGTGAAGAGAGCAACATCACAATTCCTCCAGAATGAAAGAATAGAAGCTAGATTGTTGGGATAAAGGGACGGAGAAGAAAATGACAACTTCTACCACAATTTAATTTCAAAAGCATCCTTGGGAAGAAGGATTGAACGGACTTTTTGAAACAAAATCAACAATGAAATGATATGAAATTGATTGGCTTATGTACATATCTCAATAAACCGAGGTTAATTCTTCCACCAATGAAAACAATGATAGGTTGAGATCAATGAAGGGATGAAACACTTCTTTCGCCGAGAGGATAGGAGAAAACTTGGATCATTGATAAGCACCACAGATAGCAACATTCCATTGGGAAGTCTTTTAGGTGAAATCTATACCAAGATAACTCCAATGAAGAAACGATGGGTTGATATATCTCATTCTTGAAAAATCTTCTTCGAGACACCTCATGAATAAAGAATGTTATAACACCATCTCAAAAGATAGGGGGAAGAATTTCAGGAATGCAAGATGAAGAATACTTGAGATCCTCAAAAAAGAATCTAGAAGAACACTTCGAGAATGAATTAAATCCTTAATGAACCACCATGTTGAGCCTCCGAGAAGAACTTAGTAATAAAAGAATGATCAAATGAAAGGAAAGTTGAGAAGAACAAGATGAAGTGTTGCAATGATTTAGTGGAGCTTCACGATGATATAACCAAGAAAACTTGGAACACTGAAAAGGAAAAGATGAAACACTTGAACCCACGATTTTGATGAGCCCCCGGGATGAAGAATTAAATCACCTCGATGAAATAAGAATAAGAATTATATCATTCTTACCCTTCATCAACTTTAATTGATGACAAGCAAAGCATTTTACAAGCCACTTATTCCCACTAAAAATTATTAAAGAGAGATAGAACAAACTTGGGAAGGTCTTCAACAAACCACCATAAGAACTGAAAATGAACGTAGCAAAGGAACGAATCACCGGGAAGAATTAGAAAATGAACGAAGATAATTGAGTGAATTTAGGTACAGAAGAGCTAAGAGATGACAAGCTAACTAGAGAATACTTGAACGTGGCACCGGTAAGATTTGGAGAATGAGAGCTGAAAGACGAGAATAAGTAATATTCAGAAATGATGGCCTTCGGATAATCGAGAAAGGAAAGCAACTCCTGAAATGCGTCGGATGGGCGAAAAGAATTCCCACAATTGAATACAATTGTGAGGATGGCATGAAGCTAGAACCATGAATCTTGAAGAGAACGGACAAGAATTTAATAGGAACTCTTCTTCGGTCTTGAATGCGGAGAATGAAGACGAGGAACACCACCAAAACTATTTGAGACACTCTGGAGCAATGAAGAACAAAGAGGTTGAGCCAAAGAAGAAAAGAATTTGAAAGCGATATTGGAGAAGGTAATGACTGATGAAAATTCTTTCATACGTCAAATTTTGAAAAGAATTTGAGAATAACTCCAAAAAATTAGAAGAGTCAGGTAAGATCCTAGGAAAAGACATGTGGGTTAGGGACCACTCGAAGAAACACCATTGGAACGAATAATTAAAAGAGACATTTGCACCAGTTGAATTGAATGGCTTGAATGAGATAACAACCTCGAAATAGCTTGACCGGATTAAGAATGGAAATGCGAATCTTCTAAGATATCTTCAACACTCCAGAGAAGAATTAGAGAGAGTTGAATAAACAAGGGAGACTTTGGATAAGAAATTCCAACATGGGAAAACATGTGAAACAAGAGGAAGAGATATGATTAACACCAAAGCTTGGATTTAGTCCACCAGAGAAGAAACAAGAACGGAGAATGATAAACTTGTAGCTCCTGAGCATCCTCACGAGAAATCACCGGATCAAAACTTGAAAGAAATGGATGAAGAGAATTTGCATGAATAAAAGAGACTTGATTAAGTATTCTGGCTCCAATAAGAAAAAGGGTGGGAGGGTGGGAAAAATAAAGACAACTTGGTACGAATGGAATGAACAAATCCTCAGGCTTCTCAATGGTGCTCATATGGAATAACTTGAAGAAAAGTGCGCCGGTTGGAAAGGAATGACATGACAGTCTCAATGATCCAGAAGGATTAACACTCCCATAGAATATGAGAACACTACTTATGAAGAAGGTATGGAATCAACACTTGACACTGAAGCAACTCGAATACAACAACTTGAAACAAAACAAAGGTTTTGGCTTGCACATAAGCTGGAAACAAATACATAACCCCTCATGCATTCGTTAGAAGGATAAACCTAAGTAACTACTTGAATTCCCACCTAGGAACTCCCAAAACTTTTTGGTTATGCAATCTGGTGTTAGGATATAGGGAGGCACAAATATCTAACAAAAATAACAAATCCTACACTCTAATTGTATCCTTTCGTCAACACATAACCGAGAAAACCTTAGAAATCATGTACCTCAGACCTTCGAAAAACATCTACTATACTAGTTGTGGCAATACATCTGATCGCTCTCCCCAGTTCTGGGTGGCGTCAAACTACTCTCACCACAAGGGGCATAGAAGTGTTTTCGATGTCGGCATCCTGTGGTATTCCAGAACTGAAACGATAAGCACTGTGATGAAAACACCTTGGAGTTCAACTCCCGGGACACTGCTACAACCCCTAAATGTCAGGACGCACCAAGAACAGAGTTCCCGTCATAATGATATCAGACCGATTCCACAATACCCGCGTGATCGGGATAGAATCGCATCTTGGGCGCTACAAGTTGGTATTAGAGCAACATACCATGTACTAGATATATGAGAATACAAGACAAAGGCTTACACTCACCACAAGCCACAACATGAATACATCAATACATCAATACATAGCAATCATCATACAAAAGAGCAGGATCCGACTATGGATGAAATCAAACAAAAAAGAAAAACGACATCCACCCTGCTAATCCTAGGCACCCGACTTGGGACCTATCTCTTGATCGAAGAAGAAGAAGCAGAAGAACTCCAAAACAAGCAAGCATTGCTCTCGTGTCAGATCATCGCATTACCTGTACCTGCACCTGTTATTGTAGTAATCTATGAGCCACGAGGACTCAGGAACCCTATTACCATGGGTATCAAGACTAGAAAAGCTTAATGGGTATGGAATGGATAGGTGGTGAGGTTGTAGCAAGCACTAAGCATTGTATGGTGGCTAACTTACGAGTACAAGAGTAAGAAGAGTAACTACACATACAATCGCAAACTAGTAATGATCAATAAGTGATCCTGTCGTGGATTTCTCACGGAAGATGTCCTAGTGTGAGGACTTAGTCGTGAGGCCAACACATCTATGTGGTAGCTTAAGAGGGGTTGAGCGGAATCGAGAGACGCAATACAAGACAAGGATTTAGATAGCTTCGGGCCCCAGGAAACATCATCCGGTAACAACCCTACATGTTGTTTGAGGCTAGATCTCATTATCATCACGAGGGAGTTGCCGTAGAGCGACTCTCCTAGTTATGTCTAACCCTTAAGATTATGCCCCTCCTTATATAAGTTGAAGGGGAAGTTACATGTAGAGCCCAACTCGGATTAAGACTTAAACTATTCTGACTTCTCTTCATGGGCTTCTTAACGTCTTGCGCTTCATAATGTCTCGAGCTTATTAACCCCAGGCGACTTAACGTCTGCCGGGTTATCATCTGCCGGGTTATCATATGACTTAACATCTGCCAGTTTATGACTGTCTACCGGGTTATGATTGTCTGCCGGGTTATGACTGTCTGCCGGGTTATCATCTGGCTTAACATCTACCGCTTTATCACCTGCCGGTTTATCGTCTGTCTTAGCCACCTATCTTAACTATCAGCCGATTTATACCTACTGGTTTACCGTCTGTCTTAGCCACCTGTCTTAACTGTCAGCCGGTTTGTCACCTGCCGATTTACCGTCTGTGTTAGCCACCTGTCGTAATTGTCAGCCAGTTTATCACCTGCCAGTTTACCGAGTCCCAGCCAGGTTATAACTCTGTTCGGGTCATGCCGCGGTGTCGGTGTACTAGAATAGGGGTACCCTAGTATCCCGAACTTGTGCATGGGTAGTTGCAGCGCCCCGCGGCAAGGCTTGCCGGGTGACCGCCAAGGTCCTCCGTGGTTCCTCTGGAGCCATCCAAGAACAAAGTATTCAAGCCAAGGAGACAAGGCCCCGGCAAGAGGAGCTTGCCGGGAAGGCCAACCAAGGCATTTCGAGGAACTTGCCGCGACGTGCCGCGTGTCCCGGCAAGGCTCGGTGAGCGACAAGCTTCCGGGCGCGGCAAGACAACGACCGCGGGAAGGCGCTTGCCGCGGCAGGCGGCCACTCTGTACCTACGCTCCAGCACATCCACCAACGTGTCGCCCTGGGGGCCTTTCCAGATGCACGTGGCGGGAGGCTGTGCAGCCAGCGGTGCACGGTGGCATGCGACGCTGGCAAGATCGCCATCGTGGCGAGCGATGGCGTCCCTGGCGGTCCTTTTCTGCATTGTTTGGGCGACACAGACGGGCATTTAATGCCTTTGTCCCCTGCCGTCAGGGTTAGGTAGGATACACTGTACAAGTAGTTGTACCAACCGCAGCTCCTTTTACGTTTTTACCCTTGTCTGCGTTGCCACCTGTCGGTGACCCCTTTAACATGTAAAAAAAGGCCCATGCGCAACGCAGAAGGGGTTCGAAGGCAAAAATACACACACGCTCAGTCTCGTTAGCAGCATGAATGTACTGTAGCATTTAGCGCTCTCGAGCAAGAACACAATACAATCAGATAAGCAGCAGTAGGAGTATTATCTCTCCGGAGAGCTCCGAAGCTGGGTAAACTGCTCGTGTGCTTCGCCTCGATCTGCTCTTCGTGTGATCTCCGCCCCCCGCCGAACCGAAAGGGGCTTGGTCCGCCGGTCCCATAGGTGTTCGTGGATCAGTTTCCCCGACATCTTTGGCGCGCCAGGTAGGGGGCGTCGAGATTGCGTGAACCTGATCCGGCGTTCACACGAGCTAGATCTTCATTTTCTTCATCGACATGCCACCGAAGAAGAAGACTTCGGCGGCAGCTGCTCCGTCCTCGTCACTTCCACCACCACCGGAGCAAACGGGTGGTGGAGTAGACGCCGGCGGAAGAACGGACGTCGACGAGGAGGCTCACGATGCTGCCAGGTCTAAGGACAAGGCTGCGCAGACCTCGGGGTCCGTACATGTACCGCGCCCATCTCAGGAGGTGCAGGACCGACAGCGTCATGGTATTCGCAGTACCATACGTTCGTTGGGGCAAGATCGAGCTGGTGGATCTCGGGGTGCTCAAGACCAACACGCACGCCAACGTGCTGGCACGAGCGAGACACGGTTGCCTGGATGGGATACTGCTCCTTCTAACATAGTTAGAAGTCCGAGCATATCCCGCTCCTCGCACCATTCGCCACTGCCACCCACCACTCCAGCCGAAGCTTTGGCGCGAGCTCAACTGCTCCTGGATTACCCTCCAGCGGAAGACAAGATCGACCAATGGAGAGCCACCATTCAGAGTCTCATCGGCTTTGCCAACGGCGATACTCCGCGGCAGCCAAGTGCATCCCGGCCGCGGCAGGACTGCCAGGCACGAGCCGGTGGCGACGAAACTGGTGGGGGTGCAACCACCATGCACTCTCCACCCCGAAGGCCAAGATCGCCGACTCGTCGGATCCACCTCGACAGCGGCTCCACCGCATCATCAGATCCATGAGCTCATCGCGATCAGCGCCAAGTTCTTCACGAACGATAGCAAGAAGACGCTCGTACTCATATCGAGCGCCGAAGAGAAGCGCGACATCAATCCGACAAGCGCGCTGGGCCCTCCGTTGACATGCATGCGCCAGGGGAACCAGGCGACTTGCCGTACGCGGTAGGTTGCCCTGCGTTCACTTGTGAGCTGCGGCAAGTCCAGTGGCCCAGCACGAAGAATTTTAAGCCAGATGTACCAGAGAAGTACGACGGCAAGACGCATCCGTCGGAGTTCCTCAGCATCTACACCATCGCGGTGCAGGCTGCCGGGGGACGGGACGACAAGATCCTTGCCAACTACTTCCCGCTGGTGCTCAAGCCCAATGTCAGATCCTGGCTCATGCACTTGCCGGACAACTCCATATCCTCCTGGGCTGATCTGTGCCATCAGTTTATCGGCGCCTTTACAGGAAGCCACAAGCCTCATGGCCAAGAGAGCGACCTTCATTTGCTCGCCCAGAAGGAAGGAGAGCCCCTGCGCAAGTACATTCAGAGATTCAGCCGCGTACAGCACAACATCCCAGATGTCCACCCCGCCGCGGTAATCTGCGCGTTCCATCAGAACGTGCGGAACCGCAGGATGGGGGAGGAGATGGCGATGTGCAAGATCAAAGACGTCAGTGAGCTATATGCCCTGGCCGACAAGTGTGCACGTGCTGAGGAAGGGAGAAAACTCCCCGGAGAGAATACAGGAGTAGGAGGATCTGATAGTGAGGAGACTGCCCCGGCAAGGAAGAACCGGCGGCGGAACAACAGGAAGAAGAAAGGCAAAGATGTGCTAGTTGTTGAGCAGTCCGGCAAGAAAGCCGAAGCTGGTAGCTCCGGCAAGGAGGTTGCCGCAGTTGTGGCGGTCGCCGACAAGCAGGACAACACCAACAAGCAGTACTGCAAGATCCACCGCACCAAGGGCCATGACCTCCAGAGCTGCAAGAAGGTCGAGCAGCTTGTCGAGCAACAAAAGGCTGAATACGAGCGGCACAACAAGGAGAAAGCCCAGGAAGGTGCTGGAGGGGCCAGCAAGAAACGTCCCGGCCGAGGAGGACGCCGCGGCAAGGCCAAGCAGCGGCAAGGAGACAGACCTCCTCGCGGCCGCGACAAGGATGAAGATAACGACAATGATGAAGATATGGATGATGACGAGACCGATGAGCAGGAGTTCCAGAAAGCCACAGAGGTCCTGTGCGTTGACGGTGGTGCTTTTCTGCATACTTCACACCGCCAGCTCAAGCAGTGGGTGCGGCAAGTCAATGCGGTAGAACCACCCATCGAGTCACGCAAGCCTCTGAAATGGTCCGGCACGCCTATCATCTTTGATATTGAGGACCACCCTGATCGCATAACTGCGGTCGGGTGCTTGCCGATGTTGGTTTCACTAACTATCCACAACCTCAAGGTCACTAAGATGCTAGTTGACGGCGGGGCCGGCTTGAACTTGATCTCCTCCGCGGTACTCCAGAAACTCCAGATCCCTGATAGCGAGCTCGAAGAGACCGGCACATTTCAAGGAATCAATCCGGGAAGGAGCAAGCCTAAGGGAAAGATTACGTTGCCGGTAACATTTGGCAGCGAGTTGAACTTCAGAACTGAGAGGGTCACTTTTGACGTTGCTGATTTTCCATTGCCGTACAATGGGATACTCGGCCGTCCAGCACTTGCCAAGTTCATGGCAGCCTCTCACTATGCATACAACGTGCTAAAGATGCCAGGCCCGATAAGTGTCATCTCTGTCCCTGGCGACAAGAAGGATGCCCTTATCTGCGCCGACAAGATCTACCGGGAAGCAGCAGCCGCAACAGATCGTAGGTCATTTGCCGTTGAAGCTCCCGGGGGGAAGAAGAAGACCAAGTCCGGCAAGAGCTCTGATGCCCACTCCGGCAAGCGCACCTCTTCGGAGTGCTGCGCTACCGTCGAGGACGCACCATCGAGCTCCACCAGCAAGTGTAAGAAGGCAATGGCAGCTCCACCAGAGACCAAGAAGGTGTCCGCCAAGGAGGACGACACTGGTGGTACCTTCACCATCAGTGCCACTCTCGACCCTAAATAGGAAAGCGCGCTCGTTGCTTTCCTGCGCGCGAACGTCGACGTGTTTGCATGGCAACCGTCTGACATCCCCGGTGTTCCCAGGAAAGTAATCGAGCACCATCTTGCCGTCTGTCCTCATGTGTGGCCCGTCAAGCAGAAAGTCAGGAAACAGGCAGTGGAGTGGCAAGAATTCATTGCAGAACAGATCAAGAAATTGGAAGCAGCAGGCCTTGTCAGAGGAGTGCTCCATCCTACGTGGTTGGCCAATCCTGTAGTCGTGCGTAAGGCAAACGGGAAATGGAGGCTTTGTATCGACTTTATCGATGTCAATAAAGTTTGTCCCAAAGACCCATTTCCCTTGCCGCGCATCGACCAAATTGTTGACTCCACGGCCGGATGTGACTTTCTTTCATTTCTTGATGCATACTCAGGATACCATCAGATCTTCATGGCAAAAGAGGATGAGGAAAAGACCGCATTCATCACCCCGTGTGGCACGTACTGTTTCGTACGGATGCCCTTCGATTTAAAGAATGTTGGTTCGACATTTGCAAGGGTAGTCCACCACGCTTTTGAGCCGCAAATGCACAGAAATGTGGAAGCCTACATGGATGACATAGTGGTCAAGAGCAAGGACAGGGCGACCCTGATCCAAGATTTAGACGAAACATTTGCAAATCTGCGCAAGATCAACCTCAAACTGAACCCCGAGAAGTGTGTGTTTGGAGTCCCCTCCGGCAAGCTTCTCAGATTCTTCGTGTCTCAGCGGGGAATTGAAGCCAATCCCGACAAGATCAAGGCCATTGAGCAGATTGAAGCACCAAAGCGCGTCAAGGATGTACGAACACTTGCCGGTTGCGTAGCTGCTCTCAACAGGTTTATCTCTAGATCTGCTGAGCACGCCCTGCCATTTTTCAAAATATTGAAAAAGGCAGGTCCAATGAAATGGACTTCGGAAGCGGAGGCTGCGCTGCAGGACTTGAAGAGATACCTGTCCTCCACTCCAACACTTGTCGCACCTAGGCCACAAGAGAAGTTGCTGCTGTACATAGCGGCAACCAATCAAGTGGTTAGTGCTGCGTTAGTGGCGGAGAGGGAGGCGGATGATGAGCTAGCAACCGCATCAGATGCATCCAGCGACAAGCAGGGGACTTCACCGACAAGCTCTGGTCCCGACAAAGATGGATCTGCGCAGGCGTGCAAGGAGGTGCAGAAAAGGATGGTGCAACGCCCAGTTTACTTTGTCAGTTCCCTTCTACAGGGGGCTAGATCAAGGTACTCCGGTGTGCAGAAATTTCTTTTCGGCCTCCTCATGGCCTCGAGAAAGCTGCGCCATTACTTCCAAGCACATGAGATCACAGTCGTCACTCGTTTTCCGCTGAAGAGGATATTGCAAAATCCCGAAGCAACAGGCAGGATTGTCGAGTGGGCGCTGGAACTGACAAGATTTGGCCTCAAGTTTGAAAGCACTTCAACTATCCAAAGCAGAGCATTGGCAGAATTCATAGCAGAATGGACGCCAACACCAGATGAAGAAATTCCTGAAACGAGCATCCCCGTCAAGGAAGCGAGCAAAGAGTGGCTGATGTACTTTGATGTTGCCTTCTCGCTGCAAGGCGCCGGTGCGAGCGTGCTACTAGTTGCACCCACCGGAGAGCATCTCAAGTACGTAGTCCAGATGCACTTTCCCAAGGAGCAAGCAACGAACAATACTGCAGAGTATGAAGGGTTGCTTACTGGTCTCAGGATCGCGGCAGACCTTGGGATCAAGAAGCTCATTGTCAGGGGTGACTCACAGCTTGTCGTCCGCCAAGTGAACAAGAACTATCAGAGTCCGTTGATGGAAGCATATGTTGATGAAGTGAGAAAGCTAGAAGAGCATTTTGACGGCCTACAGATGGAGCATGTTCCGAGAGCTCAGAACGACATTGCTGATGGCCTGTCAAAGTGCGCCGCACTTAAGTTACCTGTGGAACCAGGGATCTTTGTGCTCAAGCTGACTCAACCATCCGTAACGCCATCAACTGGACAGAGCAAGAAGAGGAAGTTGATTTCTGGTGACTATTTTCCGGCAGAGCTCCCCGAAGCCGCCGTCAAGAAGGTCCCCAGGATCAACGACAAGGCTGCTGAGGAGCAGTCTGCTCCGGCAAGCCTTAGGGTTTGTTCCATTGAAGCAGACGCTCCCGACAAGTTTCGCTCCGGCAAGCTTGCTGGGGAACATCAAGCTCCGGCTGAGCCCCAGGTTCTCGCCATAGAAGCGTATGTTCCCGCCGCAGCAGATGTGCCTTTAGTCCTTGTTGTCGAGCCGCAAGCTCCAGCATGGGCACAACAGATTGTCCATTTCCTTCAGACAGGAGAACTTCCCGAAGAGCAAGAACAAGCGGAAAGAGTATCCCGACAGTCAAGTATGTACCAGTTTGTCGACGACACACTGTACAGTAGAAGACTCAACGGTGTGAAATTGATGTGTATTCACCGAGAAGAAGGACAAAAGCTGTTGGCAGAGATACACAAAGGCATATGTTGTCACCACATTGGCGCAAGAGCACTTGCCGGCAAAGCGTTCCGGCAAGGTTTCTTTTGGCCGACAGCCCTCCAGGATGCAACTGTACAAGTAACTAAGTGTGAAGCGTGCCAGTTCCATTCCAAACAGATACACCAGCCAGCTCAAGCTCTCCAGATGATCCCTTTATCCTGGCCATTTTCGGTCTGGGGGCTCGACATCCTCGGCCCCTTTCCCCGAGCTGTCGGGGGCTTTGAGTACTTGTACGTTGCAATCGACAAGTTCACAAAGTGGCCAGAAGTGGAACCACTGAGGAAGGTGACAGCACAGTCAGCAGTCAAGTTCTTCAGGTCGGTTGTTTGCCGTTTCGGGATCCCTAACAGGATCATCACCGACAACGGCACGCAATTCATGAGCCGCACCTTCATGCAGTACGTCCAAGACCTTGGCGCCAAGGTCTGCTTCGCTTCCGTTGCTCGTCCGAGTAGCAACGGTCAAGCGGAGAGGGAAAATGCTGAAGTGCTGCGCGGGCTCAAGACCAGAACTTTCGACAGGCTGCGCAAGTGCGGAAGGAACTGGATCGAGGAGCTGCCGGTGGTTCTTTGGTCGATCAGGACGACGCCAAATCGAGCCACTGGCCAGACACCTTTCGCTCTAGTCTATGGAGCAGAGGCAGTTCTCCCCACGGAACTCGTATACGGGTCACCTCGAGTGCTCGCTTATGATGAGCTTGAGCAAGAGCAGCTGCGACAAGATGACGCGCTGCTCCTTGAGGAGGACCGTCTTCAGGCTGCTGTGCGAGCTGCTCGATACCAGCAAGCTTTGCGCCGCTACCATAGCCGCAAAGTTAATGCCAGGAGTTTCGAGGAAGGCGACCTTGTTCTTCGGCGCGTTTAGTCCGCCAAGAATTTCAACAAGTTGACGCCGAAGTGGGAAGGCCCTTATCGGGTGAAACGAGTCACTAGGCCTGGCGCTGTCCGCCTTGAGACCGGAGATGGCGTTCCGGTGAGCAACTCCTGGAACATCGAGCATCTTCGTAAGTTTTACCCGTAGGGCGCGATTGCCGGAACCCGTTCCGGCAACCACCTTTTGTACAAGTCTTGCCGATGTTGCATGTAATCCTTTGTACAAAGCCGGGCGCATATCCCGTGCATAAGTAAAGCTCATGTGCTCCGCACATCTTGTCAATTTCATGCTTTCTACTTTATATTTACATGCATTATCTGACACTTTGTGCAGCGCAACCCCCGGTAAGCAATAACGAGCCGGAAGGCACCATATCTTTATTTTCTCTTCTTTCTTTTTCTCAAAAAGGAAAAGAAGGTTCCCTCGCACACAAGTTTGCCGGGGGGAAAGGAGAAGATAATGGTGTGGACCAGGCATCGTTCAAGCAAGTTCTCGCCTTGCCGGGGAGCAAACGACAAAAAGAAGAGATAAGTTGCCAAAGTCTGAGCAATCAGTTTTAAAATTTTAAGTTATCTTCCTCGAACGACCGTACTTTGTATGGTAAACCTGTGCGCGGAGGAACCAACTCGTAGCTACTTGCGCCCTTACTTTGTTTCGAGTCCGCTCAACAACTTAAGTGAGCTGCGACTAGTTGCGACAAGGTTTCTTGTCGGTAGCGGCACCGCCAGCAGGCTGCTGATGTCCCGCACTCAGCGCTCGCGGCCCAGGTGCCTGCACCGACAAATCCCCTGAAAGCGTAGGGCAGAAACATACAAGGGAAGGAACCAAGTAATGGAAATAACATAGCAAATTTCTACCCAAAGCAGACTTATATTACAAGATAGCTTGTCGCAGCTCTAACAGATTGTTCTTGTGACATGGCCAGCAGCGACAAAGAAAAAGAAAAGACAGGCGGCCTAATCTACGCGATCGCCCTCAACCCTTTTGATCTCGCTCACCTTGTCCACAATGGGTGCGACGAGGGCCTTGAGCGCTTCCAGATCAGCATCTAGAGGCAGGGACTTGAGGACGTTGGTGAAGTTGAGGCCTGGGTTGCGGAAAGCCACCTTCATCAGCACTTTCTGGAGAACTCCCGTGCAGATCTTGCGCGACTCGTCGGCCAGCTGCTTTGGGATCTTCTCCCGGAGTCGTTGGAGTGCCGTCGCCACGCCCTTGAAGAACAAGCTGAGCTTGGCGCTGGGTTGGAGGTGCTCGTCGGAGGAGTACCCGAGATCCTCCATCCCCAGCTGCGCCAGCTCCCCATCGATGGCGGTGGCAAGATCCACAAGACCCTCAGTCCAGTGCTCCACAGTCTCCCTGAAGGCGTTGTGGGCGGCAGCAGCATTCGCCAGAAGCACCTCGTCAGCCTTGATCTTCTCCGACAAGGCCACCTCCCGCTCCCTTGCGCCGTCCAGCGTCTGAGTCAACGTGGCCAGCTTCAGCTCGAGATCTGTGTTGGAGTCCTTGGCGGCGCTGACCTCCTTGCCCCTCTCAGCGAGAAGACCCTGCAGCTCACCATGAGCGGCAGCATCCTTCTCACGCTCACGCTTGAGCGCGGCAAGCTCCTCGCCGCTCGCCCTGAGATCGGCTTCCAGCTGTGCCACCTTCGTCTCCAGCTCCTTCTTGGCGGCCTCGGCAGCTGCGGCAGCATCCTTTGCCTCCTTGAGAGCCCCACCAATTGCTTGCTCGCGCGCGACAAGCTCCTCCTCGTGGCTGTCAAGATTGACCTTGCGCTGCGCCAACTCTCCTTCCCGCGCAAATAGGTTTTCGGCGACAAGCCGTTGCTTCTCTTCAGCTTCGGCCTTCTCGAGGAGGCTTTATGCTCCTCGAGAAGTTGCCCCCGCTCCTCCGCCAGGGACCAGAGAGCTTCCTGCCTGAGGCCCCGGAGCTCCTCCGCGCGCTTCTCAATGTCAACTCCCGCCTTCGCGACAAGCGCTTCTCGGGAGGCTAGCTTGGCTTGTCGGGCGCGGTAGAGCGACGTCAACTTCCGCAGCAGCCGCTCCTCTTCAGGCTCGTTGCTGCTGCTTGGCACGTCAACCAGCGTCAGCCCGGCGGAGGCAAGCACTTCTCCATCCAAGATTTCTCCCTCGACCGGCGCCCTGGAGCTTGACGCCCAGGGAAGCTTGATGAAGATGCCATCGCCAGCCTTCAAGTAGGCGCCAGGCTGGGGCTCTTCGGAGCCTGGCTATGCAGCAGCGGCGGAGGGATCGGCGGTCGGCGCAGCGCCTGGCGCTCCTGCGGCCTCGGGGCCGTCAGTGCGATCGCCGGATCCCTCGCCAGCTTTTGTGGCGGCAGCTTCGGCGGCCTCTTCGCCGGCAGGCTCGTCAGCGCTGGCCTCTCCTTCGGTGGCGGCGGTGTCGTCGGTACTGCCGCGCGCGCCCTCCTCGATGGCGTCCTCGGTTTCCATCGGCTCAGTGGCAGGTGGATCTGAAGAAGAAGAACCCAAGGGAAAGTTTTCAAGCAAGAAGATTACCTGTGCTAGGATCTGCAGCCATGGTCTCAACCACCGGAGGATCGCTGGTGCTATTCCTTGCCGGAGAACTACCCCTTGCCGGAGAATTCTCCCTTGCCGGAGAACGCTCCCTTGCCGGGGAATCCTCCCTTGGCGGCATAGTCGAAGCAGATGGCACTTCAGGAGCGGCTTCTGAGCGCTCCTGGTGAGGCTGCTCTGCTCCTACACAAACCAACAGGCAGATATCAGCAAAGAAAAGAGCACCTATGTGCGCCTGATGGCAAAAAGTAAACTATACGCTTACGCTGGGGGCTGCGCTGGGGGCTGCTTTGGGGAATGATTGCCGGGTCCGGCAAGGTGGTCTCGGGCACACCTTCTGCTGGTGTGGTGGGTTCGTCCTCAATGACAATCACCGGGACCTTGGCTCTCTTCGCCGCTCTCTGGGCCAGCGTCCTGAAAAGGAACGGGTCCAGAATGAAGCAAATCAGATACAAGACAAAGTAACGAAATTGAAGAACTACAAGAACAGTAAGGAATCTTACTCTTCTTCTTCCTCGTCGGAGCTGAGCGCGGAGAGATCGAAATCCGGCTCGCCTCCGGAGCGACGAGGCGGAGGAGTAGGCTCCCTTGTCCGCTTGGCAGGAGCGGTGGCGGTGGACCGGGAAGACCCCGCTCCGGTCACCGCAGCGGCGTGAGGCGCTCCCGCGGCAACAGTGCTTGCCGCGGTAGAGCGTGTCGCGCGGCTCGGCGGCTGTTGACCCGTCTGCTGCCCCGCTACATCCCCGGCCTTGCGGAGACGCCTTCTTGGTGGAGCTGGGGGCTCCGCTTGTGGCAAGCTGTCCGAAGGTTCGGGTCCGACAGGCTCTCCCTCGCTGGGCTCACTCGACTCAGCTTCAGGCCCGGGAAGCTCTTCCAAGCCGGCGAACTCCTCTCGCTCGACAAGGCTTGCCGCCTCTGCTGCCTCTGCCTCCTCCACGGTGAATCCGAACTCGCCCGTGGCAACGGCGCCTGCCACCTCTTCCAGCCTGGTGGCGATGCGCTGCATCTCGTCATCAGTGGTATCGCGGGTGAGGCTCTTCTGTTCATCGGCGTGGACCGGCACTTCTTCCAAGCCGTCGAAGAACGCCCACACAACATCATCGGCAGGCTCTTGCCAGGTTGGGACAATCCCATGTGAATCGCACAACGGCATCATTGCGCGGATGCGGTCGAGCGAGGAATTGTTGCACAACGGAACGACACCCCTCGGCAAAATGAATGGATGTTGCGGATCACGCTTGAACAGCTCCAGAAGCATCACATCCAGCTCCAAGACAGTGAAGTTGAAGTTTAGGCCCGGGCGTAGCCTCATGATATCCGCTGAGTTCTGGAACTCCCAGGCTGGTCTCCTCCTCTCCTGCAAGGGGGCGATGCAGCGGCGGAGAAAGTCTGCGCCAACGGCGCCTACGGTAAGCCCGGCAAGCCTAAGGCGTAGTATCCGGGTGATGGCGATCTTCAGTCTGTCGTCTTCCGGGGCCACGTTGCTCCAGTCATTGCCGCGCACTATCGGGGCTTGGCGCAGGGCAGTAAAGGGCTGTGGGTTCTCCTCGACGATCCAGCACCACTCTGCTCTCCACTCCTCCCACTTGCTGCGGAGCTCTCCCTCCATATAAGCTTCCTTCTTGCCGACTCTTGAGATCCAAGCTATCCCGTCGGCAAGAGGCCCCCCCTCTCAACACGGGGCATAAAGAAATGGCGGAAGAGAGCTACTTTTGGGTGGACTCCGACAAAGTTTTCGCACAGATGTGCGAAAACTGCCATGGTCAGAACGGTGTTGGGGGTGAAGTCAAGGAGGCGGAACCCGTAGGTGTTCATGATGTCGCAGAAGAATTCAAAGAAAGGCGGGCAGAGCCCGCAGTAGAAGAACAGTGCAAAGAAGGGGTACCCGTTTGGAGCTAGTTCCGAAGAGGCGGCCGGGAGTACCCTCGTGCGCGGATGCGCTCGCGTCTCCGTCAACCAGAAGAGGTAGTAGTACTCCCGCAGCTCCTTCGTGGCAAGCTAAGGGGGGAAGATGGCCCGCTCCTTTCGCAGCGCCGCGAGCCGCTGCGCCTCGACCGATTTCACGCCCTTCCCCTTGTCGGCTTTCGGAGCCATGGCGGAGGTGGTGGGGTCATCGGCGGCGTTGGTGGTGCTGGTGGCAATGGGGGGCGGAGCGCTGCTCTCTCTCAGCTTCGGGAAGAAGGGGGGAGCGGCGAAGATTTGGGAAATGGAGTAACGACAGGCGAGATGGGCGAACTGCCCCTGTTTCCCCTGCTTATAAGGAGGGAGGGGGCGGACGTTTCGCCCTTCCGAATAAAGAAACCACCCACGATCTCTCCCACGACGCCGCATTCGACGCGTGTCGTTGAGGGAGGGCACGGTGGGTGCGGAGTAAGATACGGCGTAACCCAGGCCGCGCGTGCTCGTGCCCTGTTTTGGGCCTGGCCCAACAGCGCTCGGCACCGTGTGTGGCCCAGGTCCGGGGGCTCCTGTCGGTGTACTAGAATAGGGGTACCCGAGTATCCCGAACTTGTGCACGGGCAGTTGCAGCGCCCCGCGACAAGGCTTGCCGGGTGACCGCCAAGGTCCTTCGTGGTTCCTCTGGAGCCATCCAAGAACAAAGTATTCAAGCCAAGGAGACAAGGCCCCGGCAAGAGGAGCTTGCCGGGAAGGCCAACCAAGGCATTTCAAGGAACTTGCCACGACGCGCCGCGCGTCCCGGCAAGGCCCGGTGAGCGACAAGCTTCCGGGCGCGGCAAGACAACGACCGCGGCAAGGCACTTGCCGCGGCAGGCGGCCACTCTGTACCTACGCTCCAGCACATCCACCAATGTGTCGCCCTGGGGGCCTTTCCAGACGCGCATGGCGGGAGGCTGTGCAGCCAGCGGTGCGCGGTGGCATGCGACACTGACAAGATCGCCATCGTGGCGAGCGATGGCGTCCCTGACGGTCCTTTTCTGCACTGTTTGGGCGACACAGACGGGCATTTAATGCCTTTGTCCCCTGCCATCAGGGTTAGGTAGGATACACTATACAAGAAGTTGTACCAACCGTAGCTCCTTTTACGTTTTTACCCTTGTCTGCGTTGCCACGTGTCAGTGACCCCTTTAACATATAAAAGGAGGCCCATGCGCAACGCAGAAGGGGTTCGAAGGCAAAAATACACACACGCTCGGTCTCGTTAGCAGCACGAATGTACTGTAGCATTCAGCACTCTCGAGCAAGAACACAATACAATCAGATAAGCAGCAGTAGGAGTATTATCTCTCCGGAGAGCTCCGAAGCTGGGTAAACTGCTTGTGTGCTTCGCCTCAATCTGCTCTTCGTGTGATCTCCGCCCCCCGCCGAACCGAAAGGGGCTTGGTCCGCCGGTCCCATAGGTGTTCGTGGATCAGTTTCCCCGACACGCGGGGTATATCCCCGACATTAGCCCCCAATTTAATTTGGATCTATCCATGTTAAACTGATTCTGATCATCCTTAACTCCTTGCACTTTCCTTCTTCTAGAAAATCCGGGTCAATAGGCCAGCTTCATAATCAATTTGCTGACATTGGTTTGTCACCGAGAAATATTATGAAGAATAATTAATTTGACTCAGCTCCCAATGCTTAACAAAAATATTGGTCCTTGAAATACTCATCTGATCTTCACCCGGTTTAAGAATGTAGAACTTGTCAGTTTATAAATATTAATGGTACCGGGTCATAATTGTAGTTAACATCAAGCTTGAAAATATACCTCTTATATGCCTATCACTTGTAGCCCCCAAGTCTTAAGAAGGGAACGTAGTAACAGCTTAAGACTTGCTTCAATATGAATGTCACAAGCTTGAAGAAATCTGATTTGTTCATTTTTGTTGCCAACGCCGGTTCATGATTGTTGCCAACACCGGTTCATGATTATTGATGAAGCCGGGTTGCAGACACACGGTCATAATGATTGGTGATGTCGGGTTACTCTAGTTTGCTCAAAACAGAGAATTTGAAAATATTTCTTTGATAATAATAATAATACCTGTAGCCCCCAAGTCTTGAGCAGAACAAAGTGATGGCTTAAGACTTGCTTCAATATAAATACTACCACTTTTGAAGAAATCCATGTTGTTCATCCCAGTCACTAGTAAAAACTGAATACTCCATATTATGTAGCCCCCAAGTGCCGGGTTGTCATGCTTGCAACAACCTGGGACTTGTAATTGCCTGATGCTCAAAAACTTCAACCAGTGTAGCCCCCAAGGGCCAGGTCATTATGCAATAATGAGCAGGGACTTTATAAATATGATCATGTAAATTTGAACAGGAATGTGTAGCCCCTAAGGGCCGGCTCAGTAAGATAATATTGAGTTGGGACTTTGTATATAATTCATTGATAATAACATCGTTTGATGTAATCTCCACCACGGGGCTTGAACCCATGTCCATGATGTTAAAGAGCTTTATACTCTACCAACTGAGCAGTGAACCTTTCAATATAATGAATTAAAGCTTGTGTACCTTGAATTTTTGATAGGAGCAATTATGATGTGATTAGTCGGGTCTTCAATAAGATGAGCAAGAAATGACTTTGCATTAACCCCCAAGTATCATGGTGCATGCTTGCAGCGACATGAGACTTGCATATTTGTTGTAATCTCAACTTGAATAATGTAGCCCCCAAGTGCCGGGTCATAAGCCTGCAGCGACTCGGGACTATTCCTTCCATTGTAAAATAAATCATATCCATTGATAAAATAATAGCCATTGTGCTAAAGCGACTTTGAAAACCTCAACCATAATACTGGTTATTAATAACCATAAAAATCGAGCCATCTTGGCTATTAAATATTTGAATAATATAATCCGGTTTGGAAAACCGGTTCCTGTGATATTGAATCGTACTGCCGGTTTAGGATACCTGTGCAGTAAGGGTGATAACCCAGTCTTGAGTACTAATAACTCCTCCCATATTTTGCCGGTTTATGATAAAACCGTACCGGGTTGTAATAAACACCGGATTATCCATATATAATACTGGTGACTAGTAGCTAAAACTAGGCCGGTTAAGAAACACCGGCTTATCATTAAGTGTTGTAAACCTCAAAAAGAGAAAATTTATCGAATAAAATCACGTGAGGCTTTTCATGGGCTGCTAGGCCCAAAATCAAGGCTTTTCATGGGCTGCCAAGCCACTGAGTTAAACCATTTGACAAAGCCTTTTAAGATGGACCTCACATTAACCAATCGTCGTTTTAACTTTGAAAATTTCAAGGTCTGTATAAGATTGACTTGCCAAATGTTCGACGGGTCATACCAGGAATACCTGGATGGAGTGGCTTACTTAAAAAAGGCAGGATAACCCAGGGTTTTAGGTGAATACACTTAGCTTCGAAGCTTGGGTTGATAGCCTATTACAAGGGTTAAAACTCTTTGTTGCTGTGCAACAAAAGAGCCCCCAGGTAACATTTTGAGCTGTGCTCAGTGGGTGCCTATGTTTTAGTTGTGCGGTGCAACATACTCTCTTTGGCCCTCATGATAATATTGGCTTGATAGCCGGATTCCCGAAGTAACCAGAGCTATGCTCTTATGATAATATTGTCTTGATAGCCGGATCAACGGGTAATCAGTACTCCGCTTTATAAACAGAAACCCCCAAGTGATATATTTCTGAGCTGTGCTCGCCGGGTGCCTATGTTTGAGTTGTTTTGGGCCACAAACTCTCTTTGGTCCCTTTCATTTTTCCTGAGAACTCGAACTTGCGAGAGATTATTCTTTTGAACTAGAAATTCTTAAACCGGATATTGAGAGCTTCAACGCTTTGTGGGAGACAACTTTCCTTTAAGCTGGATTTTAAACCTGGAATCCTTCTTTTTAAGCCAGCAATATTATGACAACATTTAAATTTGCACCAATATGATGGTTTAGGGTCCTGCATTAGATAACTTTGCAAGCCGAAGTAATTGCTCTTCTAAAGAAAGCAATCTATAATAAAAATATACTGGATGGATTCCACCTGATATGTTAGGCCAGTATTTATCCGCCGCGGAGCTGATGTTCAGTTGACCACCATGGTGAAGCGGCGCGGTAAACCGTGCGAACGGGCATGTGAGCCGCATTGTGTTGATATACGCCGAACCACGACGGCAGACGGAAAAAACAACCACAACGTATAGTGATAAGATAAATTGTAACGAGTAACAAGTAAATAAAGTAAATAAAGTGCAGCAAGGTGTCCCAATCCTTTTTCTAGCAAAGGATAAGCCTGGACACTTTCTTATAATGAGAAAAGAGCTCCCGAGGACACACGGGAATTATCGTCAAGCTAGTTTTCATCACGCTCATATGATTCACGTTCGGTACTTTGATAATTTGATATGTGGGTGGACCGGTGCTTGGGTACTGCCCTTACTTGGACAAGCATCCCACTTATGATTAGACCCTATTGCAGGCATATGCAACTACAAAATAAGTATTAAGGTAAACCTAACCACACCATTAGACATATGGATCCAAATCAGCCCCTAACGAAGCAACGCATAAACTAGGGTTTAAGCTTCTGTCACTCTAGCAACCCATCATCTACTTATTACTTCCCAATGCCTTCCTCTAGGCCCAAATAATGGTGAAGTGTCATGTAGTCGATGTTCACATAACACCACTAGAGGAAAGACAACATACATCTCATCAAAATATCGAACAAATAACAAATTTTCACATGACTACTAATAGCAAGACTTCACCCATGTCCTCAGGAATAAACGTAACTACTCACAAAGCATATTCATGTTCATAATCAGAGGAGTAATAATGAACATATGATCCTCCACCAAGTAAACCAATTAGCATCAACTACAAGGAGTAATCAACACTATTAGCAACCCACAGGTACCAACTTGTGGTTTTGATACAAGATTGGATACAAGAGATGAACTAGGGTTTTGAGAGGAGATGGTGCTGGTGAAGATGTTGATGGAGATTGACCCCCTCCCGATGAGAGGATCGTTGGTGATGACGATATTAATGATTTCCCCCTCCCGGAGGGAACTTTCCCTGGCAGAACAGCTCTGTCGGAGCTCTAGATTGGTTCCGCCAAGGTACCGCCTCATGGCGGCAGAGTTTCGTCCCGTAAGCTTTCCCACGACTTTTTCTAGGGTAAAAGCCTTCATATAGCAGAAGATGGACACCGGAGGGCCACCAGGGGGCCCAGGAGACATGGGGCGCGCCCAGTAGGGGTGGGCGCACCCCCACCCTCCTGGCCAGGGTGTGGGCCCCCTATGGTGTTTCTTCCGCTCAATAATTCTTATAATTCCAAAAATAAGTTTCGTGGAGTTTCAGGATTTTTGGAGCAGTGCAGAATAGGTTTCCAATGTTTGCCCCTTTTCCACCCAGAATTCCAGCTGCCGGCATTCCCCCTGTTAGGGTAAACCTTGTAACATAAGAGAGAATAGCCATAAGTATTGAGATATAATGTGTAATAACAGCCCATAATGCAATAAATATTGATATAAAAGCATGATGCAAAATGGACGTATCAACTCCCCCAAGCTTAGACCTCGCTTGTCCTCAAGCAGAAGCCGATATCGAAAAATATGTCCACATGTTTAGAGATAGAGGTGTCGATAAAAAATAAAATACGGACATGAGGGCATCATGATCATTCTTATAACAGCAACACAAATAGATTTTGTCAAATGATTTCTTATGCTCAAGTAACAATAAATTCACAATGTCAAGTATGGTTCAGAAACTTCATTGGGAACTAACAAACTATAATCTCAGTCATTGAAGCAATTGCAATTTATCATAACATCAGAAAGAGTCAAGAATAGAGCTTTTCAGCAAGTCCACATACTCAACTATCATGTAGTCTTCTAAAATTTCTAACACTCACGCGGTACTTGTGGTGATAGAGTTTCAACCATACACTGAGAAACATAGGGACTTAATGTGTTGCCTCCCAACGTATTCACCTTTAGGTGATGTCAACAATAATAGTTCATGCTAACTTACATCCAATTGGATATATATATCAAGATCTTTCAAACATGAGGAGCTTGCCAAAGGATAAAATGAAAAAGGGAAAGGTGAAGATCACCTTGGCTCAAGCATAAAGTAAAAACATAAAGTAAAAGATAGGCCCTTCGCAGAGGGAAGCAGAGGTTGTCATGTGCGTTTAGGGTTGGATGCATGCAATCTTAATGCAGAAGAACGTCACTTTATATTGCCACTTGTATGTGGACCTTTATTATGCAGTCCATCGCTTTTATTGCTTCCACAACAAGATCGTATAAAGCTTATTTTCTCTGTAGTAATAAGTCATACATATTTGGAAGGCAATTTTTATTGCCTACAACATGACAACTTACTTGAAGGATCTTACTCAATTCATAGGTAGGTATGGTGGACTCTCATGGCCAAACTGGGTTAAAGGATATTTGGAAGCACAAGTAGTATCTCTACTTAGTGCAAGGAATTTGGCTAGCATGATGGGGAAAGGCAAGCTCAACATGTTTGGAAGGTCTATGACAATATACTTTAACTGAGATGTGAGAAAACACAAACCATTACATTGTCTTCCTTGTCCAATGTCAACTCTTTTAGCATGTCATACTTAATGAGTGCTTCATAATCATAAAAGATGTCCAAGATAATATATTTGTACGTGAAACCTCTCTTTCCTTATTACTTCCTATTAATTGCAACGATGACCAAAACTACGGTTATCAACTCTCAACAACTTTTATGCCTCATACTTTCTATGTGTGAAGTCATCACTAACCATAAGATCAATATGAACTCTTTTATTCTTTTTGTTCTTTCTACTTTCTCAAGATCATGGCAAGATAGCAAAGTCCTTGACTCAACACTAATCTTTATTATAGATAGCTCGTGGACTCGATTACATAAAGAGATCACAAAGCAAAACTCAAAACTACTTGATACTAAAACTTCAATCTACTAGATCAAGATACTACTAAAAGGATCAAACCAAATAAAATGGTAAAGATAGGAGTGTGATGGTGATACAATACCGGGGCACCTCCCCCAAGCTTGGCAGTTGCCAAGGGGAGTGCCCATACCCAAGTAATTATGTCCTCGGAGGTGGTGAAGGTGGTGATGATGTAGGCTTCTTCCTCAATTTACACTTGAGTATAGTATTTTGCTCTTTTAGGTCCTCGATCTCCTGCTCAACTCTTAATAATCTTTTGCACAATTCCTATTTATTTTCCTGCAAGAGACGAAAAGGGATAAACTCGATCTTTGGCTTCTTTGCTCTATCAGGGAGGCTTGACTTTTTCAACTCCACATGCATGTCCCCAGGCTGAGGTAATAGGGCTTCGTCTTCGTCTGAACTCGTCTCCTCCTTTCCCTTAGGCCCATAGTCTTCCTCTTCTTTAGAGGTCCAACCATCATGCTCCATGTGCCCATAGACCTTAGGGTCTGCAAGGTAATCAGCCAAATAGATTTCCCCTTCCGAATCCTGAGACGACATATTGCTCTAAATCTGTAACAGAACAGCTCGAATTGAAAATAGAGGATATTTGCGTGATACGGTGGTCAAAGCCTTCGGGAGATTATATAATTAATTTATACTAACCAAAATACGTAACATGCAAGAAAACGGAGTCCGGGAGGCACACGATGTGTCCACGAGACAGGGGGCGCGCCCAGGAAGGGTGGGCACGCTCCTCCACCCTCGTGGAGGCCTTGTGTCCTTCCCGGATTACTTCTTTCTTCCTAAAATTCTTAAATATTCCAAAACTGATAAAAATTGCCAGTAGAATTGTTTTGGAGTCGGTTGACTTACCGTACCACATACCTATTCCTTTTCGGAGTCTGGAACATTCTGGAAAGTGTCCCTTATGTATTCCTCCGGGATTACGGTTTCAATAATATTAGTTTCGACATTGATAGGATTACCTGAGATATAATGTTTAATTCTTTGGCCGTTCACCACCCTCGGACTTGTGCCTTCGAAGTTGTTGATTTTTATGGCACCAGAACGATAGACCTCCTCGATAATGTAAGGACCTTCCATTTAGAGAGAAGTTTTCCTGCAAAAAATCTTAAACAAGAGTTGAATAATAACACATAATCACCTACGTTAAACTCATGCTTTTGTATCCTTTTGTCATGCCAGTGTTTGACTTTTTCTTTGAATAGCTTGGCATTCTCATAGGCTTGGGTTCTCCATTTATCAAGTGAGCTAATATCAAACAACCTCTTCTCACCAACAAGTTTGAAGTCATAGTTGAGCTCTTTGATAGCCCAATATGCTTTATGTTCAAGTTCTAGAGGTAAATGACAAGCTTTTCCATAAACCATCTTATACGGAGACATACCCATAGGATTTTTTATGCAGTTCTATAGGCCCATAATGCATCATCAAGTTTTTTGGACCAATTCTTTCGAGATCTATTGACATTCTTTTGCAAAATTAATTTGAGCTCTTTATTGCTCAACTCTACTTGACCACTAGACTGCGGATGATAAGGAGATGCGATTCTATGATTAACATCATACTTAGCAAGCATCTTACGGAAAGCACCATGAATAAAATGTGAACCACCATCACTCATAAGATATCTAGGGACTCCAAACCTCAGAAAAATAACTTCTTTAAGCATTTTAATAGAAGTGTTATGATCAACACTACTAGTTGGAATAACTTTTAGCCACTTAGTAACGTAATCAACATGAACTAAAATATGTGTGTAACCATTAGAGGCAGGAAAAGGTCCCATATAATCAAAGCCCCAAACATCAAACGGTTCAATAACAAGAGAATAATTCATAGGCATTTCTTGACGTCTACTAATATTACCAATTCTTTGACATTCATCACAAGATAATACAAACTTACGAGCATCTTTGAAGAGAGTAGGCCAATAAAAACTAGATTGAAGTACCTTATGTGCAGTTCTATCTCCAGCGTGGTGTCCTCCATAGGATTCAGAGTGACACTTGCGTAGGATCTGTTCCTGTTCATGCTCAGGTACTCAACATCTAATAACACCATCTACTCTTTCTTTATAAAGGTGTGGGTCATCCCAGAAGTAATGTCTTAAATCATAACAGAACTTTTTCTTTTGCTGGTATGTGAAACTAGGAGGTATAAATTTAGCAACAATGTAATTAGCATAATCAGCATAGCAAGGAGCAGTACGAGAAGCATTAACGACCGCTAATTGTTCATCAGGAAAGCTATCATCAATAGGCAGTGGGCCATCAAGAACATTCTCTAACCTAGACACGTTGTCTGCAACGGGGTTCTCATCTCCCTTTCTATCAATAATATGCAACTCAAATTCTTGGAGCAAGAGAACCCATCTAATGAGTCTAGTCTTAGCATCTTCCATAAGATATTTAATAGCAGCATGATCAGTGTGAATAGTAACTTTGGAATAAAAAATATAAGGTCTAAACTTATCACATGCAAACACAACTGCTAAGAACTCTTTTTCAGTAGTAGCATAATTTCTCTGGGCAGTATCAAGAGTTTTACTAGCATACTAGATAACATTCAATTTCTTGTCAACTCTTTGCCCTAGAACAGCACCTACATCATAATCACTAGCATCACACATAATTTCAAAGGGTAAATTCCAATCAGGTGGCTGAACAATAGGTGCAATGATCAAAGCTTTCTTAAGTATTTCAAATGCTTCTACGAAATCATCATCAGAGACAAAAGGAATATCTTTTTGCAATAAATTAGTCACATGCCTAGAGATTTTAGAGAAGTCCTTAATGAACCTCCTATAAAAACCGGCATGACCAAGGAAACTTCTTATACCTTTTATGTCCTTGGGACATGGCATCTTTTCAATAACATCAACTTTAGCTTTATCAACTTCAATACCTCTCTCGGAAATCTTATGCCCCAAGACAATGCCTTCATTAACCATAAAGTGGCACTTTTCCCAATTCAAGACGAGACTAGTGTCTTTGCATCTCTGCAAAACTCGATCAAGGTTGCTCAAGCAATCATCAAAAGAGGATCCATAAACGGAGAAATCATCCATGAACAACTCACAAATCTTTTCACAAAAGTCAAAGAATATAGCCATCATGCATCTTTGAAAGGTAGCAGGTGCATTACATAAACCAAACGGCATACATCTATAAGCAAAAGTACCGAAAGGGCAAGTAAAAGTGGTCTTCGATTGATCCTTAGATGACACAGGTATTTGAGAGAAACCAGAATAACCATCTAGGAAGCAGAAATGTGCGTGTTTGCATAGTCTTTCTAGCATTTGATCAATAAAAGGTAAAGGGTAATGATCTTTCTTAGTAGCTTTATTTAATTTACGGAAATCAATTACCATCCTATAACCTATAATAATTCTTTGCGGGATAAATTGATCTTTATCATTAGGAACGACAGTAATACCTCCTTTTTTAGGAACACAATGGACAGGGCTTACCCAATTACTATCAGCAACGGGATAGATTATACCTGCCTCAAGGAGCTTTAGTATCTCCTTTCTTACCACTTCTTTCATCTTAGGATTCAATCGTCGTCGAGGATCTCTAACTAGTTTGGCATCATCTTCCAAGTTAATTTTGTGTTGACATAACGTGGGGCTATTGCCCTTGAGATCATCCAGAGTATATCCAATGGCAGCACGGTGCTTCTTCAGAGTTTTCAATAATCTTTCTTCTTCTTGCTCTGAAAGGTTAGAACTAATAATAATAGGATATATTTTCTTTTCATCAATATAAGCATACTTAATATTATCTGTTAATGGTTTGAGCTCAAACACGGGATCACCCTTGGGTGGAG
Source organism: Triticum dicoccoides (assembly GCF_002162155.2). Lineage (NCBI taxonomy): Eukaryota > Viridiplantae > Streptophyta > Magnoliopsida > Poales > Poaceae > Triticum > Triticum dicoccoides. The sequence goes on along the minus strand of NC_041387.1, from coordinate 211,576,291 downwards.
GGGGATCCCCTAGAATTTCAACGGGAAGGTTATGTTTCAGAACAGGTTCCTGTTGAAGGAACACTTTATCTATTTCCTTTCTTTCCTTCATAAACATATCATTTTCATGGTCTAGCAAATATTGTTCTGACGGATCAGTAGGAGGCACGGCAATAGAAGCAAGACCAATGATCTCATCCTTACTAGGTGATTCTCTATCATGAGGTTGTCTATGAAACTTAGCAAAATTAAACTCATGAGACATACCCTCTAAGCCAATTGTGACAGTATCCTTTTCGCAATCAATCCTAGCATTAACTGTATTCAAGAAGGGTCTACCAAAAATAATGGGACAAAAATCGTATTGTGGGGAACTAAGAACAAGAAAATCAGCGGGATATTTAACCTTCCCACACAAGACTTCAACATCTCTAACAATCCCAACTGGTGAATAGTATCTCTATTAGCAAGCTTGATAGTAACATCAATACCTTCCAATTCAACGGGTGCAATATCATGCATAATTTCTTTATATATGTCATAGGGTATTGCACTAGCACTAGCACCCATATCACATAAACCATGATAACAATGATCTCCTATTTTAACAGAAATAACATGCATGCCTACAACAGGTCTATGTATCTTAGCATCTGGTTTAACAATATTAGCAGTCTCACCACAGAAATAAATAACATGCCCATCTAAATCATCATCCAAGAGATCTTTAACCATAGTAATACTAGGTTCAACTTTGATTTTCTCAGGAGGTGTATAAGTCCTAGTATTACTCTTACGAACAACAGTCGAAGTTTTAGTATGATCCATAATCCTAACAAGAAAAGGAGGTTTCTCAACATAAGTAGTAGGAACAATAGGATCACTATACGTGACAGTCTTTTCTTCAACTGTAAATGGCTGCAACTACTTTTACTTCAACGGGAGGATTATATTTAAACCACTTCTCCTTAGGGAGATCAACATGAGTAGCAAAAGATTCACAGAAAGAAGCTACTATCTCAGAGTCAAGTCCATATTTAGCGCTAAATCCACAGAAAGCATCGGTATCCGTAAAAGATTTAACACAATCAAACTTAGGTGTCATACCTGACTCCTTACCATCGTCGGAACCCCAATCTTCAGAGTTGCGTTTGATTCTTTCCAATAAGCCCCATTTGATTTCAATCGTCTTCAGCATATAAGAACCAACACAGGAAGTATCGAGCATGTTGCGATCATTGAGAGAAAGCCGAGCATAAATTTTTTGAATAATCATTTCTCTGGAGAGCTCGTGATTGGGGCATGAATATAACATTGACTTAAGCCTCCCCCAAGCTTGAGCGCTGCTTTCTCCTTCGCGAGGCCAGAAATTATATATGTAATTATGATCACGATGAACAAGATGCATAGGATAGAACTTATGGTGAAATTCCAACTTCAATCGTTTATAATTCCAAGATCCCGTATCATCACATAGCCTATACCATGTCAATGCATCTCCCTTCAAATATAAAGGGAAGACCTTCCTTTTGACAACATCATCGGGAATACCTGCAAGCTTAAATAATCCACAAACTTCATCCACAAAGATAAGGTGTAAATCGGGATGCAATGTTCCATCTCCTGCAAATGGATTAGCTAGCAGTTTCTCTATCATACCCGAAGGAATCTCAAAGTAAATATTTTCAATAAGTTCAGTAGGTTGAGGAGCAACTCTTTTCTCTTCTGGTCGAGGTGAAGATACCCCGAACAAGCCCCTCAAAGGATTAGTTTCCATAGTGACAAGTAACAAAAAAATTCAGCACACTATATAAATGTTTCCTTACCAAGTTCCACTCACGAAAAGTGCTACACTCCCCCGCAATGGCGCCAGAAAAGAGTATTGATGACCCACAAGTGTAGGGGATCTATCGTAGTCCTTTTAATAAGTAAGAGTTTCGAACCCAACGAGGAGTAGAAGGAAATGATAAGCGGTTTTCAGTAAGGTTTTCTCTGCAAGCACTAAAATTATAGGTAATAGATAGTTTTGTGATAAGATAAATTGTAACGAGTAACAAGTAAATAAAGTAAATAAAGTGCAGCAAGGTGTCCCAATCCTTTTTCTAGCAAAGGATAAGCCTGGACAATTTCTTATAATGAGAAAAGAGCTCCCGAGGACACATGGGAATTATCGTCAAGCTAGTTTTCATCACGCTCATATCATTCACGTTCGGTACTTTGATAATTTGATATGTGGGTGGACCGGTGCTTGGGTACTGCCCTTACTTGGAAAAGCATCCCACCTATGATTAACCCCTATTGCAAGCATCCGCAACTACAAAAGAAGTATTAAGGTAAACCTAACCACAACATTAGACATATGGATCCAAATCAGCCCCTAACGAAGCAACACATAAACTAGGGTTTAAGCTTCTGTCACTCTAGCAACCCATCATCTACTTATTACTTCCCAATGCCTTCCTCTAGGCCCAAATAATGGTTAAGTGTCATGTAGTCGACGTTCACATAACACCACTAGAGGAAAGGCCACATACATCTCATGAAAATATCGAACGAATACCAAATTCACATGACTAGTAATAGCAAGACTTCATCCATGTCCTCAGGAACAAACGTAACTACTCACAGAGCATATTCATGTTCATAATCAGAGAAGTAATAATATGCATTAAGGATCTGAACATATGATCTCCACCAAGTAAACCAATTAGCATCAACTACAAGGAGTAATCAACACTACTAGTAACCCACAGGTACCAATTTGTGGTTTTGATGCAAGATTGGATACAAGAGATTAACTAGGGTTTTGAGAGGAGATGGTGCTGGTGAAGATGTTGATGGAGATTGACCCCCTCCGGATGAGAGGATCGTTGGTGATGACGATGGTGATGATTTCCCCCTCCCGGAGGGAAGTTTCCCCGACAGAACAGCTCTGCCGGAGCTCTAGATTGGTTCCGCCAAGGTTCCGCCTCGTGGCGGCGGAGTTTCGTCCCGCAAGCTTGCCCATGATTTTTTCCAGGGTAAAAGCCTTCATATAGCAGAAGATCGACACCGGAGGGCCACCAGGGGGCCCAGGAGACAGGGGCGCCCAGTAGGGGTGGGCGCACCCCCACCCTCCTGGCCATGGTGTGGGCCCCCTCTGGTGTTTCTTCCGCTCAATAATTCTTATTAATTCCAAAAATAAGTTTCGTGGATTTTCAGGATTTTTGGAGCAGTGCAGAATAGGTTTCCAATGTTTGCTCCTTTTCCAGCCAGAATTCCTGCTGCCGGCATTCCCCCTCTTCATGGTAAACCTTGTAAAATAAGAGAGAATAACCATAAGTATTGAGATATAATGTGTAATAACAGCCCATAATGTAATAAATATTGATATAAAAGCATGATGCAAAATGGAGGTACCAGTGAGCGGTGGTTTTACCCTTTGGTAATTGTTCTTCGCCTACGGAACCGCCTCCATCCCAGCCACTTGGCAGGCTGTGGCTATGCAACAGACGCGGCAGTGAGGCCCGCGGGTAGAGAAAACGGGTTTCAATGGAGATTTGGAATGCACATGCAGGAGGAGCGAGGCGAGCGGGGCGGCTCACGGGTGCCGCGGCTCAGAAAAAATCAGGGCCGCGTCATAGCAGCGGAGGTGAGGCAGGGTGAGGCCTCCTGGCCGGGATGGCCAGAGCGGCGATGCCAAGCCACGCGGTCCAGTCGATGGCGATTGGAAAAGGTTGCACCGGCAGAGGCAGACGGACCGGCGGCTCAGGCGACTTGCGAAGTCCGTTTCCGGGTCGGTTGTTCTGCAAAAATCCACGCCCGTCTCATCTTCCGGGTCATGGCCTGTTGGATGAATCCATGCCTGTCTCTTTTTTTTTGAGCTGCCACACCCATCCGAGTCCACCCTATTAAAAATAGCTACCACTTTTTCCGGCAGTACTTTCCTTAACACGTAGTTCTTCCGATTCTGTGCTTGTTACCAACTCCAACTTGCTTTGCATGAACTTGAAACGCTGTTGTTTTCATGGGAAGATGAGGCCGTGTGTGATGGAACTCTCGGTACACTCGGCACACGTAGACAAATTTTTGCCTGTCTCAATGGATTGCTTCGGCTATTGCAATAGAAAAAATCAATCTCTCCTCAGATCGCCAGATCGCCAAGATGCATGATTGTTCCGCGCCGGTTCTTCATCAATAGCAAGTTTCTCGATCCCTGAGAGAGATCCCTCCAAGAACTCAACACCACCGTGCGCAAGCCCCACGGTGGGTGCCAACTGTCGTGGTTTTGTCACGGCAGATGTCCTAGTGTGAGGACTTAGTCGTGAGGCCAACGGATCTATGTGGTATCTTGAGAGGGGTTGAGCGGAATCGAGAGACGCAACACAAGACAAGTATTTAGATAGCTTCGGGCCCTGGGAAACATCGTCCGGTAATAACCATACATGCTATTTGTGGCTAGGTCTCATTATCATCATGAGAGAGTCGCCGGTAAACCAGCTCTTTATGTCTAGCCCTAGAGATTGTTTATTCTTCCTTGTCCCTCTTTGGGGAGCCCTTCCCCTCCTTATATAAGTTGAAGGGGCGGGTTACATGTGGATTCCTAATAGGATTAGGACTAGTCTACCTTCCAATACAAACCAGATACAAGTCCGGTTCTTAACTCCTTGTAAGGTAAATATTCCTCACGCCTTTCCTCTTAAACCGGCCCACCATTAATATAAACCAGCCTTCTGGGCCTTGGGCCTTGTCATCCGTTTGTCCCGTCACCGGGTTACTAGTGAGTCATAATGTTCAGGTAGGTTGCTTGTAAAACGTCTGGTCAAGGCGGGTCGCGAGTGAATCGCCAAGTGTAAACCGGGTCTCAAGTCAACCGCCAAGTCCGACCGGGTCATATTTCCGGCCGGGTCATATCATGGGGTATATCCCCGATAGATCCTGAACTACATACGTTCAAACATAATCCCACCATGTTGTCTTCCTGAATTCACTCTAAAAGTGACGGTCATGGTTACGCACGCGGTTGGCATATTTTAATTCGCATCTGGTGTCTAGTTCTCTACAATATGATATTTTAGATTTCCCATCTGCCACATAACCGTGGGCACGGCTCTCGAAAATATTAAACTTTGCAGGGGTGTCCCAACTTAGTCCATCACAAACTCTCATGATCCACTTTGGAAAACCTCAACCTCGAGATAGCCTGAAGTGTCCTTGGAATCCCGGTGCACAAGTTCTTCAAAGAAATTAAAACTATCCCAAGGAGATCCCCTAGTGAGTCGAATCTGTTTCCAGAGTTGCACGCTCTCTATCTATGGACTCATCCATCTATGCATAGTGGACGATAGCCAAATACCTCGAGTTTCCCCGAGGTGGCACTGCCCACTGCTAGGTAGGTGTACCAACACTCATGAGGAGCACTGGCCGGAGTTGTTGATTAATTATCCTTGAGTACTAGTAAGTCCCTATGCAAATTTTAGTTGTTATTAGGCAAATGGTAAAACCAATGGTGGATCTCCTCGGCAAAGCTTTACTTTAAGTGAAGAATCAAGGGGGCCCATAAACCCAGCCCGTGTTAGGAACACAAAAACAAGGAACATAACACCGATTTAGCGAAAACTTAGGCGGCATGAGTGCAACAAAACACCAAGCAAGTGCCCGAGCCTTCCATCCATTTCCAAGTATATAGATGGTTTAAATAAATAAGAGATATTGTGATATCCACTGATATCCATGTCCCAACATGGAACAACGCGGAATGCACCTGCAACGAGCAACGCTATAAGAGGGGCTGAGCAAAGCGGTAACATAGCCAAACAACGGTTTACTAGGAAGGCAGAAAAGGTTAGAGGCTTGTCTTGGCATATTGGGAGGCTTGATAAACAAGTGGTAGGTAGATCGACATAGCAATCGCATCAAGACAACTAGAAAAGCCAATATAGTAGTGATATCCAAGGTAATAGTCACCTTGCCTGAAATCCCGTTGGGAGGAAGACTGAATCCATGAAGAAGATGAACGGGCGTACTCGAACGAATCCTCACAATCGCAACATAACTGGAACTATCGAGAAGAAGCAGAACAGGAAAGAAGCAAACAACATGGTAAAGAACCCTCACATAAACATGGCATGATGCACAATCAAGTATGATGCCTGTCCGGTTTAATAAGTCATGGCATGGAAAAGTGCAACAAACAATACTACAAATTGAGTGGAGCTCAATATCATACTGACCAAACACCACATTCAATTATTTAGTTTGTTCTTGTTTATGTACAATACTAGATTAAATGTTGGCTAACCTGCCAAGAGGTCAAGCATAATTAATCTACCTAGCAAGGCAAGTTTAATGAGGTCGGGAAAAACAAACAACAATTCAGAAAAATCCTCGCATATTTTGGATTTATTATGGTTCTACCCTAAACTATATTTTTAGTTGTTAAACGTGCGAAATAAGAGCACCATATTAATCTATGCCTTTTTCTAGATCATTTACATATAAATTTTATTTAATTTGGAGCTATGGTTATTTGGTTATGAAATAAATCTTTTTAACAAGTCATTCATGCAAATTTTGTCAAACAACAAGTTTAAACATTCTAAACATGGATGAAATTTGGATATTATGAAACTAGATGAAATTCTAAGCATTTTAAATATAAAGTTTCTTTAATTCCGATGCACGGTTTGTGAGATATGATATGCTTGAACATGAGGTTTTTCTCCAAATCTCTAATCCTGGAATATTACCCAAATTCGTCTAGATGAAAAAAAACATGACACGAGCTGAAACTGAGATCTGGCCCAGGGCGCAGGGGAGCTGCTCATGTCGGGCCATGAAGCCTATCGGTGGAGACAACAGGCCGAGGGGCGATGCGAGCAAGATGGGCCTTGGCTCGGGCCCGATCTGGTGGCGGTCCATGATGTCGCTTGAAGCTACGTCGGTATTTCCCCAAAGAGGAAGGGATGATGCAACACAACGGTGGTAGGCATTTCCCTCAGATATGAAACCAAGGTTATCCAACCAGTAGGAGAACCAAGCAACACAACATAAACAACCCCTGCACACAAAGAATAACTCCTCGCAAACTGATGTGTTAAAGGGGTTGTCAATCCCTTTCGGGGTACGGCGCCTCAAGATAGGCAAAGTACGTGAGGTAAATTTGTAGATGGGATAAATAGATCGCAGAACAAATAAATTGCAGCAAGGAATTTTTGTATTTTTTAGTTTAATAGATCTGAAAATAAACGCAAGGAAAAAGTAGATCGCAAGGCAAATATATGAGAAAGAAGACCCGAGGGTCGTAGGTTTCACTAGTGGCTTCTCTCGAGAAAAATACCAAACAGTGGGTGAACAAATTACTGTTGGGCAATTGATAGAACTTCAAATAATCATGACAATATCTGGGAAATGATCATTACATAGGCATCACGTCCAAGATTAGTAGACCGACTCCTACCTGCATCTACTAGTATTACTCCACACATCGACCGCTATCCAGCATGCATCTAGTGTATTAAGTTCATGGAAAAATGGAGTAATGCAATAAGAATGATGACATGATGTAGAGAAGATCCGTTTACCTATTGCGGCAGATGTGGATCCCGTCTTTTTATCCTTAGTACCAACGATACATACTTGTTGGTTCCCTTTTTGTCTCCGGGATAAAGCACTTTAAGGTTGAACCCACTACCGAGCACCTCTTTGTGTTGCAAGATAAATAGATCAAGTTGGCCAAATTAAACCCAAATATTGGAGAAGAAATATGAGGCTATAAGATATCACGCATATAAGAGATCAAAGAACTCAAATAACTTTCTTGGATATAAAAAGATATAACTGATCATAAACTCGAAGTTCATCAGATCCCAACAAACACATCGCAAAAAGTACTTACATCATATGGATCTCCAAGAGATCATTGTATTGATAATCAAGAGAGAGAGAGAGGAAGCCATCTAGCTACTAACTACGGACCCGAAGGTCGACAAAGAACTACTCACGCATCATCGGAGAGGCACCAATGGAAGTGGTGAACCCCTCCGTGATGGTATCTAGATTGGATCTTGTGGTTCTAGACTCTACGGCGGCTGGATGAAAATTTCGTCGACTCCCCTAGGGTTTCTGGAATATTGGGGTATTTATAGAGCAAAGAGTCAGTCTTGGTGGCACCCAAGGTGGGCACAACCCACCTAGGCGCGCCTGGGCCTCCTGGCGCACCCAGGTGGGTTGTCCCCTCCTCGAGACTCCCCCCAGGTGCAACCAGGGCCCGTTGTGTTCCTTCTGGCCCATAAAAAATCATCATAAATTGGCGTGGCATTTGGACCCCTTCTGATATTGATTTCCTGCGATGTAAAAAGCATGCAGAAAATAGCAACTGGCACTTGGCACTATGTCAATACGTTAGTACGAAAAAATGATATAAAATGACTATATAATGATTATAAAACATCCAAGATTGATAATAAAACACCACGCAATAGTCAAAAGTTATAGATACGTTGGAGACATATGAGCATCCCCAAGCTTAACTCTTGCTCGTCCTCGAGTAGGTAAGTGATAAAACATAATTTTTGATGTGGAGTGCTATTTATCATGTCATATCATCTTCTTTTCTACATAACACGGATATTTGGAATTTTATCTGATTCAAAGAAATAGTCTAGTTTTGACAAAATAATTTAGATACTTAAGCATATCAAGAAGCAACCATTTCTTTTAAAATATCAATGCTAAAACGAGTTATCCCTAGCTCATCATGCTCAAACATTGATCCATTCATGAAACACACTCGAATATTAGCTACACCCAATACTTAAGTACAATCATATTTTCCCCTAGTTGGTGCTTTTGTAAGAGAGGATGGAGACCCAATTTAAAAAAAATTACATAAAGTAAAAGAAAGGCCCTTCGGGAAGGGAAGTAGTGATTTGTAGAGGTGTTAGAGCTCAAAGCAAAAAATTAAAGATAAAAACATTTTGGGAGGTGTATCCATCCCACCAATAGAAACGACTTGGAGCATCACAAAACTTTCCGTGCTAGATATGTCATAGGCGGTTCCCAAACAGAAAATAAAGTTTATTCCTTTTTCCACCATAACTTTCACTTTCCAGGGCTAGTCGTATCCATGGGTGCCCTCCATACCAAAATTTTCCAAGGAATTTATTATTTGACAACATAAAGTAAATTCATTTTTGCATTTCGGGACTGCGCATCCCTAAAACCTTTGCCTTACTCTCGTGCAATGAAAAGTGAATAAACACTCATCATGAGAATAGCACATCTAGCATGGAAAATATTAGCTACCCATTACCATTCCGCCAGCAAAACAAACACACAAAAGAGAAGTTCATTTTGAAAATTAGAGTTTTTACATGCAAATTTTCTTAGAACAACAAAGGAATATCGCATATAGGTAGATATAGTGGACTCATGTGGCAAAACTGGTTTAAAGGATTTTGGATGCACAAGTGGAGGTCATACTTGGTACAAAATGAAGGCTAGCAAAAAGATTGAGAAGCGACCAAACAAGAAATGAATAATCTCATAAGCAAGCATTAAGCATAATTAACATCGAATAATGCACCACAAGTAGGATGTAATTTTCATTGCATGATTATTTACTTTCGTGCATGCATAGGGAATCACAAACCTTAACACCAATATTCTTACTAGAGCACAATTACTCACCAACATGACTCACATATCATATCATTATATCTCAAAACTATTACTAAGAATCAGGTTTATTTTGTCCAATGATCTTCATGACATAGTTTTTCTTTCTTTATTTATCCTTCTTGGATATCTATCAATAGTGACTAATTTTCATGTGTTGCTTTTCATAAGCTCAAACAAAAATAAGTGAATGAAGATCATGAGCATAACATATTTTGTTTTTCTCAAAATAATCTAAGTGAAGTAAGAGAGAATTTCTTAAATTTTTTACCAACTCTTGAATAAATCTTACTTAAGCAAGAGATCATTTCTTCAAAAATACTAAGCACACCGTGCTCAAAAAGGTATAAGTGAAGAACTAGAGCAGGTCCATTGCTCATAAAAATTTAAGTGAAGCATAGAGAGCAATTCTAACAAGTCATGGCATAATTTTGGCTCTCTCAAAAATAGGTGTGTCCAGCAAGGATTTATGACTTAAAACACAAAATAAAACAAGCAAAGACACATATCATACAAGACGCTCCAAGCAAAACACATATCATGTGACGAATAGAAATATAGTCTCGAGTAAAACACCGATGGTCTTTAAAAGAAAGAGTGGATGCCACTCGGGGGCATCCCCAAGATTATTTGGTTGCTCATTCTTGGATAATAGCTTGGGACGCCGGGGCATCCCCAAGCTTAGGCTCTTCTATCCTTCTTTCATCCATCGTAAGATAACTCAAAACTTAAAACTTCAATCACACAAAACTCAACAAAACCCTTGTGAGATCCGTTAGTAAAATAAAGCAAACCACTACTATAAGTTCTGTCTAAAACCAATTATTATTTTGTTTCTGTATTATATCTACTGTATTCCAACTTTTCTATGTCAAAAACTCATCAAAAAAAACCATAGAGCCATCAAAATAAGCACACAACACAAACAAAACAGAATCTGTCAAAACAGAACAGTCTTTAGTAATCCGGAATTTTCGAATACTTCTGTACCTTCAAATATTATACCAAATTAGGAAGCGCAGAATAATTTGTCTATTAATATTCTGCAAAAAGAATGAGAGAAAATTCTCTTTTCTGTGATTTATTATAATTATATTCATGAGCACAAAGTTTCTGTCCTTTTCAGCAAGATCGAACAACTATCACACCAGAAGATCCTAAATGCTTTACTTGGCACAAACACTAATTAAAGCCCAAAAAACACAATAATACAGTAGCATAATCGTGCTAACACTCAAGAATAGAAATCAAAAAGTAAAAATAAATTTTATTCATTGGATTGCCTCCCAACAAGCGCTATAGTTTTACGCCCTTAGCTAGGCATAAAACAAGGATCTAAGTATTGCCATATTTGGTGCTAGATGCATAAGATGCCCTCATGATTGATTCATATGGTGGCTTAATTCTTGTTCTAGGAAAGTGTTCCATACCCTTCCTCAACGGAAATTGGAACTTAATATTTCCTTCTTTCATATCAATCACTGCATTGATAGTGCATAAAAACGGTCTACCAAGAATAATTGGACAAGACGGATTGCAATCAATATCAAGAACAATAAAATCTATGCGCACATAATTTCTATTTTCAAGAATAAGAACATCATTAATTCTTCCTATAGGCTTTTTCATAGTAGAATCCGCTAAGTGCAAATTTAAAGAGGATTCTTCAATATCAGTAAGACCAAGCACATCACATAAAGATTTCGGAATAGTAGAAACACTAGCACCCAACTCACACAAAGCAAAATACTCATAATTTTTAATCTTGAATTTGGTAGTAGGTTCCCATTCATCATGCAATTTTCTAGGAATTGAAACTTCTAATTCCAATTTTTCTTCAAAAGCTTTCATCATGGCATCAATAATATGTTTAGTAAAAGCTTTATTTTATTCATAAGCATGGGGTGAATTTATCATGGATTGCAACAAATAAATACAATCAATCAAAGATCAACTATCATAATTAAAGTCTTTGTAATCCAAAAGAGTGGGCACATCACTAGTTAAAGTTTTGACCTCTTCAAACCCACTTTCATCAATTTTCTCAACAAGATTTTCACCCTCCAAAATATTGGGATGCCTTCTACCTAAAGTTGACTCTTCTCCAGTCCCTTTTTCATGAATCTTATTTTAATAAACAAGGAACCAATAGAAGAAACACCAATCATTTTAAGATCTTCATCATTTTTGCGAAACAAATCACTAGAAAACACTTTTTCTAAAAATTCTCTTTTAGTTCTAAGCATAGCGGTTCTTTTCTTACTTTCATCCATAGAAACATAAAGAGCTTTAATTGATTCATCTACTTTAGGCAAAAAAAATCATCTTGAGATTTTCCAGATCATGAGCAATTCTATCAACGCTTCTAGACAAATCATCAATTTTATTCAACTTTTCTTCTATGGAAGTGTTGAAACTTTTTGCGTGTTGATAAATTATTTAATATTATTCTCAAGATCAGAGGTGTTCCTATTATTATCATAAGATTGATTTCCATAGGAATTACCATAACTATTAGAGGAATTACTAGGAAAGGGTCTAGGATTAAAATTACCTCTATAAGCATTGTTGTTGAAATTATTGCGAGAAATAAAATTCACATCTATGGCATCACTATTTTGTTCAATCAAAGTAAACAAAGGCATATCAATATGAGAACACCGCTTATGAAGAAGGTATGGAATCAATACTTGACATTGAAGCAACTCGAATACCACAACTCGAAACAAAACAAAGGTTTTGGCTTGCACATAAGCCGGAAACAAATACATAACCCCTCATGCATTCATTGGAAGGATAAATCTAAGTAACTACTTGAATTCCCACCTAGGAACTCCCAAAACTTTCTGGTTATGCAATCTGGTGTTGGGGATACAGGGAGGCACAAATATCTCACACAACTAATCAAATCCTACACTCCAATTGTATCCATCTGTCAACACATAACCAAGAAAATCTTAGAAATCGTGTACCTCAGACCTTCGAAAAACATCCGCTATACTAGCTGTGGCAATACATCTGATCACTCTCCCCACTACTGGGTGGCGTCAAACTACTCTCACCACAAGGAGCATAGAAGTGTTTTTGATGTCGGTGTCCTATGGTATTCCGGAACTGAAACGATAAGCACTATGACGAAAACACCTTGGATTTCAATTCCCCGGGACACTGCTACAACCCCTAAATGTCAGGACGCACGAAGAATAGAGTTCCCATCACAATGATATCAGACTGATTCCACAATACACGCGTGATCGGGATAGAATTGCATCTTGGGCGCTACAAGTTGGTATTAGTGCGACATACCATGTACTAAATATATGAGAATACAAGATAAAGGCTTACACTTGCCACAAGCCACAACATGAATACATCAATTCATCAATACATATCAATCATCATACAAAAGAGCAGGATCCGACTACGGATGAAATCAAATGAAAAAGAAAAACGACATCGACCCTGCTAATCCCAGGCACCCGACTCGGGACCTATCTCTTGATCGAAGAAGAAGAAGCAGAAGAACTCCAAAACAAGCAAGCATCGCTCTCGCGACAGATCATCGCATTACCTGTACCTGTACCTGTTGTTGTAGTAATCTATGAGCCACGAGGACTCAGCAACCCCATTACCATGGGTATCAAGACTAGAAAAGCTTAGTGGGTATGGAATGGATAGGTGGTGAGGTTGTAGAAAGCACTAAGCATTGTATGGTGGCTAACTTACGAGTACAAGAGTAAGAAGAGTAACTACACATACGATCGCAGAAAAGTAATGATCAATAAGTTATCCTGAACTACTTACGTTCAAACATAACCCCACCGTGTTGCCTTCTCGAATTCACTCAAAAAGAGACGATCATGGTTACGCACGCGGTTGGCATGTTTTAATTCGCATCTGGTGTCTAGTTCTCTACAGCAGGATATTTTAGATTTCCCATCTGCCACATAACCATGGGCCCGGCACTCGAAACGATTAAACCCTGCAGGGGTGTCCCAACTTAGTCTATCACAAACTCTCACGATCCGCTTTGAAAAACCTCAACCTCGAGATAGCCCGAAGTGTCCTTGGAATCCCGATGCACAAGTTCTTCAAAGAGAGGAAAACTATCCCAAGGAGATCCCCCAGTGAGTCGGATCCATGTCCAGAGCTGTGCGCTCTCTATCTATGGACTCATCCGTCAATGCATAGTCGACGATAGCCTAATACCTCGAGTTGCCCCAAGGTGGCACCGCCCACTGCTAGGTAGGTGTGCCAACAGTCATGAGGAGCATTGTCCCAGGTTGTTGATTAATTATCCTCGGGTACCGGTAAGTCCCTATGCAAGTTTTAGTTGTTATTAGGCAAATGGTAAAACCAATGGTGGATCTCCTTGGCAAAGCTTTACTTTAAGTGAAGAATCAAGGGGGCCCATAAACCACGTCCGTGTTAGGAACACAAAGAAAAGGAACATAACACCGGTTTAGCGGAAACTTAGGCGGCATGAGTGGAACAAAACACCAAGCAAAAGCACGAGCCTTCCACCCATTGCCAAGTATATAGATGCATTAATTAAATAAGAGATATTGTGATATCCACTGATATCCATGTCCCAACATGGAACAAAACGCAATGCACTTGCAACGAGCAACACTATAAGAGGGGCTGAGCAAAGCGGTAACATAGCCAAACAACGGTTTACTAGGAAGGCAGAAAAGGTTAGAGGCTTATCTTGGCATATTGGGAGGCTTGATAAACAAGTGGTAGGTAGATCGACATAGCAATGGCATCAAGACAACTAGAAAAGCAAATATAGTAGTGATATCCAAGGTAATAGTCACCTTGCCTGAAATCCAGCTAGGAGGAAGACTGAATCCATGAAGAAGATGAACGGGCGTACTTGAATGAATCCTCACAATTGCAACATAACTCGAACTATTGAGAAGAAGCACAACCGGAAAGAAGCAAACAACAGGGTAAACAACCATCACATAAAGATGGCATGATGCACAATCAAGTATGATGTCTGTCTAGTTTAATAAGTTATGGCATGGAAAAGTGCAACAAACAATACTACAAATTAAGTGGAGCTCAATATCATATTGACCAAACACCACATACTATATTAAATGTTGGCTAACCTATCAACAGGTCAAGCATAATTAATCTACCTAGCAAGGCAAGTTTAATGATGCCAGAAAAAACAAACAACAATTTTTAAAAATCCTCGCATATTTTGGATTTATTACTGCTCTACCCTAAACTATATTTTTGAGTTGTTAAATGTGCAAAATAAGAGCATCATGTTAATCTATGCCTTTTTGTAGATCATTTACGTATAAAGTTTATTTAATTCACAACTACGGTTATTTAGTTATGAAATAAATCTTGTTAACAAGTGATTTATGCAAATTTAGTCAAACAGCAAGTTTAAACATTTTAAACATGGATGAAATTTGAGTATTATGAAACTAGATGAAATTCTTAGCATTTTACATATAAAGTTTGTTTAATTCCAATGCACGGTTTGTGAGATATGATATGCTTGAACATGAGGGTTTTTCTGCAAATCTCTAATCCTGGAATATTACCCTAATTCGTCTAGATGAAAAAAATACATTACACGGGCCGAAACTGCGATCTCGGCCAGGGCGCGAGGGAGTTGCTCACGTCAGTCCATGAGGCCTATCGGTGGAGACAACAGGCCGAAGGGCAGTGCGAGCGATCTGGGCCTTGGCTCGGGCCCTATCTGGAGGCGGTCCATGATGTCGCTTGAAGCTACGTCGGTATTTCCCCAAAGAGGAAGGGATGATGCAGCACAACAGTGGTAGTCATTTCCCTCAGATATGAAACCAAGGTTATCGAACCAGTAGGAGAACCAAGCAACACAACATAAACAGCCCCTGTACACAAAGAACCACACCTCGCAACCTGACGTGTTAAAGGGGTTGTCAATCCATTTCGGGGTACGGCGCCTCAACATAGGCAAAGGATGTGAGGTAAATTTGTAGATGAGATAGATAGATCGTGGAACAAATAAATTGCAGCAAGGAATTTTTGTATTTTTTTTAGTTTAATAGATCTGAAAATAAACGCAAGGAAAAAGTAGATCGCCAGGAAAATATATGAGAAAGAAGACCCAGGGGTCGTAGGTTTCACTAGTGGCTCCTCTCGAGAAAAATACCAAACGGTGGGTGAACAAATTACTGTTGGGCAATTGATAGAACTTCAAATAATCATGACAATATCCGGGCAATGATCATTACATAGGCATCACATCCAAGATTAGTAGACTGACTCCTGCCTGCATCTACTAATATTACTCCACACATCGACCGTTATCCAGCATGCATCTAGTGTATTAAGTTCATGGAAAATGGAGTAAAGCAATTAGAACGATGACATGATGTAGAGAAGATCCGTTTATCTATTGCAGCAGATGTGGATCCCGTCTTTTTATCCTTAGTAGCAATGATACATACGTGTCGGTTCCCTTTCTGTCACTGGGATCAAGCATTGTAAGGTTAAACCCACTACCAGACACCTCTTCCCATTGCAAGATAAATAGATCAACTTGGCCAAACAAAACCCAAATATCGGAGAAGAAATATGAGGCTATAAGATATCACGCATATAAGAGATCAAAGAACTCAAATAACTATCATGGATATAAAAAGATATAACTGATCATAAACTCAAAGTTTATCAGATCCCAACAAACACATCGCAAAAAGTACTTACATCATATGGATCTCCAAGAGATCATTGTATTGATAATCAAGAGAGAGAGAGAGAGAGAGAGGAAGCCATCTAGCTACTAACTACGGACCCGAAGGTCTACAAAGAACTACTCACGCATCATCGGAGAGGCACTAATGGAAGTGGTGACCCGCTCTTTGATGGTATCTAGATTGGATCTTGTGGTTCTTGACTCTGCGGCGGCTGGATGAAAAATTCGTCGACTCCCCTAGGGTTTATGGAATATTGGGGTATTTATAGAGCAAAGAGTCGGTCCAGTGGGCACCCGAGGTGGGAACAACCCACCTGGACGCGCCTGGCCCTCCTGGCTCTCCCAGGTGGGTTGTCCCCTCCTCAGGACTCCCCCCAGGTGAAACCAGGGCCCATTGTGTCCCTTCTGGCCCATAAAAAATCATCAGAAATTGGCGTGGCATTTGGACCCCTTCTAATATTGATTTCCTGTGACGTAAAAAAGCATGCAGAAAATAGCAAGTGGCACTTGGCACTATGTCAATAGGTTAGTACCAAAAAATGATATAAAATGACTATAATGATTATAAAACATCCAAGAATGATAATAAAACAACACAGAATTGTCAAAAATTATAGATACATTGGAGACGTATCAGCATCCTCAAGCTTAACTCCTGCTCGTCCTTGAGTAGGTAAGTGACAAAATAGAATTTTTGATGTGGAGTGCTGTTTATCATGTCATATCATATTCTTTTCTACATAGCATGGATATTTGGAATTTTATCTGATTCAAAGCAATAGTCTAGTTTTGACATAATAATTTAGATACTCAAGCATATCAACAAGCAACCATGTCTTTCAAAATATCAATGCTAAAACAAGTTATCCCTAGCCCATCATGCTCAAACATTGATCCATTCATGAAACACTCTCGAATATTAGCTACACCCAATACTTAAGTACAATCATATTGTCCCCTAGTTGGTGCTTTTATAAGAGAGGATAGAGACTCAATTTCAAAAGAAAATACATAAAGTAAAAGAAAGTCCCTTCGCGGAGGGAAGTAGTGATTTGTAGAGGTGCCAGAGCTCAAAGCGAAAAATTAGAGATAAGAACATTTTGGGAGGTGTATCCATCCCACCAACGGAAACGACTTGGAGCATCCCAACACTTTTCGTGCTAGATATACCATAGGCGGTTCCCAAACAGAAAATAAAGTTTATTCCTTTTTCCACCATAACTTTCACTTTCCATGGCTAGCTGTCTCCATGGGTGACCTCCAGACCAACACTTTCCAAGGAATTTATTATTTGACAACATAAAGTAAATTCATTTTTGCATTTCGGGACTGCGCATCCCTAAAACCTTTGCCTTACTCTCGTTCTATTAAAAGTGAATAAACACTCATCATGAGAATAGCACATCTAGCATGGAAAATATTAGCTACCCGTTACCATTCCGCGAGCGAAAGAAACACACAAAAGAGAAGTTCATTTTAAAAATTAGAGTTGGCACATGCAAATTTTCTTAGAACAACTAAAGAATACCGCATATAGGTAGATATAGTGGACTCATGTGGCAAAACTGGTTTAAAGGATTTTGAATGCACAAGTAGAGTTCATACTTGGTGCAAAATGAAGGCTAGCAAAAAGATTGAGAAGCGACCAACCAAGAAACGAATAATCTCATAAGCAAGCATTAAGCATAATTGACACCGAATAATGCACCACAAGTAGGATGTAATTTTCATTGCATGATTATTGACTTTCGTGCATGCATAGGGAATCACAAACCTTAACACCAATATTCTTACTAGAGCACAATTACTCACCAACATGACTCACATATCACATCATCATATCTCAAAACTATTACTAAGAATCAAATTTATTTTGTCCACTGATCTTCATGACATAGTTTTTCTTTCTTTCTTTATCCTTGTTGGATATCTATCACTTTGGGACTAATTTTCATGTGTTGCTTTTCATAAGCTCAAACAAAAATAAGTGAATGAAGATCATGAGCATAACATATTTTCTTTCTCTCAAAATAATCTAAGTGAAGCAAGAGAGAATTTCTTAAAAAATTTACCAACTCTTGAATAAATCTAAGTGAAGCAAGCGAGCATTTCTTCAAAAATACTAAGCACACCGTGCTCAAAAAGATATAAGTGAAGAACTAGAGCTGGTCCATTGCTCATAAAAGTTTAAGTGAAGCATAGAGAGCAATTCTAACAAGTCATGGCATAATTTTGACTCTCTCAAATAGGTGTGTCCAGCAAGGATTGATGACTTAAATCACAAAATAAAACAAGCAAAGACAAATATCATACAAGACGCTCCAAGCAAAACACATATCATGTGATGAATAAAAATATAGTCTTGAGTAAAATACCGATGGGCATCCCCAAGCTTATTTGGTTGCCCATTCTTGGGTAATAGCTTGGGATGTCGGGGCATCCCCAAGCTTAGTCTCATCTATCCTTCTTTCATCCATCGCAAGATGACCCAAAACTTGAAAACTCCAGTCACACAAAACTCAACAAAACCCTTGTGAGATCCGTTAGTAAAAGAAATCAAACCACTACTATAAGTTCTTTGTCAAACCAATTCTTATTTTGTTTTTGTATTATATCTACTGTATTCCAACTTTTCTATGGAAAAAACTCATCAAATAAAACCATAGAGCCATCAAAATAAGCACACAACATAAACAAAATAGAATCTGTCAAAACAGAACAGTCTGTAGTAATCTGGAACTTTCGAATACTTCTGTAACTCCAAAAGTTCCAACAAATTAGGAAGACGAGCATAATTTGTTGGTTAATCTTCTATGAAAAGAATCAGAGAAAAATCTCTTTTCCGTGATTTATTATAATTATTTTCATGATCACAAAGTTAGTGTCTTTTTCAGCAAGATCAAACAACTATCACCCCGGAAGATCCTAAATGCTTTACTTGGGACAAAAACTAATTAAAACACAAAAAACACAATCATACAGTAGCATAATTGTGCTAACACTCAAGAACAGAAAGCAAAAAGTAAAAATAAATTTTATTCATTGGGTTGCCTCCCAACAAGCGCTATAGTTTTACGCTCTTAGCTAGGCATAAAACAAGGATCTAAGTATTGTCATATTTGGTGCTAGATCCATAAGATGCCCTCATGATTGATTCATATGGTGGCTTAACTCTTGTTCTAGGAAAGTGTTCCATACCCTTCCTCGAAGGAAATTGGAACTTAATATTGCCTTCTTTGATATCAATCACTGCACCGATAGTGCATAAAAATGGTTTACCAAGAATAATTGGACAAGATGGATTGCAATCAATATCAAGAACAATAAAATCTATGGGCACATAATTTATATTTTCAAGAATAAGAACATCATTAATTCTTCCCATAGGCTTTTTAATAGTAGAATCTGCTAAGTGCAAATTTCAATACATTCTTCAATATCGATAAGACCAAGCACATCACATAAATATTTCGGAATTGTAGAAACACTAGCACCCAACTCACACAAAGAAAAATACTCATAATTTTTAATCTTGACTTTGATAGTAGGTTCCCATTCATCATGCAATTTTCTAGGAATTGAAACTTCTAATTCCAATTTTTCTTCAAAAGCTTTCATCATGGCATCAATAATATGTTTAGTAAAAGCTTTATTTTGTTCATAAGCATGGGGTGAATTTATCATGGATTGCAACAAATAAATACAATCAATCAAAGATCAACTATCATAATTCAAGTCTTTGTAATCCAAAAGAGTGGGCACATCACTAGTTAAAGTTTTGACCTCTTCAAACCCACTTTCATCAATTTTCTCAACAAGATTTTCACCCTCTGGAATATTGGGACGCCTTCTACCTAAAGTTTACTCTTCTCCAGTCCCTTTTTCATGAAACTTATTGTAACTAAACAAGGAATCAATGGAAGAAACACCAATTATTTTAAGATCTTCATCACTTTTGCGAAAGAAATCACTAGAAAATGCCTTCTCTAAAAATTCTCTTTTAGTTCTATGCTTAGCGGTTCTTTTCTTACTTTCATCCATAGAAACATAAAGAGCTTTAATTGATTCATATACTTTAGGAACAAAAATTTTCATCTTGAGATTTTCCACATCATGAGCAATTCTATCAACGCTTCTAGACAAATCATCAATTTTATTCAACTTTTCTTCTATGGAAGTGTTGAAACTTTTTGCATGTTGATATATTCTTTAATATTATTCTCAAGAGCAGAGGTGTTTCTATTATTATTGTAAGATTGATTCCCATAGGAATTACCATAACTCTTAGTGGAATTACTAGGAAAGGGTCTAGAATTAAAATTACCTCTATAAGCAGTGTTGCTGAAATTATTGCGAGAAATGAAATTCACATCTATGGCATCACTATTTTACTCAATCAAAGTAGACAAAGGCATATCATTAAAATCAATAGGAGCACTTTTACTAGCAACCAATTTCATAAGAGCATCAACTTTTTCACTCAAAGAAGAAATTTCTTCAACCGAATTAACTTTTTTACTAGTAGGAGCCCTTTCGGTATGCCATTGTGAATAATTTGCCCTGATATTATGAAGAAATTTGGTGGCTTCTCCAAAAGCAATTTCCATAAAAGTACCACCCGCGGAGGAATCAAAAAGATTACTAGAAAAAAATTTAATCTAGCATAAAGCTTTTGTATGATCATCCAAAGATTTAACCCATGAGTTGGGCAATTCCTTAGCATCATTTTCATCCTTTCCCAAGATTGTGCAACTTGCTCATGATCAAGTTTCTTGAAATTCATGATCTGGGTTCTAAGGGAAATAATTTTTGCGGGAGGAAAATACTTAGTGATAAAAGCGTCTTTGCACTTATTCCAAGAATCAATACTATTGCGAGGCAAAGGAGAGAACCAAATTTTTGCGGAATCACGCAAGGAAAATGGAAAGAATTTTATATTGACCACATCATTGTCCACATCTTTTTTCTTTTGCATATCACATAATTCCATGAAGGTATTAAGATGGGATGCGGCATCCACATTAGGAGTACCGGGAAATTGGTCTTTCATAACAAGATTCAGCAAAGCAGTATTAATATCACACGTCTCTGCGCTTGTAGTGGGAGGAGCAAGCAGAGTGCCAATAAAATCATTGTTGTTGGTATTTGAGAAGTCACGGTGTTCTCTTGAGTCATGATGACCACACAACAAGATTGCACTCAAAAATAGATCCGGCAAGAAAACGGCGAACGAAAAAAGAGAGGCGAATAAAACGTCAAATTTTTGTGAAGTGTGGGAGAGGAAAATGAGAGGCAAATAATGTAAATTGCAAGGATATGGGATTTGTGATTAGGAACCTGGTTATTTTGAAGATCCTCTTCGGCAATGGCGCCAGAAATTCCTTCTGATGTCGCTTGAAGCTACGTCAGTATTTCCCCAAAGAGGAAGGGATGATGCAGCACAACAGCGGTAGGTATTTCCCTCATATATGAAACCAAGGTTATCGAACCAGTAGGAGAACCAAGCAACACAACATAAACCACCCCTGCACACAAAGAACAACACCTCGTAACTCGACGTGTTAAAGGGGTTGTCAATCCCTTTCGAGGTATGGCGCCTCAAGATGGGCAAAGGATGTGAGGTAAATTTGTAGATGGGATAAATAGATCGCGGAACAAATAAATTGCAGCAAGGTATTTTGTATTTTTTAGTTTAAAAGATCTGAAAATAAACGCAAGGAAAAAGTAGATCGCAAGGCAAATATATGAGAAAGAAGACCCGGGGGCCGTACGTTTCACTAGTGGCTTCTCTCGAGAAAAATAGCAAACAGTGGGTGAACAAATTACTATTGGGCAATTGATAGAACTTCAAATAATCATGACGATATTAGGAAATGATCATTACATAGGCATCACGTCCAAGATTAGTAGACCGACTCCTGTCTGCATCTACTACTATTACTCCACACATCGACCGCTATCCAGCATGCATGCATCTAGTGTATTAAGTTCATGGACAAACAAAGTAATGCAATAAGAACGATGACATGATGTAGACAAGATCCATTTATTTACTGCAGCAGAAATGGATCCCATCTTTTTATCCTTAGTAGCAACGATACATATCTTTCAGTTCCCTCTCTGTCACTGGGATCAAGCACCATAAGATTGAACCCACTACCGGGCACCTCTTCCCATTGCAAGATAAATAGATCAAGTTGGACAAAGAAAACCCAAATATCGGAGAAGAAATACAAGGCTATAAGAGATCACGCATATAAGAGATCAAAGATCTCAAATAACTATCATGGATATAAAAAGATATAACTAATCATAAACTCGAAGTTCATCAGATCCCAACAAACACACCACAAATGGGACTTACATCATATGGATCTCCAAGAGATCATTGTATTGATAATCAAGGGAGAGAGAGAGGAAGCCATCTAGCTACTCACTACGGACCCAAAGGTCTAGAAAGAACTACTCATGCATCATCGGAGAGGCACCAATGGAAGTGGTGAACCCCTCCGTGATGGTGTCTAGATTGGATCTCGTGGTTCTCTGTGGCGGCTGGATGCAAAATTCGTCGAATCCCCTAGGGTTTATGGAATATTGGGGTATTTATAGAGCAAAGAGTAGGTCCAGGGGGCACCCGAGGTGGGCACAACCCACCTGGGCGCGACTGGGCCTCCTGGCGTGCCCAGGTGGGTTCTCCCCTCCTCGGGACCCCCCCAGGTGCCACCAAGGCCCGTTGTGTTCCTTATGGCCGATAAAAAATCATCGTAAATTGGCGTGGCATTTGGACCCCTTCTGATATTGATTTCCTGTGATGTAAAAAACATGCAGAAAAAAGCAACTGGCACTTGGCTCTATGTCAATAGGTTAGTACCAAAAAATGATATGATATGACTACATAATGATTATAAAACAACCAAGATTGATAATAAAACAACACAAAATAGTCAAAAATTATAGATACGTGTGAGATGTTCAGTCCACACGGCTGGGACGAGTGGACGAGGCAGCAGTTGCAAGCTCAGTCCTCTGCTCAATAGGGAGCAGAGCAGCGGCATGGTTGGAAGTAGAGCTTTGGCGCGAAGCGCAAGAGGTCGACGGGGGCACGGGGCGGTGTGGACGGGGACGGTGCAGGAGATCGCCGAAAGGAGTGGGGTTGGTTGGAGCCGCGGCGGAGATGAAGCGGGGCCGGCGACGATGTGCAGAAGGGCGACGAGGGTCTTGGTGGTGGGGCTAGACGAAGGAGGTTAGGCACGACGGACGGATAGTGGAGCTCACCGGATCTGGATGAAGATGGCGGATCTGGTCACGGATGGAGATGAAGCAACCGGGCCATGCGGTTGGCGATGCAGAACTCCATGGGCGGTCATGGATGGGACCTGCGAAGCACCATGGCTGCGGGGTGAGGGAGAGGAATGATGGGAATTGAAAGAAAATGGGAAAGGGAGAGGAACGAGGTCACCAGCAGCGAGGTTCGGGCCAGGCCAGGAGAAGAAGGGCTGAGGAGGTCCTGTGGTAGCGCTGCTGCATCGACCGACGATGGTGAAGCTGCTCGCAGACGAGCTGCTGCTAGGGGAATTCCTGCTCGGGCACGAGCGTGGAGGGAAATGCGGGGCTGCAGGCCAGCGGAGCTTCTTCGGGGCGTAGACGACGACCGATGCGGGAGCCGGACGCGTCGAGGAGATAAGGAAGGTGGACGCGCCAGGCTGCGCTCGAATCTGACGGGGCTGGTGGTTGGTATGGGAGGGATCCCGAGGAGGACTTGGTGGAGTGGCAGTGGCGAGGGACAAACCTCCTAGGTTTTAGGGTTAGTCTAGATTAGGTATAAGATTGGTCTATATATAGGTAAAGGGGAGGTTTAGGGTAGATTTAGACCCTCCGATCATAATCGGACGGTCGAAAATAAATATGGTAGGGAGTCCAATTAAACCAAAGGTGTTTTAGGGATATTTGGGGATGATCTGAATCCAGCGGTGATCATTGAGTGGGTCAGGTTTAGGTTAGTTTTTGGATGCCGGCGAGGGGTTTCACAAAAGGCCACGGAGATAAGGGGGTTTGATGCTCTCACGGAAGAACGAGAAGAGAGCAGTCGGGTTGGTCTAAGAGAAGGTTGAGAAAGACATGGGGGGCCTCACAGAGGGTCAACGGAGACAAAGAGAGAAGCGGCAACTATGAACGACTACCAGTTTTATGAAAAACATGCGGATGCAATGCACATGATGCCATGACGAAATGGAACAAACAACAATAATTAAAGCGGCTACCGAGAAAACATGGAAGGCTTCTGGAGCATCAGTCTTGGGTCACTACAATAAGCCCGGGGGCTAGTTCGTCGATAGTATACACACACACAATGCCTATTATTCACGTGTACTTTGTACACACCCCTATCACAAATATAAAGTACCAGGAGTAGGCTTTTTCCTCAACTACAAGGGCCCAGACTTGGGTAAAACTTTGCCTCGTATTACCATCCAGCCTAACAGTCACGGATATCATTCCGAATGATCTGATGGAATCATATCTTCCAACTACTAAGAGAGAGGTGTTCGTGCAGGGGGGGGAGGCAATGTGTGCGAGAGAGGCCTAAAGATAATGTGCGTGCGGGAGACATGTTGGCACATATATGTGCCTATAGAGGGCTAGTAGAGACTGTTCCTGTGTATATATGCATGTGAGAGAAATAGTGTTTTCCAACTGAGATTAGAGAAAGGAGTGGTACATAGTAGTAAGAAAGAGATAGAGGGAGATATATAGAGAGTGTGTGCGTGAGACACCCCGGGAGAGATTGTGAGCATGTGTGAGAGAGATATGCCGATGTATATAAATTGTTTGCACTTATGTGTCAGATAGAGATATATATAGAGCGTGTGTGAGAAGTGGCCGATGCATAGTGCATCTACGTGTAAAAGGCGGTTCTACGCATTACATTAAAATATAAATGGAATTATTATTTTTGGATGAGATCATGAATTTTGCAATTTGCGTATGAACAAACATCGGTCTACTAGACGCCCATACTCTATTCAATTTTGTCATGTGCATGTGTTTATTTCATATTATCGATCCATAGAGTGAGAGTGGTTTGAAATCCAGACAATGAATTGCTTTTGCAATTCATATATATACATTAATTAGTGCACTCCATGTTGTTAGTGTGAAGCACTTTATACATTTATCACTTACATGGGTACATTCCAAATTGCTAGCTACAAAATAGAATACATGTTGAATTCAACATAAAGGGGGTTTCGAAGATTTTAATTAATAGGAAGTGCATTCATCTATTTGTATCCGAGATAATGGCATTTTTAAATCAGATATAAAAGGGGGCATCTATCTTTGTTGTGCGTTTGAACATGCCATATATTCATACGGATCTCTAAATATTTTTTTTGCAACCAAGGAGATTATATCTGGAAGCATGCATGAACTGAGGTAAGTTGCATATTTTTTAATATATACTCCTGTACAATGTGTATTCAATTTTACCCCCTCCATTACAAAATAATCATGGTTTAGGATTTTCAGGAGTCAAGACTTGTGAAGTTTGACAAATCTTGAAAGTTCAATTCAAGAGAATTGAAAACGTTAATGCTTCTGCTCCCAAATATTAAACGAAGCGCCAAAAAGCCTATGGTCACTCGAAACCATGCGAGACTAATGTTTGGTGGTAGGAAATTACTGTCCTGACTCTGACCCGCGTAGCCTATCGGCCTGATGTCCTGTGACGCCCGGGTAATTAAGCTACAGTGATCCTCTGCTAATGGTGCCACGTCACCTCGTTTATAGTTGCTAATCTCGAGTTAGTTCGAAACCGATTCAAATTCAAATTCAAAAATAGGCAAACAATAAAAGTTTTCAAATATTAAAACTAAAATGTTCGGAGTGAACCAAATATTGCATAGATAATTATGGTGGAGAAACCACACTTTTATAAAATGTTTAAATACTGTTAAATGAATAAAAGAGTAGAAAAAACAATTATTTTAATGCTTTAAAAATAATAAACATTTTCAAAACTAAATTGTTATAAGTATTAAACTATTGTGGCAGTGGCATAATTTGTAAAATCCTATTTAGGTGCCACTTTGGTAATTTACTAAAACTAAAATAATAGGAAACTAAAAGAAAATACAAAAGATAAAACAGAAAAACAAAAGACAAAAAAAA
>NC_041387.1:211533869-211549330 GCF_002162155.2 Triticum dicoccoides | reverse complement strand
GCCGTCGTGCTTCAACGCCGGATCTGCCGCCTCGCGTCCCCATCCTCATCCCCGACCGGCCTCCTCGACCACCCCTCGCCCCTCCACCCCGGCGCCCGACGCCGGCGCCCAGAGCTTCCTGGCCGGACCACGTCAACGGCCTGCTTCCTCTCCGTCACGCAGTCTCCGACCTCTTCCCCGAACACCGTTGCCCCGTTCCCTACTCCCCCTGTGAGCCGCCATCCGTCCTCCTCTCTCCCCCTCTGCCTCGATGTGGCCACCACATCCCGGTGCGCTCGCCGCGCCCGGGCACCTCCAGCCACGCCCAACGCACGCGCCCGGGCACCGCGGCCCTTCCCGGTGCGCTCACCGCGTCCTGCCGCTCCACCCACGCGCCCGTCGCCCAAGCACCCGCTTCGGCTGCCGCCGTCCGGCGACGGCCCCTGCTACCCCGGCCTGACCTCGCCCCTTCCCCCCGTCGGTGTCGTGCCCGCCGGTGCCCTTCTGGGTGCCGCGGCGCTCGCTCCTGGGCTGCACAGCCCCAGGCCTTGTGCCACTGACCAGGGGGCCCCATGCCCCTGTTTAAAAAAAAAGGAACGAAATTGAAAAATAGAAATAATTATTTAATTAATTAGTAATTTGATTAATTAATTAATTTGATTAGTTAACTACCTAATTAACTTTGATTAATTAGCCTAATGAACATATTTAATCTAATTAAACCTGCTTAGTTAAACTAGTCTATGACGATGGGCCCCATTGCCCTGTTTGACCAGTCAACGTTGACCCAGTCAACAGCTGACTAGACTGTTGACTTTGACTCTGACTCCACCTGTCATACACTATGGCTGGCACTGCACTTTGTGACAATAGTTTTACTGATTAAATTTTGGAGTTAAATAAATCAATATAATCATATAAAACTTTGGAAATTCATATAAAATAATCCGTAACTCGGATGAAAATACTTTCTACATGAAAGTTGCTCAGAACGACGAGACGATTCCGGATACGCAACCCGTTCGTCCGCCACACCCCCCTAACCTATCGAACTCGCAACTTTCCCCCCTCCGGCTCCTCTGCCCGAAAACACGGAACCCCAGGAATACTTCCCGGATGCTTCCCCCCTTCACCGGTATCACCTCCTACCGCGTAGAACACGTCTAGCTCTGCCTGTTATCCTGTTATGCACTTGCTTGCTATGTATTTACTGTTTCTCCCCCCTCTTCTCTTCGGTAGACCCCGTGACGAGGCTGACGCCCCAGTTCGACTACGGAGTTGACGACCCCTCTCTCTTGCCAGAGCAACCAGGCAAGCCCCCCCTTTGATCACCAGATATCGCTTACTCTTCTCTATACTGCTTGCATCAGGGTAGTGTAGCATGTTACTGCTTTCCGTTAATCCTATTCTGATGCATAGCCTGTCATTGCTGCTACAGTCATTGATACCTTACCCGCAATCCTAAATGCTTAGTATAGGATGCTAGTTTATCATCATTGGCCCTACATTCTTGTTAGTCTGCCTTGCTATACTATCGGGCCGTGATCACTTGGGAGGTGATCACGGGTATATACTATACATACATACATACTATACAGATGGTGACTAAAGTCGGGTCAGCTCGTTGAGTACCCGCAAGTGATTCGGATAAGGGGGCTGAAAGGACAGGTGGCTCCATCCCGGTAGTGGTGGGCCTGGGTTCCCGACGGCCCTCGACTGTTACTTTGTGGCGGAGCGACAGGGCAGGTTGAGACCACCTAGGAGACAGGTGGGCCTGGCCCTGTTCGGCGTTCGCGGATACTTAACACGCTTAACGAGATCTTGGTATTTGATCTGAGTCGGCTACGAGCCTATATGCACTAACCATCTACGTGGGAGTAGTTATGGGTATCCCGACGTCGTGGTATCAGCCGAAGCACTTCAGACGTCAGCGACGGAGCGGCGCGCGCCGAATTGGACTGGAACGCCACTAGGCTAGGTCTGCTTTCGGCCGCCCACGCAACGTGCAGGTGTGCTCAGGGCGATGGGCCCAGACCCCTGCGCGCTTAGGTTTAGACCGGCGTGCTGACCTCTCTGTTTTGCCTAGGTGGGGCTGCGACGTGTTGATCTTCCGAGGCCGGGCATGACCCAGGAAAGTGTGTCCGGCCAAATGGGATCGAGCGTGTTGGGCTATGTGGTGCACCCCTGCAGGGAAGTTAATCTATTCGAATAGCCGTGATCTTCGGTAACAGGACGACTTGGAGTTGTATCTTGACCTTATGACAACTAGAACCGGATACTTAATAAAACACACCCTTCAAAGTTCCACAGACAACCCGGTGATCGCTTTTCCGCAGGGCGACGAGGAGAGGATCGCCGGGTAGGTTTATGCTATGCGATGCTACTTGGAGATGCTACTTGGAGATGCTACTTGGAAGACCACAATCTACTCTCTTCTATATGCTGCAAGACGGAGGCTACCAGAAGCGTAGTCTTCGACAGGATTAGCTATCCCCCTCTTATTCTGGCATTCTGCAGTTCAGTCCACCGATATGGCCTCCTTACACATATACCCATGCATATGTAGTGTAGTTCCTTGCTTGCGAGTACTTTGGATGAGTACTCACGGTTGCTTTCTTCCCCTTTTTCCCCTTTCCTTTCGTTCTGGTTGTCGCAACCAGATGTTGGAGTCCAGGAGCCAGACGCCACCGTCGACGACGACCCCTACTACACCGGAGGTGCCTACTACTACGTGCTGCCCGCTGACGACGACCTGGAGTAGTTAGGAGGATCCCAGGCAGGAGGCCTGCGCCTCTTTCGATCTGTATCCCAGTTTGTGCTAGCCTTCTTAAGGCAAACTTGTTTAACTTATGTCTGTACTCAGATATTGTTGCTTCCACTGACTCGTCTATGATCGAGCACTTGTATTCGAGCCCTCGAGGCCCCTGGCTTGTATTATGATGCTTGTATGACTTATTTTATTTGTAGAGTTGTGTTGTGATATCTTCCCGTGAGTCCCTGATCTTGATCGTACACATTTGCGTGCATGATTAGTGTACGATTGAATCGGGGGCGTCACAAGTTGGTATCAGAGCCGACTGCCTGTAGGAATCCCTCTTCCAACTCCTTGGCCGAAGTTGAGTCTAGACATTGCAAAAATTTTACTAACATGGCTGTGTGTCTTACGGGCACACGTCGCCATTGGGTGGTACTAGGATCTTTTACTCCTCGACCTTTACTCTGGGACGCTGATCTCTCCTCTATTCGGGTTAAATGAAGTTTACTAAATCTAACAATAGGATCTCGTTATCACTTTCACCCGGAGAGCCCCTTGTTACTGAGGATCGCCTGCTACATCAGAAGATTCCGAAGATACTCTCTGATGTTCTCTCGAGACTTGTGCCCATCACTTTTGCTATTCCCGACCACCGATAAATCCTTATGGATAACTACTTACGCTTGCCATTCTTACGATCATTCCCCATTGTTCTTGTTATTACAAGATACCCGAAGTTTTCTCTATTGTTCCGAGAATACTTCGTGCCTATTGCCTAGCAGTTCTTTGCCACATGAATACCCCTATGGATAACTCTCGCACTTGTCGAGTATCCGCTTATCCCCAGTTGTTCATGTGTTTCACAAAAGTCTTCGAAATACTATTCGATACTCCAAAAATCCTTAGTAGCTTATTGCTCTGCAATACTTGTCTGCTTGCATTGTGGATGCTTTCCATATGTCTGGCAATGTTCGTTAGTATCCTTAGGCACCGTCATTTTGATCCTATTGATTCAACATGAGTGCGAATGCACGCAATCATCATTTGATCCTTTTAAATTATCCTTCTGGCTCAGACGTCATTTTTGAACATGAGCTTGTTCTCGACCATTCTGTTCGCCGTCAATTGTACCCTTAGGTCTATTGAACTTATCCACCCTTGATCAGAGCGTCTGCTTCTGATCCTTCTATTTGGAAATCATAATTCCTTTGATATCTAAGCATCGAATCATTCAGGTGTTCTATAATCTGATGCCCTTGCATCCTTTCTTCAACTGATTGTGTGCCGATGCTCACATCAGCTCCGCTATGGACCGTCGGATCCTTATTGGATTATTATTCGACAGTGTCCTCCTTAATCAATAACCTCGTGAGCCTTTCCTCTGATACATAATGCTTTTGGTAAATTGCATCCTCTGTTTTATCAACCATGCTCTATTTTCGAGCTGGTGGTATTTATGATTGAAGTTTGTGGTATATGTTCGTAAGATGCCCGGATGGGTTGAACCTTTGTCTTCCTTAATATGTGTGAACTCGGAAGATTTCACGAGTCATACTCATCTGGTATTTCACCAGGTAAAACTTTCAACACTAATGCCTTTATCAAAGCGAGAAGTGAATGGAAGGTTATGCATTGAGGAAGTGGGAGTCGACCTTGAACTTTGTGTTCATGCCCATGGACGCGATGTATATCCTATCATGGAAGCTTCTTGTAATAATAACTATTTCCTTGATAACTAACATATGGTATCTGTGAATTGATCCTACGCAACCGCGGTTCCGACCATGATTGTTCTTCTTTGATTCCATTTCTCGGACAAGTTAAAACAATTGTCTTCTATGGATCAATACACCAGTCCGACCTTTACTTTGATCTTGTGTTGAGTATTACCCCCCTGGTATCTCGAGATTATCATGGTACTGCATAACTTCTTATAAGTTCTTCATCAAGTGCTACCTTACCACTGATTCCCATTTTTCACGGGCTCTGAGTTATTAAACACTCAAAGACACCGATAACTGAACCGAGTCCGCTCTACGGTTCAACAACTCTTTAGTAAGCTTCTATAAATACGAGTTTGTACCCGATCACGCCATTCCTAGCCTGTTTGGCTATATCATTGTCGTGACGATTCTAACTGTGCTACATGGTCCTTATTCTCGGAGCACCAATTTTCGACGATGAACTAACCTTACGTCGATCCTCATCGTCATACCCTTTCACCTTAAACAACAAGCTTGAGTTCGAGTTTGTGTCGTAACTGTGGTTCCAATAACCTCTTGCTTCATCATTCCTTTGACTTGATGTCGTCGCTGATTGACTACATCTGCATGAAATCTCTCGACAATTGTGTCGTGATCATCATCAACCTTATGAGCTCTTCCAGGAATTCAATTGAATTCATGATGGGTAATACCATCCTTGCCCCTCGATGATTCATGTTCTCATCGACCACTTTATTGCCTTCCGTTCAACACAACTTGTTCGTGTTTTGTGTAAACCTTGAGATCACTGCTACCCAGCAGTTGATCTTCCTTACCTCGGAAGTATTACCATCTCTTTTTGTCAAGAATGTGGTGAGAATTTCACCACCTCTTAATAATTCTTGATATCATAATACTTCTTGCCATCTTCGTTCATTCCTTGGTCCCCGTATTGTTTTCAACCGGAATACCGACAATGGAGCGATGGCGTGTGAATTCAAAACTTCTAACAACCCTATTGCTTTGAAGTGAATGGGCGATAGTTCATTCTAAGTCCTTCGCTAATTGAATCACCATTCTAACATTGGTCGTGCAACCCAACCCGTACTTCGGGCGCACCCTTCAACCAATGTTTAATTGTGTATGTCTTTCCTCGGGCATACAACATTATATCATTTGAATTGACAAGTGTCATCTTCTTGTTCACCTTATTGTGGAAAGCCATCCGTTTGGAATTCTCGATGAGTTGTCGCTGAGCCCATCAGCCACCTTCTCATCCCCTCCTTGGTTTAAGGATGGATTGTTGCTTCAAGAACCCGCTCCCGTAGTTCATTTCCTGAGAATCCTGAAATGTCATTTCGTCTATTTGTGTTGCGCCTTTTATTCTCGGACATCCTGAGTCTGAGGTATCATTACACCAATCGGATCTGAATCTCGGTCAGATATGATGGTTGGGACAACTTTCCAAGAGTTATGTTGTTGGCCCTTTGATGACCCGATAAGGTGATGTCATGCCTAGCACACCTGACCGGAGGACCTATTGTTATAATTTTCCTTTTAGCAATGCTATCCATTCTTCCATGAGGAAATTGTAAGACTTATTCTACAAGCTGTTCCTGATGGATCCTTCGAGTATCCAAAGTCTGATCTTCACCTGGTGACCATGTCAATGCTATCTCGAAGCATGTCTGTGATACTCTAATTTTCAACAAGAACATTTGAAGCCCAATGCTAAATGTTTCTTGCTCAATTATCCAAACACCGTTGTATGGGTAATGTCATGAAATTTCTCTCCCCTACCTAAGGAGTTTTCTACATAATATCCTGTCATGGATATCTTGCTCTGCTTGTCCTTGGGAAGGATATACCCCTGATATACATGTTTAAGCACATTTTCCTTCCCGTTGTTTTGTTCAAACTTTCTTGTAAACTACTTAACCGAGTAGTGGTAATCCCCTGCTTAGGTAAACACCTCGGTGTACCTTCCTGTCTGGTGTAACCCTATTTCTACTGTTGATGAATTCCGGTGACCACTGATGGACGAGAACTTTGCCTATTGGTCCGCCTCGTTCAACGAGTAGGAAAATAGTTCTCTTCGTCCCTCGCCCTTGGTACCGATGTTGACATTGACATAACTGACAGGCTTTCCTCTGACCTGCATTGCTATCATGATCGTGCATGATCACAACACCCTTCCTAAATTTTTTTACCCACATGGTGGGCCCATAACCCACAGTTCCACAGGATCGAAACCTGACTCTCCTGTACACCCCCTGTTTCCAAAGTTATTCCTCCCGCGTGGACTCGTATGTAATTCATGAGCCACCTTCCGATGAGATCATCAATTCTGGCATCAGACACAATAATTATTCCGTGGCTTTGAAACCATTTTCACCTTAGGTCTAGGCATTGAACGATTGCCTGGCTGCTTGAAACTTCTTATTGTACCTTCCAACTTCACTCTCGATGTGTTTTATTTGTTCAACTCGAGAGGTACTCATATGCTCCTTCATGGATTAATCCCAGATCATTAACCTTATAACATTCTGTCATTGCTGACCTGCCTCGTTACCTATTCGTAAATACGATGAAGATCCCGAAGAAAGGATGCCGACTTCATCATGATGACCTAAAGCGGAGAAATGAAGACATCAATGTATTGGACCGATCTCTTCGAGAAGAGCAAGCCAGAATGAGAAGACCCGCTAGATTCGTTACCAAACCTTTCCCCCTTTCACTACCTCTTAAATCTCGGGACGAGATTTCTTGTAGTGGAGGAGAATTGTGACGCCCGGGTAATTAAGCTACAGTAATCCCCACTAATGATGCCACGTCACCTTTGTCACTGTAGTTAATCTCGGGTTAGTTCAAAAACCGGTTCGAATTTCAAATTCAAAATCAAGTCAAGAATAAACGTTTTCAAAATAAAAACAAAAATGTTCGGTGGACGCCAAATATTACAAAGGTAATTATGGTGCAACAAACCCCTTTTTATAAAAAGCCTAAATACTTTTAGATGAATTTAAACAGAAAAGAAATAATAAAAGAAAATAAAAAAAAGGAAAAACAAAACAGAAAAGCTAAAACCTAAGACTATAAAAAAAAGAGAAACCCCCCTGGGCCGTGGCCCAACTGGGCCAACCCCCAGGCCCAGCCGGCCGGCCCGCTACCTCCCCTCCATAACCCCCCACCAGGGAGGAAACCCTAGCCCAAACACCCACACCCCCCGAAAATATCTCACCCCTCCCCTCTCTCCCCCGATTGGATCGGGATCGAGAGGAGGAGGACCCCAACGCAGCCCCGTCGTCCTCGTCTCCTCCTCGCCTCGACGCCGCGCGGGACGCCTCCGCCACGGCCACCTCGTCGACGCCCGTGGTCCCCGCCGACATCGCCGTTGCCGCCCGTGGATCTCGCGCCCCGCCGTCGTGCTTCAACGCCGGATCTGCCGCCTCGCGTCCCCATCCTCATCCCCGACCGGCCTCCTCGACCACCCCTCGCCCCTCCACCCCGGCGCCCGACGCCGGCGCCCAGAGCTTCCTGGCCGGACCACGTCAACGGCCTGCTTCCTCTCCGTCACGCAGTCTCCGACCTCTTCCCCGAACACCGTTGCCCCGTTCCCTACTCCCCCTGTGAGCCGCCATCCGTCCTCCTCTCTCCCCCTCTGCCTCGATGTGGCCACCACATCCCGGTGCGCTCGCCGCGCCCGGGCACCTCCAGCCACGCCCAACGCACGCGCCCGGGCACCGCGGCCCTTCCCGGTGCGCTCACCGCGTCCTGCCGCTCCACCCACGCGCCCGTCGCCCAAGCACCCGCTTCGGCTGCCGCCGTCCGGCGACGGCCCCTGCTACCCCGGCCTGACCTCGCCCCTTCCCCCCGTCGGTGCCGTGCCCGCCGGTGCCCTTCTGGGTGCCGCGGCGCTCGCTCCTGGGCTGCACAGCCCCAGGCCTTGTGCCACTGACCAGGGGGCCCCATGCCCCTGTTTAAAAAAAACGAACGAAATTGAAAAATAGAAATAATTATTTAATTAATTAGTAATTTGATTAATTAATTAATTTGCTTAGTTAACTACCTAATTAACTTTGATTAATTAGCCTAATGAACATATTTAATCTAATTAAACCTGCTTAGTTAAACTAGTCTATGACGATGGGCCCCATTGCCCTGTTTGACCAGTCAACGTTGACCCAGTCAACAGCTGACTAGACTGTTGACTTTGACTCTGACCCCACCTGTCATACACTATGGCTGGCACTGCACTTTGTGACAATAGTTTTACTGATTAAATTTTGGAGTTAAATAAATCAATATAATCATATAAAACTTTGGAAATTCATATAAAATAATCCGTAACTCGGATGAAAATACTTTCTACATGAAAGTTGCTCAGAACGACGAGACGATTCCGGATACGCAACCCGTTTGTCCGCCACACCCCCCTAACCTATCGAACTCGCAACTTTCCCCCCTCCGGCTCCTCTGCCCGAAAACACGGAACCCCAGGAATACTTCCCGGATGCTTCCCCCCTTCACCGGTATCACCTCCTACCGCGTAGAACACGTCTAGCTCTGCCTGTTATCCTGTTATGCACTTGCTTGCTATGTATTTACTGTTTCTCCCCCCTCTTCTCTTCGGTAGACCCCGTGACGAGGCTGACGCCCCAGTTCGACTACGGAGTTGACGACCCCTCTCTCTTGCCAGAGCAACCAGGCAAGCCCCCCCTTTGATCACCAGATATCGCCTACTCTTCTCTATACTGCTTGCATTAGGGTAGTGTAGCATGTTACTGCTTTCCGTTAATCCTATTCTGATGCATAGCCTGTCATTGCTGCTACAGTCATTGATACCTTACCCGCAATCCTAAATGCTTAGTATAGGATGCTAGTTTATCATCATTGGCCCTACATTCTTGTCAGTCTGCCTTGCTATACTATCGGGCCGTGATCACTTGGGAGGTGATCACGGGTATATACTATACATACATACATACTATACAGATGGTGACTAAAGTCGGGTCAGCTCGTTGAGTACCCGCAAGTGATTCGGATAAGGGGGCTGAAAGGACAGGTGGCTCCATCCCGGTAGTGGTGGGCCTGGGTTCCCGACGGCCCTCGACTGTTACTTTGTGGCGGAGCGACAGGGCAGGTTGAGACCACCTAGGAGACAGGTGGGCCTGGCCCTGTTCGGCGTTCGCGGATACTTAACACGCTTAACGAGATCTTGGTATTTGATCTGAGTCGGCTACGAGCCTATACGCACTAACCATCTACGTGGGAGTAGTTATGGGTATCCCGACGTCGTGGTATCAGCCGAAGCACTTCAGACGTCAGCGACGGAGCGGCGCGCGCCGAATTGGACTGGAACGCCACTGGGCTAGGTCTGCTTTCGGCCGCCCACGCAACGTGCAGGTGTGCTCAGGGCGATGGGCCCAGACCCCTGCGCGCTTAGGTTTAGACCGGCGTGCTGACCTCTCTGTTTTGCCTAGGTGGGGCTGCGACGTGTTGATCTTCCGAGGCCGGGCATGACCCAGGAAAGTGTGTCCGGCCAAATGGGATCGAGCGTGTTGGGCTATGTGGTGCACCCCTGCAGGGAAGTTAATCTATTCGAATAGCCGTGATCTTCGGTAACAGGACGACTTGGAGTTGTACCTTGA
This sequence comes from Triticum dicoccoides, assembly GCF_002162155.2. NCBI lineage: Eukaryota > Viridiplantae > Streptophyta > Magnoliopsida > Poales > Poaceae > Triticum > Triticum dicoccoides. Next base: position 211,539,242 of record NC_041387.1, on the reverse strand, counting down.
CCTTATGACAACTAGAACCGGATACTTAATAAAACACACCCTTCAAAGTTCCACAGACAACCCGGTGATCGCTTTTCCGCAGGGCGACGAGGAGAGGATCGCCGGGTAGGTTTATGCTATGCGATGCTACTTGGAGATGCTACTTGGAGATGCTACTTGGAAGACCACAATCTACTCTCTTCTATATGCTGCAAGACGGAGGCTACCAGAAGCGTAGTCTTTGACAGGATTAGCTATCCCCCTCTTATTCTGGCATTCTGCAGTTCAGTCCATCGATATGGCCTCCTTACACATATACCCATGCATATGTAGTGTAGTTCCTTGCTTGCGAGTACTTTGGATGAGTACTCACGGTTTCTTTCTTCCCCTTTTTCCCCTTTCCTTTCGTTCTGGTTGTCGCAACCAGATGTTGGAGTCCAGGAGCCAGACGCCACCGTCGACGACGACCCCTACTACACCGGAGGTGCCTACTACTACGTGCTGCCCGCTGACGACGACCTGGAGTAGTTAGGAGGATCCCAGGCAGGAGGCCTGCGCCTCTTTCGATCTGTATCCCAGTTTGTGCTAGCCTTCTTAAGGCAAACTTGTTTAACTTATGTCTGTACTCAGATATTGTTGCTTCCGCTGACTCGTCTATGATCGAGCACTTGTATTCGAGCCCTCGAGGCCCCTGGCTTGTATTATGATGCTTGTATGACTTATTTTATTTGTAGAGTTGTGTTGTGATATCTTCCCGTGAGTCCCTGATCTTGATCGTACACATTTGCGTGCATGATTAGTGTACGATTGAATCGGGGGCGTCACATGTCCAAAGGTCTAAACCGGGGTAGGTTTGTAACTTCACCAAGACGCCAGTCTCAACCGCCTCCGAGAAGCATTCATACGCCGTGGGCGCCTAAACACCCATGCGCTCGGCGGAAATCTATCCTGCCCACCAGTTGGGACACCTGAGATTACTGTCCTACCCCCGACCCACAATATGTCCAAAATTTTAGATGGGGGCAAAGTTTGTAACTTTCCGTAAATTTCAAACAAGCGCGTCCCAAACTGAAACATTGTCCCCCCTTAGTTCCCCTCCCTTTGTTTCCCCATTCATACTCCGTGGGCGCCAAAACACCCTCTCCACCAGCCGCAAAACCCCAGCCTCCTCCATCCTCCACCCCATCGCCACCCCAATCTACCGCCTCCCTCCTTCATCAAGCCGGAGCCGGTACCCCGACGTTGTCATCCAATGCATGTGCAACCGCAACGCCCCCGGGGACTTAGCAGCTGAAGCCGATGCAGAGCTGCCTCCATGATGCCGATGCCGACGTGCGCCGTACCAGAACCACTTCAACCATGCCGCTGCGCCTCGCCACTGTCGCTCCACTGTCACAACCGTCCATCGCACAGGAGCTATTCTCGCTACACCATCGCTTGCCGCCTCGGATCTGGTTCACTGCCACCGACAGACGGCCACCACACCACATTCAACAACTTGGCCATGTGTTCGTTCAAGGCTCCACCGTCCTCCACAACTGCTCATTTCCAGCGAACCACAAGAAGATCATTGAAAAAACAGAAGGAGGACAGAGCACTGCCAGTAGAAAGAGGTACTCCTCTTCCCTTATTCATGCAAATCTTACATATCTTCTCACACCGTATTCATCCCACGAAAGAAACTAGTTGAGCACTTCTTAATGCACCTTCTTCGTGATACTAAATGCACAAGGTTTACTCCCATTTACTATTTCACCTTAGCTAGAGGTCAGTAGCCCGCCTGGATTTCAATTCAGGGTTAGTTAATTCACAATTAAAAGAAGCAACACTGGCTTAGGTGTGTGGAGCACCTAGTCCGCCTATTCAACGGGGAAGCGGCGCATCAGTCTATCATAGGGGTGTGGGGTGCAGGAGCTTCTTGCGCCCGATCTGGAGGTCGGCAGGGCTTGAAGGGATGTTTGGGGGGCGGTGCCAAGCACGGCGGTGCGGTCAGGACGAGGGGAGGGAGGAGGCAGGGGACTGGGCCGATGGTCGCTGGCGATTTGAGGAAAATTGTTAACACTGACTGGCTGGAGAGGCGATCTGCCCGTTCTTTGTACATCGGATAATGCAGGAAAAATGGATTGACCTATTTGTTTTCATTCGACTATTATTTTCATAGGACCACACCTTGTGGTGTGCTGGAGGAGCATATGCATTTCCTAGCCATCCCTGTGCTCATTTTTCAAAATCCTAGAATCTAGTAATTTCGTGTGCCATGCATGTTTTAGAGCTATCATATGTCTCCCGTCATTTCTTTCTCACCAACCTGCTATCTGCTACTTTTACACGGTACTACTTGTGCACACACTTCACCCATATTCACACTATTGTTTTTTTCCGCATAGGTATGTGACGCCCCCGATTCAATCGTACACTAATCATACACGCAAACGTGTACGATCAAGATCAGGGACTCACGGGAAGATATCACAACACAACTCTAAAAATAAAATAAGTCATACAAGCATCATAATACAAGCCAGGGGCCTCGAGGACTCGAATACAAGTGCTCGATCATAGACGAGTCAGCGGAAGCAACAATATCTGAGTACAGACATAAGTTAAACAAGTTTTCCTTAAGAAGGCTAGCACAAACTGCGATACAGATCGAAAGAGGCGCATGCCTCCTGCCTGGGATCCTCCTAAACTACTCCTGGTCGTCGTCAGCGGCCTACACGTAATAGTAGGCACCTCCAGTGTAGTAAGAGTCATTGTTGACGGTGGCGTCTGGCTCCTGGGCTCCGGCATCTGGTTGCGACAACCAGGTAGAAGGGAAAGAGGGGAAAAGAGGGAGAAAAGCAACCGTGAGTACTCATCCAAAGTACTCGCAAGCAAGGAGCTACACTACATATGCATGGGTATATGTGTAAAAAGACAATATCGATAGACTGAACTACAGAATGCCAGAATAAGAGAGGGATAGCTAGTCCTATTGAAGACTATGCTTCTGGCAGCCTCCGTCTTGTAGCATGTAGAAGAGAGTAGATTGTAGTCCTCCAAGTAGCATCGCATAGCATAATCCTACCAGGCGATCCTCCCCTCATTGCCCTGTGGAAAAGCAATCACCGGGTTGTCTATGGAACTTGTCTGGGTGTGTTTTATTAAGTATCCGGTTCTAGTTGTCATAAGGTCAAGGTACAACTCTGGGTTGTCCTTTTACTGAGGGACACGGCTATTTAAATAGATAAACTTCCCTGCAGGGGTGCACCACATAACCCAACAGGCTCGATCCCATTTGGCCGGACACACTTTCCTGGGTCATGCCCAGCCTTGGAAGATCAACACGTCGCAGCCTCACCTAGGCCTAACAGAGAGGTCAGCACGCCGGTCTAACTCCTATGGCGCAGGCGTCTGGGCCCATCGCCCATTGCACACCTGCACGTTGGATGGGCGGCTGAAAGCAGAACTAGCCCCCTTAATACAAGAGCAGGCTTACGTTCCAATCCGGCGCGCGCCGCTCAGTCGCTGACGTCTAGAAGGCTTTCGTTGATACCACGACATCGAGTGCCCATATCTTTCCCACGTAGTTGGTTAGTGTGTATAGGCCAGTGGCCAGACTCAGATCAAATACCAAGATCTTGTTAAGCATGTTATTATGAAGCAACTGCGAACGCCGACCAGGGCCAGGCCCACCTCTCGCCTAGGTGGTCTCATCCTGCCCAGTCGCTCCGCCACAAAGATCCACACAGAGGTCCATCGGGACAAAGGTCCTTTCAGCCCCCAATCCGTGAATCACTCGCGGGTACTCTTTGAGCCGACCCGACTTTAGTCATCATCTGTAGTATGTATATATGTATAGTATATACCCGTGATCACCTCCCAAGTGATCACGGCCCGATAGTATAGCAAGGCAGACCGACAAGAATGTAGGGCCACAGATGATAAACTAGCATCCTATACTAAGTATTTAGGATTACAGGTAAGGTATCAACAGATGTAGCAACAATGTCAGGCTATGCATCAGAATAGGATTAACGGAAAGCTGTAACATGCTACACTACTCTAATGCAAGCAGTATAGAGGAGTATAGGCGATATCTGGTGATCAAGGGGGGGGGGGCTTGCCTGGTAGCTCTGGCAAGAAGGAGGGGTCATCTTCGGTGTAGTCGAACACACGGACATCGGCACCGGTCTCAGAGTCTACCAAAAAGAAGTAACGGAGGGGGAACACAATAAATAATAGAGCAATCAAATGTAACATAAAGCAAGACGCGGCAATATGCGGTGCTAGGGTGACCTAATGTAGTGGTAGGTGATACCGGCGGGGGGGGGGGACATCCAGGAAAGTATTCCTGGTGTTTCGCGTTTTCGGACAAACGGACCGGAGGGGGAAAGTTCCATGGTTGCTCTGCTAGGGATGTGTGGCGGACGAACGGGCTGCGTATCTGGATTCGTCTCGTCATTCTGAGAAACTTTCATGTACAAAGGTTTTTCCATCCGAGCTACGGTTTATTTTATATGATTTTCTAAAGTTTTAAATCATTTTTAGAATTTATTTAATTAATTTAATTCAACATTATCCAGAACAGTGCATGCTGATGTCATCATGACGTCAGCATGAAGTAAGCAGTCAACAGAGGTGTTGACTGGTCAACTGACGTGTGGGTCCCACCTGTCATACTCTGTTTAGTTAATTAACAGTAGTTAATTAGGTTAACTAGTCATTAGGTTAATTAATCTTAATTAGTTAATTTAATCAGGATTAATTAAGTTAATTAATTTAGTTAATCAATTAATTATTTTTATTACTAATTAATTATTTATATATCTTCTTTTAATTCTTAAAAAAACATTCTGGGGCGGGCCCCCCTGTCATTGGCCCTAGGGCCAAACCGGGGCGGGCGCGGCTGCGGGCGCCGGGTCGCCTGGACCCGGGCACGCTTTCTTGCCGGCAGCCACGGCGGGGCACGACACCGGCCATGGAAGGGAGCGGTCCGCGGCGGATGTGGCGGCAGGGCTGGTAGCTGGGGAGGCTGGAGGCGGGACGGAGAGGGCTGGCGAGAGCGGCGACAGTGGGCGCGAGGTGAGCACGGACACGGCGCCGGCGGCCTGGGAGGCACGGGGGAAAACGTGGTCATGCCGGTGCGGCGGCAACCAGAGAAAGCCCTGGCGGAGGCGAGCGGGGAGGGGGGGACAAGGCGTGCGCGCATCAGGCGCGGTTAGGGTTTGCGTCCGCGGGGAGGATTGGGGCGGCACGGGCGAGACAGGGCCGTGGCGATGCGGTGGCTGGCCGGGATGGGGACGCGGTCGTAGAGAGGCGTCGGGGGTGACCGCGGGTGCGGTCAACGCGGCGACCACGGGCGTAGGGAGCAGCGGGGAGTCGAGAGGGACGAGGCCTCATAGGGGTTCGCAA
>NC_041387.1:211504511-211533386 GCF_002162155.2 Triticum dicoccoides | reverse complement strand
TCCAGATCCAGGGGGGGGGGAAGAGGAGTGGTGCGAGTGGGAGTGGTGGGTGGATTAGGGTTTTGGGAGTGGGGGTGGCCTAAGTAGGCCAGGGGGTGGGCCGGCAGGTCACTCGGCCACACGGCCAACTGGGCCAAGGCCCAGTCGGAGGGGAGGGGGGGTAAAGTTGTTTTCCTTTTATTTTATTTTTGTTTTATTTTATATTTCTGTTTTACTGTTTCTATTTTAGTTTCCTTTTGAATTTGGTTTTATAAACTACACCACTGGTTCCTAATTTAGTTTTAATAAGTATGCCACTGCCCCATAAATTTTTGGCAATAAAACCAATAGTTTAATATTTTATCAAATTGAAAAGGGTAGTTAGTTAAATGTTTTGCTGCTGTTTTAAATATTTTAGTGCATTTAAACCTTTTATAAAATTGTGATTTCCCCACAATAATTACCTATGCATTATTTGGCAACACCCCAACACTTTTGTTTTAATGTTTTGAAACCTTTGACTGTTTGCTGAATTTAAATTTGAATTTGAATCGGTTTCTAATCAACATGAGTTTATCATTAGTAACCGAGGTGACGTGGCATCATTACGAGGGGGTTACTATAGCTTAATTACCCGAGCGTCACAAGGCCTGCGGAGCCCCCAGTCCATCATGTCGCTGCATCTTCACCTGTCTTGGCGCTGAGAACATTTCCGCCTCCGCCCACAGTGCTACTGGGCCATGGCGCTCCGGCCACCTCCGGAGCCCTGGAGGGGGCCCGGGCCGTGCTGGACCATCTCCATGGTGATCTTCAAGCTCCGGACCGGCGCGCAGCATTGGGGCGCTTGGGGCTGATCTTAGGTTGGCTCCAGGCTGACGCATCTGTCCCGGCAGCCTAGAGTTCCACGAAGGAGGCCCAGAAGGTGGCCAGGGTAGTTGATGTCGAGCGTGACTTGGCCCACAAGGAAGCCAAGGACGCCCAGGAGTGGTGCCACGCAGTGGAAGCCGGGCTGAAGGCTCTCCAGGATAAGCAGGCCGCCCAGGCCAGCCAGCTCCAGGAGCAAGAGGAGAAGCTGAAGGCCCAGGAGGCTGCCGTCGTCAGCCGCGATGCCGAACTGAAGCAAGCAGCCCAGGAGCAGGCCACAGAGCACGATCTCCTGAAGAGGTTGATGGAGGAAGCGGAAGCGGTCCAGGGGTCCCTTGCTGAGGCCAAGGAGGTGACCGCCGTGGAGTACAACACCGTCAGCTCCCTCGAGGCGAGGTTTCACAAGGCTCGGCAGGCACTCTTTGGGAGTGATCCCCCGGGAAAGGTGGTGACCCCAAAGGAGAGCCCTGCAGCCCTGCTTCCTGAGGTCGTTGATGGGCTCGAGGACGTTGTCGACGGGTTTGGCTCCATGGTGGAAGGTGAGGCTCCCTTGCTTTCTTCCTCGGCCCTGACGCACACCTTTAGCAATCTTTATCTTCGGGATGCGAGTTTCAACTTCATCGGCTTCCTCGAGCCCGTGCATCCCGACTCCTGCGACACTATTGATGACGCCATGAAGAGTTCGGTGAACGCCCTATTAGACAAGTTCCTCGTCGTCGGCCCTACAGCTGGAGCCGAGGGGAAGGGCGAAGTTGCTGTTGACAATGCTCCGCAGGCGGGGGATGACGGCAGCCAGGGCTGAAGAGGTGGCTTGGTGGTGCTGCTCCTTCCTATTTTTATCCTATAGCATGTCGCATGCCTCGTGGAGGCATTAAAACTGATGCTTGAAACAATATTTTTTGTAATAACTAGCTTATGGTTTCCCGACTTTTTCCGTTTGCTTTGTTGTTCTGCGCCGGCAAGGCCCGACCCCGCGCGTAACTCAGCCACCACTGGGTCATCTGGATTGCCAGGACAAGGCCAGGGGGTGAGGGCTACGTGGCCAGTTAGGCTCCTGAGACGCGATGCTCAGGAGTCCCCCTTGACATGTGAACAGCTCGGGAAAATAGGTGCGAGGGCAAGCGTTGGTGTTCTGCTTCGGCAGGGCCCGACCCCGCGCATACCTCAGCCTTCGTTGGGTCGTTCGGATTGCCAGGACGAGACCAAGGGGTGAGGGGCTACGCGGCCGGTTAGGCTCCTGAGAAGCGATGCTCAGGAGTACCCCTTGACGTATGAACCGCTTGGGAATGGAAGGACGAGAGCTAGGCCTTGGTGTTCTGTGTCAGCAGGGCCCGACCCCGCGCATACATCAGCCGCCATTGGGTCGTTCGAATCGGCAGGACGAGACCAATGGGTGAGGGGCTACGTGGCCAGTTAGGCTCCTGAGACGCGATGCTCAGGAGTCCCCCTTGACGTGCGAACATACCATCATACCTCTCCTCGCCGGGCTCTCGCTCGGGAGGGGCACGTGAAGACCAAGTCCGTGCGACCTGGCAAGGTGGCGTACGCCACGCGTGACCTGAGCGTAGCCCCCGTGCCCAGCCCCCTTGCGCTACCCTCTCGAGGGAGAGCAGCGCGGTGAGGCTAAACACTGAGCCCAAAGGCTCCCTGAGGTTACTACAGTCGTGAGGCTACCCTCAGTTGTTTATCACCAGCGCGGAGCATGGCGCTTCCACTCTTGCATGGGCATAGCCGCTAATCGGTAGTGTCGACGGCCAGTGCGGAGCATGGTGCTTCCACTGGTGCGTGGGAGGGGGCTCCCTCTGAGGAGAGACCCTGGGGCGTGAACAACCCCTCCCTGACATGTGGCTTGCATGGCAGGGCTGGAGGAGGTGTGTATGGGCACTCGTGAGCCAGCACGACACTCACGAGACCCTACCTCAAGGCGGGTTGCGCCTGAATTTGATCGGGAACTCTTGTGTCAGTCCTGCAAGATGGTTAGGTGACCTGCGCCGAATGAGTTTCCTGAGGTTATTGCATGAGAAGGCCAGACACCAACGACCCCAGGAGGTGACGTAAATGGGGTCGGCCCGCCAAACAGGGCTCATCCATTGGGTTTATCGACGCTGCAGGGACGGGCCTGAGCACAGACGTCGTGCCCAGTCTTCTCATGCATAGATCTTGAAGAAAAACAACCAGCGCGTGGCTCCCGTGGTGACGAGGCACCAGGTCGCACGCCCTCGCTCATCTGCCTGCAATTAGCTCATGCGAGAACAAGGCACCAAGGGCCATGGGAGGTGACGTACACGAGGGCTGGCCCATGAGCCAGAGCTCAGCCTCTTGTGTTTAGCAACACTCCAGGGACGAACCTGAGCACAGACGTCCTGACAGTCCTTAATCATGAGGCGGTCGTGGGTGGGCTTGTAAGGGTGCGAGACGTTCTTGGCGACAAAGCGCTGGTCAGGTAGTTGATAATCTCAAGGCAGCTCATAAGGGAAGGTAAACTAGTTCTGACAGACGTAAAAGAGATACACGTCGCAGAGATGGACCCACACGACTTGGGTATAATGCAGCCCAAGGGGCGCTCCCAAACTGAACAAACTAAAAAGATGTCACCTGGCACCATTACTGAAGAGATGTCGGGGTAGCAGAAGATGCGCGCTGCCGAAGCCGTCCCTCACGAGCCACCTTGGCCCTGAGCCTCGGGAGGCTCTGGGGGCCTGGGGGCTCCTGAATGTGCATCTCCATATCCGCCAGGATCTCCTGGTGCCTCGCCTCCCGAGCCGCCAGGACGTCCCGCATGTAGTGCTGGAACGCCACATCCACGCTCGGCAGGCCGAAGGGCATGCAAACATAGCTGTGAGGTGGACGCTCGCATCGGCCAACACGGGACGGCCAAAAGAGCTATCGAGATGCGGCCTCATTGAGCCTTGAAATGTCGATGCAGACACGGAACTCCTTACCCTTTCTAGAGCAATGAGCCGCGCCCCATGGTGGGCGGCGATCGCCCTGCAGAACCCTTGCCTCTTGAATCTCCTCGACTTCCTTGCCGATGAACTGCTGAGCGCCTGATGCCTTACGCCCTGCGCTTTCTCCTGGGAAGCGTGCATTGAAGCATGCCTCCACATGTTGCCCGAGCGCCTCCCTCGAGATGCTGGCTAGGTCTGAGGCCCTCTAGAGGAGAGCCCCCGAGCCCAGCCTGAGATGGGCGCCTGGCACGCCTTCCTATGCGATAGGTGAAGGTGCCCCATCTAGGGACGCGAGGCTCAGTGTGGCACTATCGGGTGATGCTCTCTCGTGAGATCCCTGACCCAGCTGCAGCTTCTTCGTCTTGGGGGCGACCTCACGAGGGAGGACACCGCCCTTGTCTTCAGGTTTCTCAACTGTTGTAGCCTAGTAGGCGTTCTCGAGGGAGCACACCCGTCCTTTTCCTTGCAGGCGACTGTGATGATGCTCCCGCTTCCTAGCATCTTGAGGATGTTATAGCTGTGGCGCGTTGCTGCCATGAACTTGGCTAGTGCTGGATATCCAAGGATCGCGTTGCATGGCAGACGAATGTCGGTGACGTCGAAGTCGATGAGCTCGGTGTGGTAGTTGTCGCGCTTGCCGAAGATGACAGGGAGGCAGATCTGCCCTATCAGATGCATGGATCCATCGGTCACTCCTAAGAACGGCTTGGTAGGATGAAGCTGGTGATATGGCACTTGGAGTCTATTGAACGTCTGGACGGAGAGAACATTGAGCCCCGCTCCACCATCAATGAGGGTCTTGGTGACGACCACGTTGCTGATGACAGGCGAGCATAGCATTGGGAGCGCGCCAGCAGTGGCCACGCACTTGAGCTGATTGGAGGAGTTGAAGGTGATGGCGTATTTGGACCACCTGAGAAGGCGAGTTTCCTCGGGCTTGGGGAGCGCTGCATTCACCTCACGCACGAACTGCTTGAAGATGCGGTGAGAGGCTGGGGCCTGAGAGACGCCCAGGATGCAAACGATAGCTCAAGGCTCCTGGAAGCCCCTAGCCCCCTCGTACTGGTGATGATCTTCGTTCCTTCTTGGTGGTGGAGGTAGTAGAGGAAGAGCTGCATTGACCTGAGGCCGATCCTCGCGAGGCTGGTCCCTCCAAGCACCCTCGTGAGGCTGGCCGTGCCAGTGGTCCTCCCGTGGCTGGTCGCGCCACTCCTGGTGATGGTCGTGGCCATCCCAGCGTCCTCCACCTCGGCCACCTCCGCGATCGTAACCTCGATCATTGCGCTTGGAGCGCCGACCAAGGCGCCCATCACGGAGGGCCCTGAGTTCCTGGAAGCCGTTGGTGTTCTGGCTCTAGACGTTGTGGAAGACGCAGAATGGTCAATTGCTCTTCGATGACTCGGAGTGGTCGCAGCCGCGCGTCATGTCTAGCTCGGTTGCAAGCACAGCAGGTCCCTTGCGCTTCACGTCCTTGGCCTTGGCTTTCTTGTCCTCTGTGTCAGCATCAGGGAACTCGAGGAGGGGGAGGCGCCCCTCCTCAGCCCTCGCGCACTTGTTCGCCATGTTGAACATCTCCAAGGCTGTGCATAGGTCCTCATGAATGGCGAGCTCCTCCTTCATCTTGACATCGCGGGAACCATTAATGAATGCCGAGATGATGGCTTCGTCCGACACCTTGGGGATCTTGAGGCGAATGTTGTTGAAGCGCTGGATGTACTTCGGCGGGCGGTCGCGAGTGCCTTGGAAGTTGGCAATGAAGCGGTCGCGCATCTCGTCCAAGGAGGAGATAGATTCCACGGGGAGATTCAGGAGCCAGGAGCACGCACCATCCTTGAGTGCCATGGGGAACCAGTTCGCCATGATCTTCTCGTCGCCGCTAGCCGCCTCGATGCTCAGCTCGTAGAGCTGCAGGAACTCGGCAGGGTCGGCGGTGCCGTCGTAGCATGGGGGCAGGTCAGGCTTGAACTTGCCCAGTCAGATGACGTTGCGAAGCTCCAGGGTGAACGCGCGGCACCCTGCTGTTGTTATGGGAGCCCGTTGGGGAGGTGGAGCTTGGTCTTGGTGCCCGCGCACCACCATCATCACAGGCGGCACACGGTCTTGTTGTGGGGGTGCTGGAAGCACACGTGCATCTTCTTGGGGCCGCTGCACCACTTGGCAGCTCGCCTCTTCGCGCGGAGGCGCCTGGTGTGGCGGGTTGCGCCTGGGTGCCACCCGCCTTGGTTCGACGACGGCGCCCTGGGCTGGAGGTGGTGGAGATGCCCCGTGAGCCACGTCACCTGGGGCAGGCGGCTGCTGAGCAAGCGAGCGGGCCGGTGGCGCTGGCGAGCTCGGCGATGCGCTCGAGCCACTCCTCAAAGAGGTCATCGACTGGGGTGTAGCGGAGAAGCTCCCGCGCCATGAGCAGAGCAGCTTGTGCGTTCGCCGGGCTGCCACGCCCATGGGAGGACGAAGCAGTCGGGGTCAGCGACGGAGTGGCGTTGCGCTCGTCACGGTGCACCGAGGGGTGCAGCGATGAAGCTTGCTGCTCGTGGCCAGTAGGGCATATGGCAGCGTTGGCTGCTAGTGACGAGGGACATCAACGACAGCCGGTGCCCGCCGGAGCTGTCTGAGCGACGCGGGCGGCAAGCGTGGCCCAGTGCTCGGCGCGTGCCCGACATGCGTCAGCCATGGAAGTGTCGAAGCAGCGGTGGATCGATCGACGAAAGAGAGGATCTGACGCACTCCTACCTGGCACACCAAATGTCGGATTTCGGGTTCCGCAAACCCTTGATAGGTTCGAACTCTGGGGTGCATGCGGAGATCTCAACCTACCGAGCCAGCTTACTCGCGATCTTCCTAAGCCTAGCGCTTTGAGCTCAAAGGGATAGAGAGACACAACAATTTATCCTGGTTCATGCCACCTTGTGGTGTAATACCCTACTCCAGCATTTTGGTGGGTTGCCTCGAAGGGCTGAGGATGAACTAGTACAGTGGATGAATTGGCCTCAGGAGGTGAGGTGTTCTCGAGCTCAAGAGAGCTGGTGAGGTGGAATGGTTTTGCTCTGTTCGTCCCCCATCTTTGGTGGTGGCTAAGTCCTATTTATAGCGGCCTTGGTCCTCGTCCCAAATGTTGGCGGGACGAGATCCCACAATGGCCAGATTTGAAGGGGGACAAGTAGTACATCCTATCCTGACTAAAGTGGTCTTCGCTTGCGAAAAGCCTCTGGTCGTGATGCTGCGGTTGGGCTCGGCAATGACCTTCGTCCCGCCATCCTGGAGGTCTTGGTCTTGTTGCACTATAATGGAAACCTTTGGCTGATTCCTCGAGACTCCGCACCTGCCGCTTTCCTCCTTTCCACAAAAGGGTAAACTGGCGCTCTACACCCACTGGCGCCTGCCTGGCACCCGCCTAGCCTTGGTCATCATGGCCTCACGTCAGCTGAGCCTCATGAGGTGTACCTTGCATAGAACTCTCCGCCCCTCGGGGGTCAGCCTGAGGAGGCCGATCCCTTGGAGGTCTTGGCATCATCAGCCTCGCCAGGCTTGGCCCCTCGCGAGGGTCTTGAGTTGTCGATGCTGAAGCTGGGCCATACCAGGCCGTCGATGGAGCCGTGCAGTGGGCCACGGGCAGGCAAGTTTGAGTACCCCTGTATCCAGAACACCGACAATAGGTACAAAAGCGATACCCGTTGATGTCTTATTTTTCAAATGAATGGACCTTAAAGTCAAAACCATTAGCAACTTGTTTCAGTTCGTCGTCCATAAACTCTGAATTAGCCTACAAGTTTTATACGAAAGGGATTGTTGCATTAGCCACAAATTAGACGAAGAAATGAAATGGTCTAATGGCAATTACCGTTTGTTTTAGCCAAGAGATGAAACTGGGATAGCCGCCTTCATGCTTTGCCTGTAGCTCATACTCTTCGACGGAATCCTTTTGGATCACCGCTCCATACAAGGATTTGGTGACATATCGGCTATATCAAATTTATCGGGAATACGAGCAATTCAATGGAATTAGAAGTTGCGAAACAATGTACCGAGAACTTACTTGATGTACGGTCGGACTTGTGTTAGGTTGTCGAAGATATACAACGAAATGGTCTGTCATTCTTCTAAATCCACCGTTAAGGAATTAGAAGCACCAGCTGGTGCCAAATCCCCTTTGAATAGGCTGAGGTTGGATCCACCATTTTAAGGTCGCCAGCACTGTACCGAGGCTTCGGATTATGCAAATGATGATTTTCGTCTTCGTAGTGTGCTCACGAATGATTTTGTACAGCCCCCCCCCCCCAATCTTGTCTCGGTTGGGAGATGCAAAATCAAGTGCTGCATTGGATTAAAGAAGCCCGGCGGAAATATCTTCTATAACTTGCAGATCAACTCCCACACCAACTCTTCCATTTCTTCTACCATGTCAGGCGATGGTTCTTTCGCACAAAGAACACGGAAGACATAGCTGAACTCTGCCAGTACTAGCCATTCATCCTCAGGGATGAAGCCACACAACATCACCAGCATTACTCGCTCAATCCATATGTGCCAATCATGACTCTTGAGACCAAATATCTTCAATTTTTCAAGACTCACTCCCCTCTTTAGATTTGCTACATAGCCATCGTGGAACATCAATTGCATTTTCACCCACAAGATAATTTCCCTCATAGCTGGCCTTCCAGGATTGAACCATGCCTTTGGCTTTGTCCAGATCTTCTTTCCTTTCGGTGGTTGCATGTTTTGTAACGGTCTATGACATAGCGCCTCTTGATCGACTCTTGCCTTAGGATTATCCTTTTACTTCCCATCTATGCCGAACAATGTACCAAGAAGTGCCTCATCGATATTCTTCTCAGTGTGCATCACGTCCATGCTGTGTGGGCAAAGGAGGTCTTTGAAGTAAGGCAGATCCCACAGGCATGTCTTGTGAGTCCAGGCATGTTGTGAATTACACCCCTTGAAATACCCTTGACGCTCTGGATCTAGCTCGAGAGCGTTTAACTGATCCAGGATCTCTTGGCCTGTCAACGGAGGTGGTGGAGAGTCTTTGACAACTCTACCTTTGATGAAGTTCTACTTGTCTTTCCTGAACTTATAGCAAGGATGAAGGAACGGCCTATGCATGTCGAAGCAACAAAACTTGCGACCAGCCTGAAGCCAATGAAACTGAAGAGCTCCCTTGCATGTGGGGCACAAGAACCTTCCATGCACACACCAGCCATTGAATAGCGCATACGCTGGCAAGTCATGTGTTGAGTACATGTACCAGACATGCATTATGAAGTTCATTTTGCTAAAGGCGCCGTATGTCTTGAACCCATTATCCTATGCTTCTTGCAATTCGTCCTTTAGTGGCTGCATGTACACATTCATATTCTTCCCCGTATAGTTGGGCCCTGGAATTATCAATGTCAGGAAAATGTTCTTTCTTTGCATAATCTGTCACGGGGGAGATTGAGTGGAATGACAAATACGGGCCAACAACTGTATTGGGTTCCCATCCGATGAAACACACTGAACCCTTCTATGCTGATGGCGACTCGAGGATGCCTCGGATCTGCCTCTTTGTTGTCATGTAATGCATCGAAGCGCTTCCACGCTTCACCATCCGATGTGTGCACCATCATCAGCTTCCCATCTGCATCTAGTTGGGTTCTTTTGCCCGTTTTGTGCCATGTCATCTGTCTTGCCGTCTCTTTGACCATGAAAAGACGTTGAAGTCTTGATACGATTGATATGTACCGAAGAACATTAACAGGGATTTTGGTCTGCGTCTTCTCACCCATACCGTTGTCTACCACAACATACCTGGATGACTTCCAAATGTGACAATAGTTCAAGTCCACATACTGAAGCATAAATAAGGCACATCCATTCTCACAGGCATGTATCTTCTCATAGGGCATCTTCAGAGCACGGAGGATTTTGGCTGACTAGTACATGTTTGCAGGTAGTACATGGCCTTTGGGTAGAAAATGTCCAAATACTGTCATCATCACATCGTAGCATTCTCTGCTCAAGTTGAATTGAGCCTTGAGAGCCATTATTTGTGAGATGGCATCCAGCAGACAAAGCCGAGTGTGCTCGTGGAGAGGACATTTTGAAGACTCCAACATTTCATTGAAGGCCTTTGCAGATTCCTCCATCTCATCGTCCGAGTCTCGAGCATCATCAAAGTCTTGCATCATGTCTTCCATCCTGCTACCATGCTCGTTAGTGCGACGTCGAAGCACCTCAGCTATGGCACGTTGGGCAGACTCGCCATGAAATGTCCATACCGTATAATCAGGTGTAAAACCCCTTTTCTGCAGGTGTTTACCCATTTCATCCTCTGTCCTCTTGTGCCAATTGTTGCACCCGGCACAGGGGCACCAGGTCGTCCTCTGGCCATTTGCAAATGCGGCTCTCAGAAACCCCCTGGTTTTTGTTAACAATTCAATGGTCATGTCTTTCTGACTAGTGTGACCGATGTACATCTAGGCACGATTACTCATCTTGCCTAGCTACTGGACACAGATGAAATATATATAAATTAGCATGTATATGGAGTTTGTTGCTTTTATTACGTCCATGCAACCTAGACGCTAATAGGTAAAGATAGGTCCTAATCCCACCTGAGTATGTGTAGACTGGGTTTGTTTTCCCATGCTCTGCTCCAGATCCGACGCAAAATTTCAGCAGCACCTCCACGCTATTCTCTGGATACACGTCTGGGCAATAAGCAAATCAGATGTGTACCTGGAGAACAACAGGGAGGCACTGACAAAATTCTGCATCGGATCCGGAGCAGAGCATATGGGAAAACGTACCAATTTTACACATACTTGGGCTGTGCATGGATAACTTTGGACAATTCGAAAGAATCATGGTTATAAATAGGCAAATGCATGCATATTTATAGATGCAACCCTTTCGAACGAGAGACACATAGTGGTCACACATACTGATGATTGAAGACACATATAGATAGCAAGTTTCATCGGCACGAAGACCGGAACAGAGCAAATGAAGTGGAGAGGAGGAGATGTCATTTGTGCTCACCCACAAATGCATGGGCAGAGCTCGTCGAACACTAGACCCTCACAACGATGAAAAAACTACACATTTAAATTGAAAGATGAGTAACATAGCAATACTATTTTTTCTGTCAACCTAACTAAATATTTACAACGGGACGAGCGGGTTCGGGGGTTCCTCGCGTCGATGGAATCCTAAATAGCAAGTATCATCGATGCGAGATACATGTGGCGCTTGGCGTTGAACACTAGATCCACGTCCAAAAAGTGACGCTGGCGCCAAGCGTACAGCAACAATAGTTATGGTGACCGATGACGGTCGAACACCTTGGCGAATTTGTTTGGCAGCCGCTGCGATGAGGATTAGAGTCAAAATTTGAAAGTTCAAACAACCAAACCGACTTGAGTCAGTTTGGGTGTTTCAAGTTTCAACACTTGGCTTTTAATCATCATTGTAGAGGCTGCAAGACAAATTCGCAATAGTGTTCGACCGCCATCGACGCCAAGAACTGTTGCTGCGGGATGCCGACGTCACTTGTGGTACGTGGATGTAGTGTTCGACACTTTCTATTTAGGGTTCCATCGACACTGAGGAACCCCCTAACCAGCTCATCCCTGGGCGCCCTCAGGTATGGCGACCCACGGTTGACGGGTCAGCACTCGGACCAAGGGATTTTCGGCATGGGCGACGGCATCGAGACCGACAAGACCCACTGACTCCACCATCTATCCCCTAGGTGATCGGCGATCCTCAACCCTCTGCCCCAACCCTCGACCCCTCAGTGACCGGCAATCCCTGGCCCCTCGGTGACCAGTGATCCTCGACCCGGTTACGCCGGTGACGCACCCCGATCCTCAACCCAGTTTTGTCGGTGATGCACCCCTAATCTTCTTCTTCCTCTTCTTCTTCTTTCTTCTTCTTATTTTTTTCATCTTTCTTCTTTCTTCTTAACCTAAACTAAACCGAAACTTAACCTAAACTAAACTAAACCTAAACCTAAAAAACAGAAACAAAACCTAAACTAAACCAAACCTATATTAAACTAAACCAAATTAAACTAAATATAAAAAAACAGAAAAAAGAAGAAGAGGGATGTCTCAGCTTCAGGCGCAGTAGGGGGTGCCTGCGATGGAGAAGGGGGCGCCGGAGTGGCAAGGCGGCCATGGGGGTGGAGTAGTGGGGTGCCGGGGTGGCCCGGGACGTCAGGGTGGGGCGGCCGCGGGGGTGGAGGAGAGGCGCGGCTCAGGGCGCCGCGGCAGGGCACCGAGGCGACATGACGGGGCAGGGCGGCGAGGCGGGGCATCGGGGGTGGCGGCGTGGGTGTGATGTGGGGAGGTATAGGGAGAGGAGAGAGAGGGGTGGGGTTGGCCGCTTATTAGTTTAGGTCATAGCTCTTTGCCGTCTTCTAGCAGACGTTAAAGATCCTAGCTAACGGACGTTAGTTTGTCCACTTTCTTTGCTGTCTGCTAGTAGACAGCAAAGAAGCTTTGCCATCCGCTAGCAGACGACAAAGATAGTTGCCATTAGGTGGTTCTTGCTAGTGGGCAACCCGCCCTCTTTGCCGTCTGCTAGCTGATGGCAAAGCTTCTATGCCATCCGCTAGCAGATGACAAAGAGTTGGTTGACGGCAAACATGATCTTTGTCGTCAGTTTTATTTAAGCTGATGGCAAAGACAATCTTTGTCGCCAGCGGGCTGACGACAAAGATCTGAATGAACGACAAAGATCGTGATTCCAGTAGTGAATGGCTAGCCTTCCACAACAAGGCCAAGGATAAGCGTGCCCAAATGCAAGGTGTGCCACACTATCAAGGGAGCTCCAACCTATTTGAGTACGGGGATAACTGGGTATGTGGTTTGCTTCACGACTCATGAAATTTCATTCTTCATACTAGCTTGAGCCCTTAACTAATATCTTGTTCCTCTCTTTTAGGCACGACACAACAAGAAGGAGGTGCCACCACTGCTCAACCTCTAAGCCATGGCCCATTCTGCCCCATACAAGAAGGCCAAGGCATTCGACGAGTCTGACCTCGATCACCTAGAGAGCTTCACCAACATCTTCTCCCACCACAAGCTCGCGAGGTATAGAGACAAGGGGAAGACGAGGAAAGGGGAGGAACTTAACCCTAGCCAGAGTCCTTTTGATCTAGAACTGGTGATGATATCTGGTCGCGGGTGATGTCTACTATGCAACCTTCTCCTTGTAGACGTTGTTGGGCCTACAAGTGCAAAGGTTTGCAGGACAGTAGCAAATTTCCCTCAAGTGGATGACCTAAGGTTTATCAATCCATGGGAGGCGTAGGATGAAGATGGTCTCTCACAAACAACCCTGCAACCAAATAACAAAGAGTATCTTGTGTCCCCAACACACCCAATACAATGGTAAATTTTATAGGTGCACTAGTTCGGCAAAGAGATGGTGATACAAGTGCAATATGGATGGTAGATATAGGTTTTTGTAATCTAAAATTATAAAAACAGAAAGGTAACTAATGATAAAAGTGAGCACAAACGGTATTGCAATGCTAGGAAACAAGGCCTAAGGTTCATACTTTCACTAGTTCAAGTTCTCTCAACAATAATAACATAACTAGATCATATAACTATCCCTCAACATGCAACAAAGAGTCACTGCAAAGTCACTAATAGCGGAGAACAAACGAAGAGATTATTGTAGGGTACGAAAACACCTCAAAGTTATCTTTTCTGATCGATCTATTCAAGAGTCTGTAGTAAAATAACACGAAGCTATTCTTTCCGTTCAATCTATCCTAGAGTTCGTACTAGAATAGCACCTTAAGATACAAATCAACCAAAACCGTAATGTCACCTAGATACTCCAATGTCACTTCAAGTATCCGTGGGTATGATTATATGATATGCATCACACAATCTCAGATTCATCTATTCAAACCAACACAAAGTACTTCAAAGAGTGTCCCAAAGTTTCTACCGGGGAGTCAAGACGAAAACGTGTGCCAACCCCTATGCATAAGTTCACAAGGTCACTGAACCCGCAAGTTGATCACCAAAACATACATCAAGTAGATCACGTGAATATAGCATTGTCACCACAGATAAGCACATGCAATACATACATCAAGTGTTCTGAAATCCTTAAAGACTCAATCCGATAAGATAACTTCAAAGGGAAAACTCAATCCATTACCAGAGAGTAGAGGGGGAGAAACATAATAAGATCCAACTATAATAGCAAAGCTGACGATACATCAAGATCGTATCACCTCAAGAACACAAGAGAGAGAGAGAGAGAGAGAGAGAGAGAGAGATCAAACAGATAGCTACTGGTACATACCCTCAACCCCGAGGGTGAACTACTCCCTTCTCGTCATGGAGAGTGCCGGGATGATGAAGATGGCCACCGGTGAGGGATCCCCCCTCCGGCAGGGTACCGGAACGGGCTCCCGAGAGGTTTTTGGTGGCTACAGAGGCTTGCGGTAGCGGAACTCCCGATCTATTGCGCCCCTCGATGTTTTTGGGGTATATGGATACATATAGGCGAAATATGTCGATCAGGGGAGCCAAGAGGGGCCCACGAGGGTGGGGGCGCGCCCAGGGGGATAGGGCGCGCCTCCCTGCCTTGTGGCCACCTCAAAGCTTCCCTGATGTCTACTCCAAGTCTCCTCGATTGCTTCCGTTCCAAAAATAACTTTCCCGAAGGTTTCATTCCGTTTGGACTCCGTTTGATATTCCTTTTCTTCGAAACACTGAAATAGGCAAGAAAACAACAATTTGCGTTGGGCCTCCGGTTAATAGGTTAGTCCCAAAAATAATATAAAAGTGTATGATAAAGCCCATAAACATCCAAAATGGGTAATATAATAGCATGGAACAATAAAAAATTATAGATACGTTGGAGACGTATCAAGCATCCCAAGCTTAATTCCTGCTCATCCTCGAGTAGGTAAATGATAAAAATAGAATTTTTGATGTGGAATGCTACCTAGCATATTTCTCAATGTAATTTTCTTTATTGTGCCATGAATGTTCAGATCCAAATGATTCAAGATAAAAGTTCATATTGACATGAAAACAATAATACTTCAAGCATACTAACAAAGCAATCATGTCTTCTCAAAATAACATGGCTAAAGAAAGCTATCCCTACAAAATCATATAGTCTGGCTATGCTCTATCTTCGTCACACAAAGTATTTAATCATGCACAACCCCGATGAGAAGCCAAGCAATTGTTTCATACTTTAGTATTCTCAAACTTTTTCAACTTCCACGCAATACATGAGCATGAGCCATGGACATAACACTATATGTGGAATAGAATGGTGGTTGTGGAGAAGACAAAAAAGGAGAAGATAGTCTCACATCAACTAGGCGTATCAACGGGCTATGGAGATGCCCATTAATAGATATCGATGTGGGTGAGTAGGGATTGCCATGCAACGGATGCACTAGAGCTATAAGTGTATAAAAATCTCAACGAAAGAAACTAAGTGGGTGTGCATCCAACTTGCCTGCTCGTGAAGACCTAGGGAATTTTGAGGAAGCCCATCATTGGAATATACAAGCCAAGTTCTATAATGAATAATCCCACTAGTATATGAAAGTGAAAACATAGGAGACTCTCTATCATGAAGATCATGGTGCTACTTTGAAGCATAAGTGTGGTAAAAGGATAGTAGCATTGTCCCTTCTCTCTTTTTCTCTCGTTTTATTTTTATTTTTTATTTTTTGGGCCTTTCCCTTTTTATGGCCTTTTTTTAAGTTCGGAGTCTCACCACGACTTGTGGGGGAATCATAGTCTCCATCATGCTTTCCTCACTTGGGACAATGCTCTAAAAATGAAGATCATCACACTTTTATTTACTTACAACTCAAGAATACAACTCAATACTTAGAACAAAGTATGACTCTATGTGGAGGCCTCCGGCGGTGTACCGGGATATGCAATGAATCAAGAGTGACATGTATGAAAGAATTATCAAGGTGGCTTTGCCGCAAATACGATGTCAACTACATGATCATGCAAAAAGCAATGGGGAAAAGTTGTATGGCAATATATCTCAGAATGGCTATGCAAATGCCATAATAGGTATATGGTGGCTGTTTTGAGGAAGGTATATGGTGGGTGTATGGTACCGGCGAAAGTTGCACGGCACAAGAGAGCTAGCAATGGTGGAAGGGTGAGAGTGCGTATAATCCATGGACTCAACATTAGTCATAAAGAACTCATATACTTATTGCAAAAATCTACAAGTCATTGAAATAAAGTACTATGCACATGCTCCTAGGGGGATAGATTGGTAGGAAAAGACCATCGCTCGTCCCCGACCGCCACTCATAAGGAAGACAATAAATAAATAAATTATGGTCCAACTTAATCACAAAGCGGTTCACCATACGTGCATGCTACAGGAATCACTAACTTCAACACAAGTTTTCCTCAAATTTACAACTACTTAGCTAGCATGACTCTAATAACACCATCATCATATCTCAAAACAATTAGCAAGCATCAAATTGATCATAGCATCTAATTAACTTTCTATGATAATTTTTATTATACCCAACTTGGATGCCCATCATTCTAGGACCAATTTTATAACCATAGAAAATACCATGTTGTTCTAAAAGACTCTCAAAATAATATAATAATGAGAGATCAATAATTTCTACAAAATAAAACCACCGTCGTGCTCTAAAAAGATATAAGTGAAGCACTAGAGCAGAAGACAAACTACTACGAAAGATATAAGTGAAGATCAATGAGTAGTTGAATAATTATGCAACTATGTGAAGACTCTCTAACATTTAAGAATTTCATATGTTGGGATATTATTCAAACAACAAGTAAAACAAAACAAGAGAAAATGACGCTCCAAGCAAAACACATAGCATGTGGTGAATACAAATATAGCTCCAAGTAAAGTTACCGATGAACGAAGACGAAAGAGGGGAAGCCGTCTGGGGCATCCCCAATCTTAGGCTCTTGGTTGTCCTTGAATATTATCTTGGGGTGCCTTGGTAATCCCCAAGCTTAGGCTCTTGCCACTCCTTATTCCATAGTCCATCGAATCTTTATCCGAAACTTGAAAACTTCACAGCACAAAACTCAACAGAAAACTCGTAAGCTCCGTTAGTATAAGAAAATAAATCACCACTTAGGTACCGTTGTGAACTCATTCTAAATTCATACTGATGTAATATGTACTGTATTAAAACTTCTCTATGGTTCATACCCTCCGATACTACTCATAGATTCATCAAAATAAGCACAACACATAGAAAAACAGAATCTGTCAAAAACAGAACAGTCTATAGTAATATGTATCAAAGGTACACTTATGGAACTCCACAAATCCTACCAAATTAGGAAACCCTGAGCAATTTGTGTTCCAATCCATAGCAAAAATAATCAGATCAAAATCACATTTCTGTGAATTATCAAAACCAATTTACAGGGTGTAAAAGTTTCTGATTTTCAGCAGGATAAACACAACTATCACCGTAAGCTATCCTAAAGGTCTTACTTGGAACTTTATTGAAACAAAAGCTATAAAACATGCTTACTAAAGTAGCATAATCATGTGAACTCACAAAAACAGTAAGGCTAAATATTGGGTTGTCTCCCAACAAGCGCTTTTCTTAAATGCCTTTCTAGCAAGGCATGAAGATGACAATGATGCTCACATAAAAGATAAGAATTGAAACATAATGGGAGCACCATGAAGCATAACACTAACACATTTAAGTATAACCCACTTCCTATTCATAGGGATTTTGTGAGCAAACAACTTATGGGAACAATAATCAACTAGCATAGGAAGGCAAAACAAGCATAACTTTAAAACTTTAAGCACATAGAGAGGAATCTTGATATTATTGCAATTCCTACAAGCATATATTCCTCCCTCATAATAATTTTTAGTAGGGTCATAAATGAATTCAACCATATAACCAGCACCTAAAGCATTATTTTCATGATCTACTTCCATAGAAAATTTACTACTCTCCACATAAGCAAATTTCTTCTCATGAATAGTAGTGGGAGCAAACTCAACAAAATAATTATCATGTGAGGCATAATCCAATTTAAAACTAAAATCATGATGAAAAGTTTCATGGTTATCATTATTACTAATACCATACAAGTCATCACAATAATCATCATAGATAGCAACTTTGTTCTCATAATCAATTGGAACCTCTTCCGAAATAGTGGATTCATCACTAAATAAAGTCATGACCTATCCAAATCCAGTTTCATCAATATAATCATCATAAATAGGAGGAATGATTTCATCATAATATATATTCTCATCAAAACTTGGGGGACTAAATATATCATCTTCATCAAACATAGCTTCCCCAAGCTTGTGGCTTTGCATATCGTTAGAATCATGGATATTCAAGGAATTCATACTAACAACATTGCAATCATGCTCATCATACAAAGATCTAGTACCAAACATTTTAATGCATTCTTCTTCTAGAAATTGAGCACAATTTTTTCCATCATTCTCACAAAAGATATTAAGAAGATGAAGCGTATGAGGCAAACTCAATTCCATTTTTTGTAGTTTTCTTTTATAGACTAAACTAGTGATAAAATAAGGAACTAAGAGATTCGATTCCAAGATCTAAAGATATACCTTCAAGCACCCACCTCCCCGGCAACGGCTCCAGAAAAGAGCTTGATGTCTACTACGCAACCTTCTCCTTGTAGATGTTGTTGGTTCTCCAAGTGCAGAGGTTTGTAGGACAGTAGCAAATTTCCCTCAAGTGGATGACCTAAGGTTTATCAATCTGTGGGAGGCGTAGGATGAAGATGGTCTCTCGCAAACAACACAACAACCAAATAACAAAGAGTCTCTTGTGTCCCCAACACACCCAATACAATGGTAAATTGTATAGGTTCACTAGTTCGGCGAAGAGATGGTGATGCAAGTGCAATATGGATGGTAGATATAGGTTTTTGTAATCTGAAATTATAAAAACAGCAATCTGAACATTCACCATACTTCTGGTACCCCAAAAATTCTACAACAATTAGAAAAAAATAAACAATTTGTATAGAAAGACAGTGCAAAAAGTTTCAGAACCGTTTGACGTTCCAGTAAAAAATGTAAAATCTTGCACTACAGCCAAAGTTTATGTCCTGCACCGCACAAACCAACAAGCATTGTAAACATCCTAAAGGCAAACATTGTCACATTATTTTTATAATACAATGGAATTGTACAAGGGTATTATTTTTTTTGAAAAGTTTATGCAATCAAGATTCACAATGTTTTCGTGAGCATGAACAAAGTTCAAGGAGCTCCCCCACTTCAACAATGCTTGTCTCTCTCACTTTCACTTTCCTTTTTGAAAAGTTTTGGGTTCCCCACTTTATTTTTTTTGTTTTCATACTAAATGAAACAACTCAACAGAAATAAATTACTCTCTAAAACTTCCTGGTTGTCTCCCCGGCAGTGCTTTCTTTAAAGCCATTAAGCTAGGCATATAGTGCTCAATTAAGGAATCCACCCGGATCCCAAGGTATATCAAAGCCAATTTTAATTAACAATGATTTGTGATTTAGTAGTGAGCACAAAGTAACATATGTCATGCAACAACAAAGTCTAACCCTCTTCCTATGCATCGGCATGTGGTAAAAGAACAATTCATGGACACATAGTAAAGGCCAATGCATAGTATAAGCAGTTTCTTGCAATTTTATCATATTGGAAACATAGAGAGGTGGAGATATAGTTCCTCTCTCATAATAATTGAAAGTAGGAGTAGCAAGCACAGGCATATTATATCTATCAAAATCATCATGTGCAATAGTAAAAGGCAACCCATCAATATAATCCTTAATAAGCACAAGCTTCTCCGATATATTGTAGTTTGGAGAATTCAAAAAGAATATAGGACTATCATGCGTGGGTGCAATAGCAACAATTTCATGTTTAACATAAGGAACTATACCAAGTTCATCTCCATAAGCATAAATCATATTGGCATATGGCCACAAGCATAGCAAGCATCATCAAAAAGGCGTATTTCAAGAGAATCAACGGGATCATAACAACCATCATAGCACTCATCCTTCGGTAAGCATGAAGGGAAATTAAACAATATATGAGTTGAAGAGTTACTCTCATTAGAAGGTGGGAACGGGTAGCTAATCCACTCTTCCTCCTTTTGTTCTTCGCTCTCCTCATCATCTTTTTCATCCAATGATCTCACAGTTTCATCAATTCCTTCTTCCATAGACTCCTGCAAATTATTAGTCTCTTCTTGGATAGCGGAGACTTCCTCAATAAATGCATCAATATCGGAATTGAATTCATAATTCTCATAGCAATATTTAAGTATAGCAAATTTTTCAGGTCTATAAACAGCATCATCAAGATTTTCACACTCTTTAAACAAAGATTTAATTTCATAAGCACCCATAAAAGCAACGAATTCTTCTATTTGTTCCACATCATAGTAATCATATATACCATTAGCATAAGAAGCCAAGGCTTTATCATCATTAAATTTGCATGAAAAGGGAAGGTGTGGAGCCTCCATCCTAGAGCAACATGTATAATCATATCTCAAGCATAGTTACCGAGCATACCAATGCAACATATGAATTTGATCCCATAATAATTTCCATTTTTGAGTCAAGCGATAATCCCTAAAGTATTCACGTTGATCCAACGTGTCTCCCATTACATAATTGAATGGGGTTTTCTCAGGATTATTAAAGTAGTACATTATATTTTTCACATAACCAGCAACGAGGGTTTTAGGAGGTTCCCCATCTCCATGAGTAGCAAGTACACCTATTTTTTTGTATTTCGTGTACATATCCATAACTAAAGATAGATAATAACATAGAACAGCAAATAAAAATTACTTAGTGATAAAGCAAACAAGCACACACGAGAATATTCACCCCACGCTATGACTCCCCGGCAACGGCGCCAAAAAAAGGTCTTGATAACCCACAAGTATAGGGGATAAATTGTAGCCTCTTTCGATAAGTAAGAGTGTCGAACCCAATGAGGAGCTAAAGGTAGAACAAATATTCCCTCAAGTTCTATCGACCACCGAAAAACTCTACGCACGCTTAACATTCGCTTTACCTAAAAAAAGTATGAAACTAGAAGTACTTTGTAGGTGTGACAAGATAGGTTTGCAAGATAATAAAGAGCACGTAAATAAAAAGTAGGGTCTATTTAGATGAAGAAACAACTAAATTAGTTTTAGTAGAGAGCTTTTTGTCACGA
Source organism: Triticum dicoccoides (assembly GCF_002162155.2). Lineage (NCBI taxonomy): Eukaryota > Viridiplantae > Streptophyta > Magnoliopsida > Poales > Poaceae > Triticum > Triticum dicoccoides. The sequence continues at coordinate 211,512,351 of NC_041387.1, read as the reverse complement.
AAAAGTTATTTGTCCCTAGGCAATCGATAACTAGACCAGTAATCACTATTGCAATTTTTTTTGAGGGAGAGGCATAAGCTAACATACTTTCTATTCTTGGTTCATATGCACTTATGATTGGAACTCTAGCAAGCATCCACAACTACTAAAGATCACTAAGGTAAAACCCAACCATAGCATTAAAGCATCAAGTCCCCTTTATCCCATACGCCACAACCCCCTTACTTGGGTTTATGCTTCTGTCACTCAAGCAACCCACTATAAGCGAATCATGAACATATTGCAACACCCTACAGCAGGAATCCCTCACGCTTGCGCGTCATGGAGGGCACAATAGGACAGCACCAATAATAAAACATGCAACTCAAACCAATCACGATCATGAATTAACCCATAGGACCAAACGGATCTACTCAAACATCATAAGATATCCATACATCATTGGGAAATAATATATAGCATTGAGCACCATGTTTAAGTAGAGATTACAATGGGTAAAAGAGGGGTTACACCGCTGCATAGAGGAGGGAAGAGTTGGTGATGAAAGCGGTGAAGTTGTTGGTGTAGATCGCGGTGATGATGATGGCCCCGGCGGTGTTCCGGCGCCACCGGAAGCGAGGGAGAGAGAGAGCCCCCCTTCTTCTTCTTCTTCCTTGACCTTCTCCCTAGATGGGAGAAGGTTTTCCCCTCTGGTACACGGTCTCCATGGCGTGGGAGGGGCGAGAGCCCCCCAAGATTTGATATGTCTCCCTGTCTCTCTCTGTTTCTACGTTCCCAGATTCTGCCCTTTCACCGTTTCTTATATATCCGTAGATCCGTAACTCCGATTGGATTTCTTGAAGCCAAAGAAGAGCAGTAACCTCCTTACGGGGTGCTCACGAGGGTCAGGGAAGCGCCTGCCCCCCTGGGGCGCGCCCCCCCTGCATCATGGCCCCCACGGGCACCTTCTCACGTTGATTCTTCTTCCCAAATCTCGCAAATATTCCAAAAATATTCTCCGTCAAATTTTATTCTGTTTGGACTCCATTTGATATGGGGTTTCTGCGAAACATAAAACATGCACAAATAGGAACCGGCACTGGGCACTGGATATATATGTTAGTCCCAACAAATAATATAAAAAGTTGCCAAAAGTATATGAAAGTTGTAGAATATTGGCATGGAACAATCAAAAAATATAGATACGATGGAGATGTATCAAGGTTCTCCAATACCTGGCAGGTTGTTCAGGGATCTCACTGGAGCTATGATCCTGTGATGGTTCCTTCTCTTTGGGTGTCCACCGCCCGTGCCGATACCCATCGTTCACTAGGGTTTTAGCTGCATTAGTGAGGTTATATGTATGATAATACTCAAGATGTATTAGTGATAATATTCGACAATGTACGGACGTAAGAGATGATTTAGTTTTGCTTATTGAATGCATGCTAATTTGAATACTAACTTATTTTATGATTTAGTTTTGCTTATTGAATGCTCAAATTGGAGAATTACTCCAATTGTGAATGCTCAAATTGGAGAGCACTATGCAAGGCATATGCATTTGATTGGTTGATAGCTTATAGGGGTTCACTAAGTCGTAAGATGATGATAATAATGTTTTTATTTATTATTATTTTGTAGCCAAATCTCCATGTCGCGGTTGCCGTTTTCCCCGTCACGGACCCCCTCCGACCTCGAGGTGAGGCCAGCCAAATCTCCATGTCAATATGAGTCCTATAAGATATTTTGAAATGTTTTTGTTCATATTTTCAACCATTGAAATGCAATGACCATCAAGTTTTAATGCAATGCCCATCAAGTTTTAATGCAAATAGGATATGTGCTTGCCCAAGTGGCCATGTTTGCAGGTAACACCTTCGAGTGGCCTATGTTTTGCCGGAGTATTGATTAATTTCCGTTTTGGTAAATTTCAAGTGCCCGATATGTCCTTTTTAAGCAAAGGTCATGCCGGATTTTTCTGTGAACTTTTGCATGAATTGTGCTAGAATATATTGGAATTATCGAGTGGCCTGGATTTTCTAGAAAGATAATTAAACGACATTTCGGGTTGACTCTAAGTCTGTCGAGGCTCCATACATGACAATCAAAAATGAGGGAGGGAGAAAGTCTGCACCATATATGAGAGACGAAGAATCCCGACTGTTGTCATGGGGGTCGTTTCTCCTTCTTCTCCTTGTGCTAGACCTTTGTTATGCACTAGGGGAAGGAGGAGTAACGACCATCACCGACGGTCGAAAAATCAGTGAGGGAGTGTGTCCACCATATATGAGAGAAGAAGAATGCTGACAGTTGTCGTGGGGGTCGCTTCTCCTTCGTTCCTGTGTGCTAGAAATTTTTGTTCAATGCACTCAGGGACGAAGGGAGGAGCGACCATCACCAATGATGAAATATATATACCACATGAGCTAAGAGTTTTCAAAAAAAGATTCGACGGACCGATAGTCAATCCGTGCTGAATAATAATGATCTAATTTAGTTTCTGTAGTACATATACTGAATTTTAGAAGTTTAATCTTTGAATTATGAACATAGGAAATGAAGTCAGATGAAAGTCTCGCGGAGTGCTCCTGGTGCGGCCACAACTAGGGTTTCTGCAACATGCCTCACTTGGTAGAAGGTCGACGCTTCAGCATTAAGCTCTAGGAGACGGTACGCTACGACGCAAAGTGTTTTTTTCGTAATTAAGCTCGACTTCTACTACTTCAACGTGTAATTTTCGTCTCTTACAATTCGACTAGCTTATATCATGCCATGCAATACGCTATGTCTTGGAGAGGATGGATTTTGAAGATCATGAAAGTATGGAAACAAACAAAATTCACCTAAGGACCCATCATGGTATGGATTTTGATGTAAATCTATAAAATTCAGAGAGCGTAATCCATTTTGGTTGCCCAAATTGGGAAGCACTTTGCAAGATGTATGATTTTCATGAGGGTATGCTTGTCACCATGGATCTTGGTGATCCTGACATCGCCCAAGACAATATGGACATTTGGGTCCTTGTTGATACGCTTCCAATTCTACTGCTATGTGAGTTTCTCAAGCATAGTTATTAAGTAATTTATATTTTTTATTTCAAAATAGTTGATAGCTTATTTCCATTGGTAGCTTATTTTCATTCTTCAAAGAATGTGCGGAAGATGGTAGATAGAACCTACTACACCTATGGCTCAGAATTAACTTATCAGGAGAAAAATCATCTGATCGCATTTATTACTGATCTTGAGAATTATAATATGTATTATCAAACTCCACATTATATTCAATACGTGCCACTAGTGCACGTGTTAAATTGTGGTAACATCAATGGAGGTGTCATGGTAAGATTTTTTAGTATTACGACATCTATGCATATTTTGCATAAATTCTTCTAAAATTGAACTACATTGCTAACTACGAAGTTATTACTATGTTTTTCAACAGGAAATCCCGCAGGATTGTGTGCCTCATCTAATGTTTCAAAAAGGTCGCCTTGATGTTTTGAACATACGACCAGGTCATCCTACGAATAACTCATGTTTATATCGGATTTCTAAAACCGATGTAGACATGACAATCAAAGATTGGAAAAAAGGCATGGTCACTCGTAGGGAGCTACTTGGAAGCAACATTGTGCGAAGGGCAAGAATTGGAAAAAGGATAATCTCCATCTCCATAATGGAGAGTTAGGGCCTATCTTGTTTTATGCTATTTTACCTAAGAGAAGGTAGTATGTCCTATGAGAGAGAAGTAGGTCCTAGGTAAAATGTGTTATTATGTGGTACAATGTGTTAGAGTTGATGATGAGGACGAGGAGTTGTGATTATGACTAGTGACCAACTTGCTATATGATGTCTCATGGATGAAAATGATGATCATGAGGAGGTGCTATATGACAATGACGTATTATGATGATAAGTTGTTAATGATATGATGATGATGATGATGATGATGATGATGATGATATTTATTATATTATTGAGTGAAAGAACTGCAGATTAGTTTCAAGTGGATGTCCATCCATTTGAAACTAGTCCACAGTTCTTTCATACAGAGATGTAATAACTCATTATGATGTAAAAACAATCTCTAAATTTCTACTGTATGAAAACTTGTATAAAGGTGTATGAATATAGCATGAAATAAAAAAGAAATAGAGTACGGAATAATAGTAGTAGCGCGGGCTGCCAGAAGCGCTACTAGTAATTACCAGTAGCGCCCTTCCCAGGAAGCACTACTACTAACTGGATATAGCAGTAGCGCACTTGGACACACGCTACTGATAATCTTTAGCTGTAGCGCCGAATTAGTAGCGCGGTTACCCATGCTACTGATAGGCCAAAAACCCATGCTACTTCTAGGCTTTTCCCTAGTAGTGTTATCTCAAAAAGGGAAACCTTTAATGCATTAATTAATTGTTTGCAATGACGTGCTTGGAATTTATGTGAAACATATGATTTTACTTGTTGTTCTAAAGGCCCTAATAAACACCTTACCTACCAATGTGAGTTTAGTGACAATGGAATCTTATATTCTTATGCCACAAATTCTTATAACTACATTGATATTGAATGAATTGAATAATTTGTTGCATTTAAGGGTGCTTATGAAATTGCTTCTTTGATTGAAAAGTATGATGCTACTCTTTACGAAACTTAAAATTTTGCCATACTTAAATACTGCTATGAAAAATATGCTTCTAATGCTTATTTTAAACCATATATTGAGGACACCTCCGTTGTCCAAGAGGAGACTAATTTTTTGCAGGAAACTATGGAAGAAGAAATTGATGACACTTTGAGCTCATTGGATGAAAAAGATGAGGAGGAAGAGTGGACTGGATACACGTGCCCACCTTCTAATGAGAGTAACTCTCCAACTCACAAATTGTTTAATTTCCTTCGTGCTTACAAAAGGATGAATGCTATGATGATTGCTATCCCTTGGATTCATTTGAATTATCCCTTTTCGATGAAATCGATGCTTGCAATGCTTGTGGCATGATGCCAATTTGAATTATGTTTATGGAGATGAACTTGCTATAGTTCATTATGTTAAAAATGAAATTGTTGCTATTGCACCCACACATGATAGTCCTATTATCATTTTGAATTCTCCCAACTACACTATATTGGAGTAGTTTGCGCTTATTAAGGATTATATTGATGGTTTGTGTTTTACTACTACACATGATGATTTTGATAGATACACTATACATGTGCTTGCTGCTCCTATTTGCAATTATTATGAGAGAGAAACTCCATCTCCACCTCTCTCCGTTTCCAATACGAAATTGCAAGAAACTGTTTATACTATGCATTGACCTTTACTTTGCGTGCATGAATTGTTCTTCTTATGACATGATGATGCATAGGAAGAGGGTTAGACTTTGTTTTTGCATAATATATGTTACTTTGATAATTAAAATTGGCTCTAATATACCTTGGTATTCGGGTGGATCCATTACATGAACACTGTATGCCTAGCTTAATGGCCTTAAAGAAAGCGCTGCCAGGGAGACAACCCGAAAGTTTTATTCTGTTTTGTGCTTTTAAAAAGTTTTAAAACAAAAAAATATAGAGGGAACCTAAAACTTTTCAAAAAGGAAAGTGAAAGTAAGAAAGACAAGCACTGTTGAAGTGGGGGAGCTCCTTGAACTTTGGTCATGCCCATGGAAACTTTGCAATTCTTTAATTACATAAACTTTTCAACAAAAATAATTATCCCCTTGTACAAATCCATTGTATTATTAAAAAATGTGCCAAGACGCTATGCCTTGGAGAGGGTGGATTTTGAAGATCATGAAAGTATGGAAACAAATAAAATTCACCTAGGGACCCATCATTGTATGGATATTGATGTAAATCTATACAATTCTGAGAGCGTAACCCATTTTGGTTGCCTGAATTGGGAAGCACTTTGCAAGATGTATGATTTTCATGAGGGTATGCTTGTCACCATGGATCTCGGTGATCCTTACATCACCCAAGACAATATGGACATTTGGGTCCTTGTTGATACGCTTCCAATTCTACCGCTATGTGAGTTTCTCAAACATAGTCATTAAGTAATTTATATTATTTATTTCAAAATAGTTGACAACTTATTTCCATTGATAGCTTATTTTCATTCTTCAAAGAATGTGCAGAACATGGTTGACAGAACCTACTACACCGATGGCATAGAATTAACTCATTAGGAGAAAAATCATCCTGGTCGCATTTATTACTGACCTTGAGAATTATAATATGTATTATCAAACCCCTCCGCATTATGGTCAATATGTGCCACTAGTGCACGTGTTGAACTATGGTAACATCCATGGAGATGTCATGGTAAGATTTTTTAGTATTATGACATCTGTGCTTTTTTGCATAAATTCTCCTAAAATTGAACTACATTGCTAACTACGAAGTTATTACTATGTTTTTCAACAGAAAATCCAACAGGATTGTGTGCCTCATCTGATGTTTCACAAAGGTCGCCTTGATGTTTTTAACATACGTCCAGGTCATCCTATGAATCACTCATGTTCATATCGGATTTCTGAAACAGATGAAGACATGACAATCAAAGATTGGAAAAAATGTATGGTCTCTCGTAGGGAGCAATTTGGAAGCAACATTGTGCAAAGGCAAAGAATTGGAAATAGGATAATCTCCATTCTCCATAATGGAGAGTAAGGGCCTATCTTGTTTTATGCTATTTTTCCTAAGAGAAGGTATTAGGTCCTATGAGAGAGAAGTAGGTCCTAGGTACAATGTGTTATTATGTGGTACATTGTGTTAGAGTTGATGACGATGAGGAGGAGTTGTGATTATGACTAGGGACCAACTTGCTATATGATGTCTCGTTGATGAAAATGATGATCATGAGGAGATGTTATATGACAATGATGTTTTATGATGATAAGTTGTTTATTATATGATGATTATGATATTTATTATATCATTGGATCAAAGAACCGCAGATTAGTTTCAAGTGGATGTCCATCCACTTGAAACTAGTCCACGGTTCTTTCACGAAGGTATGTAATAACTCATTATGATGTAAAAACAATCTATAAATTGCTACTTTATGAAAACTTGTATAAAGGTGTATGAATACAACATGAAATAAAAAAGAAATAGAATATGAAATAATAGTCGTAGCGCGGGCTGCCAGAAGCGCTACTAGTAATTACTAGTAGTGCCCTTCCCAGGGAGCGCTACTACTAAGAGGATATAGAAGTAGCGCGAGTGGACACACACTACTTATAATCTGAACCGTGTTTGATGTATCCGCCATGGCAAATGTTTTGCATCTTTTTTTAAAGTTTTATTACATCATTATTTTTGATTAATTCATCGCACATAGTTTTGTCGAAGGGTCTTTGATTGTAGTGTCGCATTAGCAGCATCCTGCAGTAGTGTGTGAGTACATCTAGAGGCATGTTAAGCACAATAGGCTAAACATCAACCAAATATATCCATGGTCGACAACATAATCTCCAAATGATAGCTTCAGTGTGCAGGTTTAAGCACGTTAGTTAAGAAAACCAAGAAGTGGAAAGGTGTGTTAACTCAAATAGGCATAACGTTTGAAAACTAGCAAATATAATCATTCAAACAGGTATATGCAGGTCTAAAGTACACTAGTTATTGTTCAAAAATGGAAAGGCGTGTTAATTGCAACATCCTTAATAGCAACCAAATATCATAATTCATAGTGGTATTGTTGAAACTGTTGTTGAAATTTAACTGCACGGCAAATAGTTGCACATATAGAGCATCACATTGTGAATAACTAAAATAAACAAGGCATAATGCCAACTCTAGCCAATCCCCTAAAAGTTACGGAGTAAAACCCTTGGTGA